>NC_091192.1:34055702-34118202 GCF_040958095.1 Procambarus clarkii
TTTTGTTTGTATAAGTTATATGAATTACTTTGTTTAAATTTGTAATTTCGAATTAGCCTTTGGTCTGTTGCACGGTTGCTAATGTCTCCATTGTTTGATTAAATCATGTAAGTTGAGTTTTTGCGTTTGTTCTTTATTGTATAATCAGTATCTTTTTTATTTATTATCTTGTAGTAAGCAATCCTATTGAGTATATGCTTCTTGTTTTGATTTACGTTAATTTAACGTTAATTTACGACATGTGTATGGTTAAGTTATCATATGAACAAACAGGGGCCGTGACGAGGATTCGAACCTGCGTCCGGGAGCATCCCGGACACTGCCTTAATCGACTGAGCTACGACAGGGTTAAAAAGAGTTGAAACCGAAGTTCTACTGAACTTACTGGATCCCGTAGCCTCTCCGAGGCACAAACCAGGATTTTACACAACCCCTTCCTGCACCCGAGCTATGTCAATAGGCCGTTCTCCCTCTTCGCCCTTACAGCATCACACCTTACATCATCTTCCCTTTTAACCCTGTCGTAGCTCAGTCGATTAAGGCAGTGTCTGGGATGCTCCCTGACGCAGGTTCGAAGCTTCGTCACGGCCCTTGTGGATTTGTTCACTTGATGCATCACGTTAGTGTGATCTCGGTGTGTAAGTCATCATATCTTCAGCCACGTTATTGTGACTCATCGTCTGCATTACTTCTGTATTTTAGATCTGCTGATGAAGACCACCAGTGTTTGACACGTTATGTGGATTGTAATTAAAGGTAAAGATGTTTGTCTCATCAATCGTTATTCAATTATAATATATATATATATATATATATATATATATATATATATATATATATATATATATATATATATATATATTAGTATATTTTGGTAGCAGTCTTTCCTGTAGACATATATTATTAAATATGACCGAAAAAGTAAGATTAATAATTCTAACACGAATTTTCTTGATACCTCTCACGTTTCTTTTCACTGTTGATGGTAATTGAAAAATCAATTCTCCAAAATTCATTTTTATTTCTAGTTTGACGCGACACTTGAACGCGTTTCGTAATAACTTATTACATTTTCAAAGACTTTTAGTTTACACACACACAACTATAACCTGCAAACACTAAACAGAGTTCTTACTATGCAATGATTTAAACAGCTTTCATTTTTCAATTTATACCCGCATTTTGGGTGAGGTGATATGTTACAACAGTTTTGGATGAGGTGAACAAAACTTTTAACACAAGATAGAACACGAAACAATGGGTAATGAAGGTAAGAATGGAAGTAACTGCAGAGAGCCTAATTAAGATTAAGGCGTCCTGTACATACCAGTTGCGTTGCTCCTGGCAGTATGGGTTCGAGTCACTTCTGGGGTGTGAGTTTTTAGTTATATATATATATATATATATATATATATATATATATATATATATATATATATATATATATATATATATATATGTGTGTGTGTGTGTGTGTGTGTTACTGATGGTCCATCACTACATATTGGTACTTTCTAACAAATAGTTTCTTTAAGTCGGTGGTTTTTAACTGTTTTTGAGTCACAGACCTCTTTAAACATGTAGTGGAAGCTATTAAATCGAGAAAAAATGTTTCGTTTTTCGTTTCGTTTCGAGAAAAATGCACAAACTCTGCTTTGCATGCAATCAATATATTGTACTTTATTTATTGAAAATTGATTGCCTCATGCATTTTTTATTTGACTTTCACGGTTACCCCCCCCCCCCTTGAAGCTCATCAATGTACCCCCGGTTAAGAACCCTTGCTGTAAATACTATCACTTCAGGAGGATGACTCGATCTTGATATGAAATGTTTCCTCATATCGACCTTGATATGAAATATAATAAAATGTTTCCCTTGTAAAAAAATGTTCAGATAACATTAAACTGTACATATTGCAATAAAGAAAAAAAAATAAGGTCACAGAGTGCTGCTCTCGGGTCTTGGCTCCATTTATGAAGCAGTAAGGTCACCTTTCGGTTCAGAAACTGATCGCCCGTGTCTTCCTGAGGCGCCATTCCCAGCCCAGATAGCCTCACGGCGGGCAAAAGGCGAATGAGTGGAAGTGAAGAGGGTGCGAGCTGACGCCAGATAGGACACAAGATTTACGACGAGGGGAAGGAATGGGAAAATGAATATTAAGAGGGGCTACACTGAATTTATAACTGAGAGGAAGTGGCCAAGATTGGACAAAAAAACAACAACTTGTTCGCGTAACTTGCTGAGTGGAAAGCCATACATACAAAGGGGGTATCTTATATATTTGTGAAAATTCGAACCAAACTGTTTCGTTACCCAACTTACGAGGAAAAAATCGTCTTCGGTGGTGATAAACGTATCAAAGACTGCAAGATATATTAGGCGGGGAAAATGGCCTAACCTATATGTTGTATGTTGTGACGTGTGGAGGTGTTACTGTGTGACGTGTGGAGGTGTTATTGTGTGACGTGTGGAGGTGTTATTGTGTGACGTGTGGTGGAGTTATTGTGTGACGTGTGGTGGTGTTATTGTGTGACGTGTGGTGGTGTTATTGTGTGACGTGATGGTGTTATTGTGTGACGTGTGGTGGTGTTATTGTGTGACGTGTGGTGGTGTTACCTTGTGACGTGTGGTGGTGTTAACTTGTGACGTGTGGTGACGTTACCTTGACGTGAGAGGTGTGTTGTGGTGGCAGAGTTCTCTCTGATCAGCGATGATGCTTGCGGTAATCCACTATAAAGGAGGCTGCTACCACTGACAGCCTGGTTGATCAGCACACGTACGACACCTTATATCACTCTTTACACCGTCGTTTGTTTACAAGACACAGCTGGAACAGTGAAGCAACATACATAATGATATCGCACCAGTGAACACTTAAGTCGTATCCCAACCGCTTGAATTGATCGTGCTTATAGCAACTTATTGCTCGAACGTACGAAAGAGGACTGTTGCAGCTTGCAATGTTCAGGTTATGTACTAATAATTTTGTAGAGGCATGAAAAAAATGCCAGAACCAAGCCTAAACTTCCTAAAGCCTACTACGACATAGATATACTAAATTAGGCCTTAAATATTGTATATTAGGCCTAGGATTGTTTATTTTGGCTTTGTTCTCAAGTTACTGATCCACCTTTTTAAGCCTGCCACTTGGATGTAACACATCCAATAGTACAAAACATGAACTTTTGTAAGTTCAACATTCCATTTGTGTACGTTTGAGGAAAGAGTTGGTATAAGTAGGGTGGCGGGGCGCTGAGGGGACCAGACGCTGCCCGCGGGCGGGGGTACACGCTCACTCACTGCACTACACCGCGCTTCACGGGCTGGGTGCGCGCCCCAGATGCCTCGCTCCACACTGGGCACTGTGGACGGCTGATGCCAGCCGCAGCCCCCAAACATCCCCTAGGACAGAAATACTCTGGCACACTGCCGGACCCTCTGGCCTGCCCCGAGACCCCCTCCTGCCCACACCTAGGACCCCTCCTGCCCACACCTAGGACCCCTCCTGCCCACACCTAGGACCCCCTCCTGCCTACACCTAGGACCCGCTCCTGCCCACACCTAGGACCCCTCCTGCCAACACCTAGGACCCCCTCCTGCCCACACCTAGTAACCCCTCCTGCCCACACCTAGGAACCCCTCCTGCCCACACCTAGGAACCCCTCCTGCCCACACCTAGGACCCCTCCTGCCCACACCTAGGATCCCTCCTGCCCACACCTAGTAACCCCTCCACCCCACACCTAGGACCACTCCTGCCCACACCTAGGACCCCTCCTGCCCACACCTAGGACCCTTCCTGCCCACACCTAGTAACCCCTCCTGCCCACACCTTGGACCCCTCCTGCCCACACCTAGGACCCCCTCCTGCCTACACCTAGGACCCGCTCCTGCCCACACCTAGGACCCCTCCTGCCAACACCTAGGACCCCCTCCTGCCCACACCTAGTAACCCCTCCTGCCCACACCTAGGAACCCCTCCTGCCCACACCTAGGAACCCCTCCTGCCCACACCTAGGACCCCTCCTGCCCACACCTAGGACCCCTCCTGCCCACACCTAGTAACCCCTCCTGCCCACACCTAGTAACCACTCCTGCCCACACCTAGGACCCCTCCTGCCCACACCTAGGACCCCTCCTGCCCACACCTAGTAACCCCTCCTGCCCACACCTAGTAACCCCTCCTGCCCACACCTAGGAACCCCTCCTGCCCACACCTAGGAACCCCTCCTGCCCACACCTAGGACCCCTCCTGCCCACACCTAGGACCCCTCCTGCCCACACCTAGTAACCCCTCCTGCCCACACCTAGGACCCCTCCTGCCCACACCTAGGACCCCTCCTGCCCACACCTAGGACCCCCTCCTGCCTACACCTAGGACCCGCTCCTGCCCACACCTAGGACCCCTCCTGCCAACACCTAGGACCCCCTCCTGCCCACACCTAGTAACCCCTCCTGCCCACACCTAGGAACCCCTCCTGCCCACACCTAGGAACCCCTCCTGCCCACACCTAGGATCCCTCCTGCCCACACCTAGTAACCCCTCCTGCCCACACCTAGGACCCCTCCTGCCCCACCTAGGACCCCTCCTGCCCCACCTAGGACCCCTCCTGCCCACACCTAGGACCCCTCCTGCCCACACCTAGTAACCCCTCCTTCCCACACCTAGGACCCCTCCTGCCCACACCTAGGACCCCTCCTGCCCACACCTAGGAACCCCTCCTGCCCACACCTAGGACCCCTTCTGCCCACACCTTGGACCCCTCCTGCCCACACCTAGTAACCCCTCCTGCCCACACCTAGGACCCCTCCTGCCAACACCTAGGACCCCCTCCTGCCCACACCTAGTAACCCGTCCTGCCCACACCTAGGACCCCTCCTGCCCACACCTAGTAACCCCTCCTGCCCACACCTAGGACCCCTCCTGTCCACACCTAGGACCCCTCCTGACCACACCTAGTAACCCCTCCTGCCCACACCTAGGACCCCTCCTGCCCACACCTAGGAACCCCTCCTGCCCACACCTAGGACCCCTCCTGCCCACACCTAGGACCCCTTCTGCCCACACCTTGGACCCCTCTTGCCCACACCTAGGAACCCTCCTGTCCACACCTAGGACCCCTCCTGCCCACACCTAGGAACCCCTCCTGCCCACACCTAGGACCCTTCCTGCCCACACCTAGGAACCCCTCCTGCCCACACCTAGGACCCCTTCTACCCACACCTTGGAACCCTCTTGCCCACACCTAGGACCCCTCCTGTCCACACCTAGGAACCCCTCTTGCCCACACCTAGGACCCCTTCTGCCCACACCTAGGAACCTTCCTGTCCACACCTAGGACCCCTTCTGCCCACACCTAGGACCCCTCCTGCCCACACCCAGGACCCCTCCTGCCCACACGCACCCAGGACCCCTCCTGTCCACACCTAGGACCCCTCCTGCCCACACTTACCCAGGAGCCCACCTGCCCGCACGTACCCAGGAGACCACCTGCCCACACGTACCCAGGAGCCCACCTGCCCGCACGTACACAGGAGCCCACCTGCCCACACGTACCCAGGAGACCACCTGCCCACACGTACCCAGGAGCCCACCTGCCCGCACGTACCCAGGAGCCCACCTGCCCACACGTACCCAGGAGACCACCTGCCCACACGTACCCAGGAGCCCACCTGCCCGCACGTACCCAGGAGCCCACCTGCCCACACGTACCCAGGAGACCACCTGCCCACACGTACCCAGGAGCCCACCTGCCCACACGTACTCAGGAGCCCACCTGCCCACACACCACACACACTCAGGAAGGGTCCTGGGTGTGTGTGTGGTGTGGGTGGAGACAACCATGATGAGCAGGCGTGAAGAGCAGCTTGAATGTTTGAGGCTTCAACAAGTGACAGTACTTGTAGCAACAATGTGGTCGACAGTACCAACGTGGAGTGGTGGTCCGCGCAGTAAACCACTTTGTCTACTATTACTTTTATACATTCAGGGGAAAAAATCAAGTTAAATACAATCTTAAATATTCCTAGGCCTAGTATAGTATATATATATATATATATATATATATATATATATATATATATATATATATATATATATATATATATAAATATATATATATATATATATATATATATATATATATATATATATATATATATATATATATATATGTATTATATTAAGCCTAAAATGGCGTGTGTTAGGCCTAGGGTTGCTAAGAGAGGTTAGGTCTTATGTTGCTGATAAAAACGTTTCCACTTCGTCCATATTCAACAATATAAAAGCCGCGTTGTTGTGGTCCATCACTACATGTTGGTACTGTCCACCAAGTGGTCACTACATGTTGGTACTGTCCACCAAGTGGTCACTACAGGTGCTTTCAATTTAGGAGGACGGGCTGGTCACATGTTGTAGTCATTCACTAGGTGACTTGTTACACATACGGTGTGATAATATATATGTGGTTTATCTGCTTCACCAGTCACAGAGCCACTAAAATATAAATATATATATTAGTATATTTTGGTAGCAGTCTTTCTTGTAAACATAAATTATTGAATATGACCGAAAGGGTAATATTAAGGATTCTAACACGAATCATCTCAATATTTCTTACGTTTTTCTTCACTTATCCCCTCTAGACATACCCGAGAGCATACTGAGAAAGTTACTCGAAGCTTGCACTAAAGAGGCGCCCTTCTTGAGTCCCAATGGGCACATGTATAAACAACTGGATGGGATCGTTATGGGTTCTCCCCTAGGTGTCCTGTTCGCAAATTTTCACATGGGTACCATAGAGCAGAAGGTCTTAGTTGATATGGACTTAAAACCTGCCATATACTGCAAGTACATTGACGACATATTTATTCAGGTATCTCATGTCAGACGTTTGCAGCAGTTGAAGGAGGTATTCCAATAAAATTCGGTGTTACGTTTCATTTATGAGATAGAGAGTGAAGGGAAGCTGACCTTTCTAGATGTAACAGTCGTGGAAATGAATGGTTGCTTCCGCACTGCAGTATATACTAAGGAAACGAACATAGGAATGTGCCTTAATGCCAATAGTGACTGTTCAGAGAGGTACAAGAGGAGTGTCGTCAACGCTTACGTCGACCGGGCTCTCACTCACAGCTGTGGTTGGAAGCAGGTCGACGAGGAATTCTGTAGAGTAAGGCAGATCCTAGTAAATAATGGCTTCTCTAACGTTTATGTTGAAGACATCATTAAAAGAAAGGTAAAGATGTCCAATTTATGCAACCTCTTAAGAATCAACCAACACAACACTTGTATCTCCTATTAGACTGTTTTACAGCAACTTCTTTTCCATGGCTTTTCCGCATACTCCGGGTAACACCACATACTCCGGGTAACACCACATACTCCGGGTAACACCACATACTCCGGGTAACACCACATACTCCGGGTAACACCACATACTCCAGGAAATACCATATACTCCAAGAAACACCACACACTCCAGGAAACACCACATACTCCAGGAAATACCACATACTCCAAGAAACACCACACACTCCAATAAACACCACATACTCCAGGAAACACCACATATTCCAGGTAACACCACATATTCCAGGAAACACCACATACTCCAGGAAATACCACATACTCCAAGAAACACCACACACTCCAGGAAATACCACATACTCCAAGAAACACCACACACTCCAGGTAACACCACATACTCTAGGAAACATCACATACTCTAGGAAACACCACATATTCCAGGAAACACCACATATTCCAGGAAACACCACATACTCCAGGTAACACCACATACTCCAGGTAACACCACATACTCCAGGTAAAACCACTTACTCCAGGTAACACCACATACTCCAGGTAACACCACATACTCCAGGTAACACCACATACTCCAGGTAAAACCACTTACTCCAGGTAACACCACATACTCCAGGTAACACCACATACTCCAGGTAACACTACATACTCCAGGTAACACTACATACTCCAGGAAACACCACATACTCCAGTTAACACCACATACTCCAGGAAACACCACATATTCCAGTTAACACTACATACTGCAGGAAACACCACATACTCCAGGAAACACCACATACTCCAGGTAACACTACATACTGCAGGAAACACCACATACTCCAGGAAACACCACATACTCCAGGAAACACCACATACTCCAGGTAACACCACATACTCCAGTTAACACCACATACTCCAGGTAACACTACATACTCCAGGTAACACCACATACTCCAGTTAACACCACATACTCCAGGAAACACCACATACTCCAGGTAACACTACATACTCCAGGAAACACCACATACTCCAGGTAACACCACATACTCCAGGTAACACCACATATTCTAGGAAACACCACATACTCCAGGTAACACCACATACTCCAGGAAACACCACATACTCCAGGAAACACCACATACTCCAGGAAACACCACATACTCCAGGAAACACCACATACTCCAGGAAACACCACATACTCCAGGTAACACCACATACTCCAGGAAACACCACATACTCCAGGAAACACCACATATTCTAGGAAACACCACATATTCTAGGAAACACCACATACTCCGGGTAATACCACATACTCTAGGTAACACCACATGCTTCAGATAACACCACATACTCCAGGTAACACAACATATCTGCAGTATGGTGTGTGCCTCTTGTAACACGACATACTACAGGCAAATAAATTACCACAGGTAACGCCACATAATCGTGGAAACACAACATATTCCAGGTAATACAACATACTCCAGATAACACAACATACTCCCAGTAACACCACATACTCCAGGTAACACAACATACTCCAGTAACAACATACTCCACGAACACAACATACTCCAGACACACAACATACTCTAGGTAACACCACGTACACAAGGTAACACAACATACTACAGGCACACAACATACTACAGGCACACAACATACTACAGGTACGCAACATACTAAAGGTAACACAACATACAACAGGCACGCAACATACTACAGGCACACAACATACTACAGGCACACAACATACTAGAGGCACACAACATACTACAGGCCCACAACATACTACAGCCCCATAACATACTACAGGCCCACAACATACTACAGGCACACAACATACTACAGGCACACAACATACTACAGGCACACAACATACTACAGGCACACAACATACTACAGGCACACAACATACTACAGGCCCACAACATACTACAGCCCCACAACATACTACAGGCCCACAACATACTACAGGCACACAACATACTACAGGCACACAACATACTAGAGGCACACAACATACTACAGGCCCACAACATACTACAGCCCCACAACATACTACAGGCCCACAACATACTACAGGCACACAACATACTAGAGGCACACAACATACTAGAGGCACACAACATACTACAGGCCCACAACATACTACAGCCCCACAACATACTACAGGCACACAACATACTACAGGCACACAACATACTACAGGTACACAACATACTACAGGCACACAACATACTACAGGCACACAACATACTACAGGCCCACAACATACTACAGGCACACAACATACTAGAGGCACACAACATACTAGAGGCACACAACATACTACAGGCCCACAACATACTACAGGCACACAACATACTACAGGCACACAACATACTACAGGCACACAACATACTACAGGTACACAACATACTACAGGTACACAACATACTACAGGTACACAACATACTACAGGCACACAACATACTACAGGCACACAACATACTACAGGCACACAACATACTACAGGCACACAACATACTACAGGCACACAACATACAATAGTCACACAACATACTACAGCCCCACAACATACTACAGGCACACAACATACTACAGGCACACAACATACTACAGGTACACAACATACTACAGGCACACAACATACTACAGGTACACAACATACTACAGGCACACAACATACTACAGGCACACAACATACTACAGGCACACAACATACTACAGGCACACAACATACTACAGGCACACAACATACTACAGGCACACAACATACTACAGGCACACAACATACTACAGGTACACAACATACTACAGGCACACAACATACTACAGGCACACAACATACTACAGGCACACAACATACTACAGGCACACAACATACTACAGGCACACAACATACTACAGGCACACAACATACTACAGGCACACAACATACTACAGGTACACAACATACTACAGGCACACAACATACTACAGGCACACAACATACTACAGGCACACAACATACTACAGGCACACAACATACTACAGGCACACAACATACTACAGGCACACAACATACTACAGGCACACAACATACTACAGGCACACAACATACAATAGTCACACAACATACTAAAGGTAACACAACATACAACAGTCACGCAACATACTAAAGGTAACACAACATACTCCAGGCACGCAACATACTACAGGCACACAACATACTACAGGCACACAACATACTACAGGCACACAACATACTACAGGCACACAACATACTACAGGCACACAACATACTACAGGCACACAACATACAATAGTCACGCAACATACTAAAGGTAACACAACATACAACAGTCACGCAACATACTAAAGGTAACACAACATACTCCAGGCACGCAACATACTCCCGTAGCTTTAAGTCTTATTCAAATATTTATATATATTGTGACTTTCATTAATATGTATACAGCACTTATTAGTAATAAGGTATATGTAAATATGTAATTGATCTGAATAAGCGGAGTGAGTGAGTGTTGCGTGAAGGGGACGGAGCCCATCCCTGAGATGTTGGTCTGACGGCCAGTGGCAACACTTCTGCTTGACGCATCGATTTCCCGCCCTCACCCCGCCTGGCTGGCCACCCCTCCACCCTTGTGTCCGCTCCTGGCCACCCCTCCACCCTTGTGTCCGCTCCTGGCCACCCCTCCACCCTTGTGTCCGCTCCTGGCCACCCCTCCACCCTTGTGTCCGCTCCTGGCCACCCCTCCACCCTTGTGTCCGCTCCTGGCCACCCCTCCACCCTTGTGTCCGCTCCTGGCCACCCCTCCACCCTTGTGTCCGCTCCTGGCCACCCCACCACCCTTGTGTCCGCTCCTGGCCACCCCTCCACCCTTGTGTCCGCTCCTGGCCACCCCTACACCCTTGTGTCCGCTCCTGGCCACCCCACCACCCTTGTGTCCGCTCCTGGCCACCCCTCCACCCTTGTGTCCGCTCCTGGCCACCCCACCACCCTTGTGTCCGCTCCTGGCCACCCCTCCACCCTTGTGTCCGCTCCTGGCCACCCCTACACCCTTGTGTCCGCTCCTGGCCACCCCTCCACCCTTGTGTCCGCTCCTGGCCACCCCACCACCCTTGTGTCCGCTCCTGGCCACCCCTCCACCCTTGTGTCCGCTCCTGGCCACCTCACCACTCTTGTGTCCGCTCCTGGCCACCCCTCCACCCTTGTGTCCGCTCCTGGCCACCCCTACACCCTTGTGTCCGCTCCTGGCCACCCCTCCACCCTTGTGTCCGCGCCTGGCCACCCCACCACCCTTGTGTCCACTCTTGGCCACCCCATCACCCCTGTGTCCGCTCCTGGCCAGGCCATCACCCTTGTGTCCGCTCCTGGCCACCCCACCACCCTTGTGTCCACTCTTGGCCACCCCTCCACCCTTGTGTCCGCTCCTGGCCACCTCACCACTCTTGTGTCCGCTCCTGGCCACCCCTCCACCCTTGTGTCCACTCCTGGCCACCCCTCAACCCTTGTGTCCACTCCTGGCCAGGCCACCACCCTTGTGTCCGCTCCTGGCCACCCCACAACCCTTGTGTCCGCTCCTGGCCACCCCTCCACCCTTGTGTCCGCGCCTGGCCACCCCACAACCCTTGTGTCCGCTCCTGGCCACCCCTCCACCCTTGTGTCCGCTCCTGACCACCCCTCCACCCTTGTGTCCGCTCCTGGCCACCCCTCCACTCTTGTGTCCGCTCCTGGCCACCCCTCCACCCTTGTGTCCGCGCCTGGCCACCCCACAACCCTTGTGTCCGCTCCTGGCCACCCCTCCACCCTTGTGTCCACTCCTGGCCACCCCTCCACCCTTGTGTCCGCTCCTGGCCACCCCTCCACCCTTGTGTCCGCTCCTGGCCACCCCTCCACCCTTGTGTCCGCGCCTGGCCACCCCACCACCCTTGTGTCCACTCTTGGCCACCCCATCACCCCTGTGTCCGCTCCTGGCCAGGCCATCACCCTTGTGTCTGCTCCTGGCCACCCCTCCACCCTTGTGTCCGCTCCTGGCCACCCCTCCACCCTTGTGTCCGCTCCTGACCACCCCTCCACCCTTGTGTCCGCTCCTGGCCACCCCTCCACCCTTGTGTCCGCTCCTGGCCACCCCTCCACCCTTGTGTCCGCTCCTGACCACCCCTCCACCCTTGTGTCCGCTCCTGGCCACCCCTCCACCCTTGTGTCCGCTCCTGACCACCCCACCACCCTTGTGTCCACTCTTGGCCACCCCTCCACCCTTGTGTCCGCTCCTGACCACCCCTCCACCCTTGTGTCCGCTCCTGACCACCCCTCCACCCTTGTGTCCGCTCCTGGCCACCCCTCCACCCTTGTGTCCGCTCCTGGCCACCCCTCCACCCTTGTGTCCGCTCCTGGCCACCCCTCCACCCTTGTGTCCGCTCCTGACCACCCCACCACCCTTGTGTCCGCTCTTGGCCACCCCACCACCCTTGTGTCCGCTCTTGGCGACCCCATCACCCCTGTGTCCGCTCCTGGCCAGGCCATCACCCTTGTGTCTGCTCCTGGCCACCCCTCCACCCTTGTGTCCGCTCCTAGCCACCCCTCCACCCTTGTGTCCACTCCTGGCCACCCCACCACCCTTGTTTCCACTCCTGGCCACGCCTCCACCCTTGTGTCCGCTCTTGGCCACCCCATCACCCCTGTGTCCGCTCCTGGCCAGGCCATCACCCTTGTGTCTGCTCCTGGCCACCCCTCCACCCTTGTGTCCGCTCCTGGCCACCCCTCCACCTTTGTTTCCACTCCTGGCCACGCCTCCACCCTTGTGTCCGCTCTTGGCCACCCCTCCACTCTTGTGTCCGCTCCTGGCCACCCCACCACCCTTTTGTCCGCTCCTGGCCACCCCTTTGAAGACGGACTCCCCCATCCAGGACTAATCCACCTTCCGCCTCCCGCTGGGTGGTTCCTCTGCTTGCCGTTGCGGGGCAGCCCCTCTGTCAGGAGCCAAGTCTCCTCAGTCACCTGCAGCGCTCGGAGGGAATGGATGTCGCTCCGCCTTCCAGGATATTCCTCCATCTTTACTTTCTTATTTAGGCCTTCTGCCTTATCAAAACATGCCTAACATATAACCAAACACTTGCTACGATCGCTGGGCACACGATCAATTATAGGTAATCACTACTAACTAGTTAAAATTGTGCTTACCACAAAAGATCTCTTGCAGGGTGCTCCCTGACGGGGCGGCGACACTCAGGGCGCCTCAGGCTACCCACAGAACTGCTCTAACTGCCCCCTCAACACCTTCTGCAGTTCACGACTCGAGCTGGCACGTCCACAAACGTATTCAACGGTCGAAACGTCTGCCCACTCCCTTCCTCTTGAAGGTACATCAAACAGGGGTTCCTCTTCACCAGGAGCTCAAACGGAGCACGCCCTCCTTTCACGAGTTCTTCAACTCAAGTGCTCAAGCTCCTCCGAAAACGAGCTTCACGCCTCCAGCAAACTCTCCACATCTCATAACCAGTCATTTATCTATATCCTGGTTCACTGCCCATATTCTTAAACTGACAAATTTAACCAATTGTTTCACGTATGTATCTTCAAGTCTATATTTCTTTCACCTCCTAGTCAAGTCAGGCCTGATAGAATAATTCTCAAAGGGGAGACTCGTTTTTCAGCTACCTGGGATCATAACACCCTCCACTCTTGTGTCCGCTCCTGGCCACCCCTCCACCCTTGTGTCCGCTCCTGGCCACCCCTCCACCCTTGTGTCCGCTCCTAGCCACCCCTCCACCCTTGTGTCCGCTCTTGGCCACCCCTCCACCCTTGTGTCCGCTCCTGGCCACCCCTCCACCCTTGTGTCCGCTCCTGGCCACCCCTCCACCCTTGTGTCCGCTCCTGGCCACCCCTACACCCTTGTGTCCGCTCCTGACCACCCCCCCACCCTTGTGTCCACTCCTGGCCACCCCTCCACCCTTGTGTCCGCTCCTGGCCACCCCTCCACCCTTGTGTCCGCTCCTGGCCACCCCTCCACCCTTGTGTCCGCTCCTGGCCACCCCTCCACCCTTGTGTCCACTCCTGGCCACCCCTCCACCCTTGTGTCCGCTCCTAGCCACCCCTCCACCCTTGTGTCCGCTCCTGGCCACCCCTCCACCTTTGTGTCCGCGCCTGGCCACCCCTCCACCCTTGTGTCCGCTCCTGGCCACCCCTCCACCTTTGTGTCCGCGCCTGGCCACCCCTACACCCTTGTGTCCGCTCCTGGCCACCCCTCCACCCTTGTGTCCGCTCCTGGCCACCCCTCCACCTTTGTGTCCGCGCCTGGCCACCCCTACACCCTTGTGTCCGCTCCTGACCACCCCCCCACCCTTGTGTCCACTCCTGGCCACCCCTACACCCTTGTGTCCGCTCCTGGCCACCCCTACACCTTTGTGTCCGCGCCTGGCCACCCCACCACCCTTGTGTTCGCTCCTGGCCACCCCTCCACCCTTGTGTCCGCGCCTGGCCACCCCACCACCCTTGTGTTCGCTCCTGGCCACCCCTCCACCCTTGTGTCCGCGCCTGGCCACCCCGCCACTGGGGCACGGTGTCCCTCCACTACTCTAAGGACATGTCCTCGTCTGAAGGAGTGATGTCGGCCGCCGCCACTGTAGCCGCCTCATTAACCTTCTCAGGTAACTATGGGAACGCCTCCCCCCCCCCCCCACCTTATGTGGTCAACTCTTCATATATAACCAAGTCTTGTTGATCATTTTTAATGAAAACCCAGTTTTATTTTGCTACATTTTATGCATGTTTTGTGTGAGACATCTACCACCGCTGAGCATGTTTTGTGTGAGACATCTACCACCGCTGAGCATGTTTTGTGTGAGACATCTACCACCGCTGAGCATGTTTTGTGTGAGACATCTACCACCGCTGAGCATGTTTTGTGTGAGACATCTACCACCGCTGAGCATGTTTTGTGTGAGACATCTACCACCGCTGAGCATGTTTTGTGTGAGACATCTACCACCGCTGAGCATGTTTTGTGTGAGACATCTACCACCGCTGAGCATGTTTTGTGTGAGACATCTACCACCGCTGAGCATGTTTTGTGTGAGACATCTACCACCTCTGAGCATGTTTTGTGTGAGACATCTACCACCGCTGAGCATGTTTTGTGTGAGACATCTACCACCTCTGAGCATGTTTTGTGTGAGACATCTACCACCGCTGAGCATGTTTTGTGTGAGACATCTACCACCGCTGAGCATGTTTTGTGTGAGACATCTACCACCGCTGAGCATGTTTTGTGTGAGACATCTACCACCGCTGAGCATGTTTTGTGTGAGACATCTACCACCGCTGAGCATGTTTTGTGTGAGACATCTACCACCGCTGAGCATGTTTTGTGTGAGACATCTACCACCGCTGAGCATGTTTTGTGTGAGACATCTACCACCGCTGAGCATGTTTTGTGTGAGACATCTACCACCGCTGAGCATGTTTTGTGTGAGACATCTACCACCGCTGAGCATGTTTTGTGTGAGACATCTACCACCGCTGAGCATGTTTTGTGTGAGACATCTACCACCGCTGAGCATGTTTTGTGTGAGACATCTACCACCGCTGAGCATGTTTTGTGTGAGACATCTACCACCGCTGAGCATGTTTTGTGTGAGACATCTACCACCGCTGAGCATGTTTTGTGTGAGACATCTACCACCGCTGAGCATGTTTTGTGTGAGACATCTACCACCGCTGAGCATGTTTTGTGTGAGACATCTACCACCGCTGAGCATGTTTTGTGTGAGACATCTACCACCGCTGAGCATGTTTTGTGTGAGACATCTACCACCGCTGAGCATGTTTTGTGTGAGACATCTACCACCGCTGAGCATGTTTTGTGTGAGACATCTACCACCGCTGAGCATGTTTTGTGTGAGACATCTACCACCGCTGAGCATGTTTTGTGTGAGACATCTACCACCGCTGAGCATGTTTTGTGTGAGACATCTACCACCGCGCCTTTTGACGTCAAAGTCCCAAACGTCAAAATATTATACACTATAAATCATAGCGGTTCACTAAACTGATGGGCTGTTACGTTTTCTGTTCGTGGGTTTTAGGTTAGGTTAGGTTAGGGTCGGGCAAATTAGTGCATCATTTTGATTACGTTGTGACAACTCGAGAGGACGGGGCGAGTATACATATCTTGTGCCTGGTGAGCCCTCGGGTCTGTACGGTGCTACAGTGAAGAGCTTTCCAATGTTGTACACCATAGGCTGACAGTGACCACGGGTTAGTGAACCAGTGCTTCCTAACTTGTCCTGCCCTTCGTCACAACCAGGTCGGGTCCTGCCCTTCGTCACATCCCTGGTCGGGTCCTGCCCGTTGTCAGAACCAGGTCGGTCCTGCCCTTCGACACAACCAGGCCAGGTCCTGCGGTTCCACTAGCGGCAGGAGCAACTTTCTGGTCGACTGCGTGAGTATTAGAGTGAGTCAAAACGCCTTATATTGCCATAGATTTCTTTCTGCGTAATTTACAAGTTTATAATGTATTTACAAGTTCATATGGGGCGATGTTCCTTCTCTTCCCTGTGTTCAAGTTCAAGTATGTTTATTGAGACAAGAAAGAAATACATCTCAACGGGATAGAGTAGCTTAGGCTATTTCTACCCCCCCCCCCCCTAAACCCCCCGTGTTCAGTGTTCACCATATTTCAGCCTTTGTAAGACCTAAAGTGATGGCAGAAGATCGTTTCTTGGAGGTGGTGATGCATGATTATAGGAGCTCTTATCATAATAAGGGATGATACGTGATTATAGAAGCTCTTGTGACGTAAGTTTTGGATGATACGTGATTATAGAAGTACTTGTAACTCAAGACTCGTATAATACATGATTACAGAAGGTCTTGTAAGACTTGAATGATGTATAATTATAGAAGCTCTTGTAACGAAAGACTTGAATGATACATGATTATAAAAGTACTTGTAGCGTAAGTCTTGGCCGATACGAGATTATAGAAGGTCTTGTAACGTAAGACTCGGATGATACATGATTATAGAAGTGTTGAGAGGTGAGCCAGGACACCCCCCCCCCCATCCCCCTCAGTCTGCTGAGGGTGTATAATTATTTGTCGTAATTATATCTTACAATTATATTTATTTACACTTAGTTTGGTGTTAGGCTAAAGGCCAATCAACCTCTGGAGGGCTATTAAGGCATCTACAATAGTTTACTGCCTAACTAGCATGTTAGTGTTAGGCTTAAGACCAATCAACCTCTGGAGGGCTGTTAAGAACTGTGTCTTGGGAGTGATTGATTCGGGACAGCCCTCGAGTCTCTTGATTGAGACCGTTCAGTGTGTGATTTTATTTATATAAATTCATTGAATGATTTGTTTGTCAGTCCTTTAAATTGTATCCTAATCGTCAGAAATTTCATGTTATACAGTTGTTAGGACTTTCTCTTAGGTGAACATCTTTATATAAACTAGTCCAATTATACATGTAGAAAACATATATTTATAAATAAATTCATTGATTGATTAAGGTCACAACAAGGTTGTGACTAAGACTGAGGGCCACAAGAATAACAGCACTACATACCAGGCAGGTCAGGGCGGATCTCATCGATACCTTCAAAATACTGAACAATTTGAAGGATGTTGATCCTGACAACTTCTTCACGAGGTCAGACGTAACACGAACAAGGAGCAACGGTCTCAATCTCAACAAGCCACAGTGTAGCACTGAGAACAGCAGATGCTCTTTCACCCACAGTTATAAACCCATGGAACCGCCTACCCGCCGAAGTTGTAAATCCCAACACTGCTGATCTTTAAATCCGCCTTGAAAAAATCATCAGGACAAATGAGGGGACTGTTGACAAGTCACCGGCTTTCTGTCTTCGTCGAGACTACTAGAGTGTTAGTGCACCTCAGGTAAATTCAGGTAAAACAACAGCTTTCTGACAAAACCGTAAATATTATTTAGGTCCAAATGCAGTTCATGACTAAATTAAACTCAGAGATTATGCCTATGTGTACAGAGCAGCGGAATACACCGTGCTGTGCATATATCACTTGTATGTATGTTATATTTACTTGAGTTATCGTGAGGCCCCGCTGTCATGAGAGCCGCTGTCATGAGGGCCGCTGTCATGAGGGCCGCTGTCATGAGAGCCGCTGTCATGAGAGCCGCTGTCATGAGGGCCGCTGTCATGAGAGCCGCTGTCATGAGGGCCGCTGTCATGAGGGCCACTGTCATGAGGGCCGCTGTCATGAGGGCCGCTGTCATGAGGCCCACTGTCATGAAGGCCGCTGTCATGAGGGCCACTGTCATGAGGGCCGCTGTCATGAGGGCCGCTGTCATGAGGCCCACTGTCATGAAGGCCACTGTCATGAGGGCCACTGTCATGAGGGCCACTGTCATGAGGGCCGCTGTCATGAGGGCCACTGTCATGAGGGCCGCTGTCATGAGGGCCACTGTCATGAGGGCCGCTGTCATGAGGGCCACTGTCATGAGGGCCGCTGTCATGAGGGCCACTGTCATGAGGGCCGCTGTCATGAGGGCCGCTGTCATGAGGCCCACTGTCATGAGGGCCACTATCATGAAGGCCACTGTCATGAGGGCCACTGTCATGAGGGCCGCTGTCATGAGGGCCACTGTCATGAGGGCCGCTGTCATGAGAGCCACTGTCATGAGGGCCACTGTCATGAGGGCCGCTGTCATGAGGCCCACTGTCATGAAGGCCACTGTCATGAGGGCCGCTGTCATGAGGGCCACTGTCATGAGGGCCGCTGTCATGAGGGCCGCTGTCATGAGGCCCACTGTCATGAGGGCCACTATCATGAAGGCCACTGTCACGAGGGCCACTGTCATGAGGGCCACTGTCATGAGGGCCACTGTCATGAGGGCCGCTGTCATGAGGGCCACTGTCATGAGGGCCGCTGTCATGAGGGCCGCTGTCATGAGGCCCACTGTCATGAAGGCCACTGTCATGAGGGCCACTGTCATGAGGGCCACTGTCATGAGGGCCGCTGTCATGAGGGCCACTGTCATGAGGGCCGCTGTCATGAGGGCCACTGTCATGAGGGCCGCTGTCATGAGGGCCACTGTCATGAGGGCCGCTGTCATGAGGGCCACTGTCATGAGGGCCGCTGTCATGAGGGCCGCTGTCATGAGGCCCACTGTCATGAGGGCCACTATCATGAAGGCCACTGTCATGAGGGCCACTGTCATGAGGGCCGCTGTCATGAGGGCCACTGTCATGAGGGCCGCTGTCATGAGGGCCGCTGTCATGAGGGCCACTGTCATGAGGGCCGCTGTCATGAAGGCCACTGTCATGAGGGCCGCTGTCATGAGGGCCGCTGTCATGAGGGCCGCTGTCATGAGGGCCGCTGTCATGAGGGCCACTGTCATGAGGGCCGCTGTCATGAGGGCCACTGTCATGAGGGCCACTGTCATGAGGGCCGCTGTCATGAGGGCCGCTGTCATGAGGGCCGCTGTCATGAGGGCCACTGTCATGAGGGCCACTGTCATGAGGGCCGCTGTCATGAAGGCCACTGTCATGAGGGCCACTGTCATGAGGGCCACTGTCATGAGGGCCACTGTCATGAGGGCCGCTGTCATGAGGGCCACTGTCATGAGGGCCACTGTCATGAGGGCCGCTGTCATGAAGGCCACTGTCATGAGGGCCACTGTCATGAGGGCCACTGTCATGAGGGCCACTGTCATGAGGGCCACTGTCATGAGGGCCGCTGTCATGAGGGCCACTGTCATGAGGGCCACTGTCATGAGGGCCGCTGTCATGAGGGCCACTGTCATGAGGGCCACTGTCATGAGGGCCACTGTCATGAGGGCCGCTATCATGAGGGCCACTGTCATGAAGGCCACTGTCATGAGGGCCACTGTCATGAGGGCCACTGTCATGAGTGGTGTTGACGGAGACAGGCCGCTGGCTCTCCAGCGTGCCAGCGACACGTGACCTTAGGTGATTAAAGCCTTCTTGTTGAACCATTGCCGTTGTCGCGTCCATCACTCAGTAACGTCAGCAGCCGCCTTGATGCTGGACTCAGACTCCGCTATAAGCATCTCTGGGAGTTACCTGTGGCCTTCCCTTGGTTACATCCCCGCCAGGCTCAGTACTTCCACCTTGGCGAGGGACCTTAATATAAGCCTAAGGTATATATGTACACTAGCTGCCTGTCCCCGACAGAATGAGTTATTATGTTATCGAATTAAGCATAATATAATGTTATATGTTATGTAACATTATATAACATTATTATGTACGTATATGTTATATACATTATATAACGTAATTTAATGTTATAGAGCAAATAAAACTGTCCAAAGATGGTTACACACTTGCAACAGACCTAGATATTGCAACTGAATTCAGTAGCTTCTTTTCAACAATTGGTGCAAACCTTGCCAGAAAAATCCCAGAGACCCAGACACATGTCACTACATATCTCACCGGCAGCTGTCCTAACTCTCTACTCCTTTTACCAGTCAGCCCGACACACATTGTATCCATAATTCGATCACTTAAAACCAAAGCTGGGAACATTAATGACATACCTTTTATGATATATAAGAGTGCTGCCCCTGCTCTTGCACTACTCATAGTTCTGCTATTCAATAAATCGTCAGAGTGTCAGACTTTTCCTGATATCCTCACAAAACCAATGACGCCAGATCATAAAGGTGGCGAGACAGCTGACGTAAACAATTAAACACCAATATCAAATCTACCTATACTTTCACAAATATTTGACACACTTATTTACAAATAGCTCTATTCCAATCTTGTATAACTCAATATATTAAGTCCCTGCCAGTTTGGCTTTCGTTCCCAAAAGAGTACCAATAATGTCATTATTGGTCTGTTTAATATAATCTACACAGCCCTTGACAAAAATGAGTTCCCAAATGGCTTCTTCATTGACCTGAGAAAGGCCTTTGATACTGTAAACCATAACTACCTCTTACTTAAACTTCACCACTATGGTATCCGAGGCCTTGCTCTGGACTATATTCGTTCTTGTCTCAGTGACAGACACCAATATTTAGCCATCAATAGCATAACCACCCCCATTCTACCATTGAGAGTAGGGGTGCCACAGGGCAGCATCTTGGGACCTCTCCTATTTCTTATATACATAAATGATTTACCAAATGTTTCTAACATTCTTAAATCTGTACTATGTGCTGACGATATTGCCTTCGTCTATTCTGACCCCAACCCCCCACACACTAAATAATAATGTCAATAATGAATTTAAAAAAGTCAACTCATAGATGTCAACCAACAAACTTACATTAAACATAGAAAAGACTTATAACATTTTATTTGGTAGTAGATCATCAAATCAGATTCATCTTCAGATAGACAATGTTAGCATTACCAATAAAAATGAGGGAAAGTTCCTTGGCCTATACATAGACAAGAGACTGAACTTCAGCACCCACATACAACACATAGCCAAAAAAAGTCTCAAAAACGGTTGGTATACTTTTTGAAATCAGATATTATATGTTCCCCACTCTGCTCTCATCTCATTATACTATGCACTAATCTATCCCTATCTTACATACGGTATCTGTGCATGGGGTTCAACCACTGCAAATTACCTCAAGCCCATCATCACTCAGCAAAAATCTGCTATCAGAGCTATAACAAACTCTGTCTTCAGACAACACACAGCTTCCCTGTTTAAGTCCCTTAACATGCTAAACATACAATCACTCCACACATTCTCATGTGCTATTCACATGTACAAAACCTTGTTCCAAAATGCTAATCTTGATCTGAAACTTTTCCTTGATAGGTGTAATAAAACCCATGAGCACCACACCAGAAATAAATATATATTTGATATGCCCAGAGTCAAACTAAATCTGTGCAAACACTCCATGCAAATAAAACTATCCAGTCTGTGGAACTCATTGCCTGATGAATTTAAACGATTCTTCGCGGCGGGGATCGTATTCCAGGGACCTGCCCGAAACGCTACGCGTACTAGTGGCTGTACAAGAATGTAACAACTCTTGTATATATCTCAAAAAAAAAAAATTGTCTAACCCATCCTCTGTTCAAAAGTAAAACCAAAAAGTACCTAATTTCATCTTCATAGTTTCCTACCTTGTTCTTCAAACTCATACTGTATCTTGTACTACCCACTTCCCCAGTATTAGAACTTAAGACCAGTGTTATCACCTCTGTCAATTTATATTTGTAGTTATTTGTTGATATAAAACCTTGCTGCAATGTACCGTTTCATCTTACTTGATATGTTAGATTAAGGACCAACCCGAAACGCTATGCGTGTTAGTGGCTTTGCATGAATGTAAAAAAAAAACTATTTTATGTAATCTCCCCAACCCATTGTATCTTGCAAATAAATTATTATTATTAGTGTTGAAATATAATATAATAATATAATTGAGGTGGCGCAAAATATACAAGTTTTCTTTGAGAAGTAGTGTTAAAGAAAATGATTTTTAAGCATAAACTATTAAGAACACGTATGCTCACATTTTTCGACACTTTATAATAATAATTCATTGTGTCCGGAGACAGGAAGCCAGAGTGTATTCATACACGTTAGGCTGCTTATATTGAGGTTCCCTCCCCAAGGTCGAACTGCTGACCCCGCCCAGGATGCAACCCCACAACAAGCTGACTCGTGAGTACCTACTTACTGCTAGGTGAACAAAGCCCTTAGGTGAGAGGAGATGTGCCCAACCATCTATTTCGAGCCCGGAATTCTCGATTGTGCGTAAAGAACCAACCTGACTGTACTACAGAGACCCTAAAATCTAAATTTTGATCCCATCACCTGTTTTACATGATAACATGCAAAAATGTATTCTATTCTACACCCAAGTCGCTGTGATCTTGACCAAGCCTATTCTTTCATTAGCGATATATTCTCACTTTCCCGACAAGATGAAATGCAAGAAGTGAAAAAGGCAGAATATTTGCAAAGTGACATACACGACCTTCACAAATGACTGAAGGATGGCAAATGCTCACCGGTACTGCATATGCAAGATCTTCTATATGCTACGCCTTAAATACCATATTTTCTGTGGCCTATTGAAAGACCTGGGACCGGATTCAGGAAGGTACTTACGAAGGTTTTTCTTCTTAGCTACGAATGTTTTCCTTCTTAGCGCCTTCGTGGCGGCTACGTCGGTATTCAAGTAGCTACACTAAGTGGAAAAACCTTCGTAAGTTCATTCCGGGATCTAAGTGTGGTTTCGACCACTCGTAGCTTTACGTAAACTGGATATAACTAAATTTTTCTCTACTACATAACACTGGGATCGATTTTAAGAATTTGGAACATAAACAAAAAATTATAAAAATTGAATCTAGTGAAGAGGAGTCCTTCGTGTTAGTTATATATGCATTCTCTGCTTGAAACTTAAAGTAAATATGTCTTTTATGATAGTAGAATTAGTTTTATAATAGCAAGATATTATACCCGTAGTTATTAAGTAAATAAACACTGGTGAACATGAAATATGAGAGAAGGTGATGAGCCCTGCCTGATGGGATCATTTACTATCACCAAATGCCCCTGTTCACCTAGTAGTAAGGGTTTACCTTAACTATACATACCCATTTCTAATTTATTTAGTTTGGTTTTATTTTGAAATTAAATCTGGGTGAGACAAAATAAAAATATGCTGCACAAATGATGTTAGGTAAGGAGAAGGGTAAAAATGTCAAAAACTTTATTCATTGAATACTTAAAGCTATAATTATGACTATATAGACTATTAAAAAAGAGAGAGGGAAGTAGGGGTCCAAGACCTCTTCCTGTTATACAATTTGGGTGTGGAACAAGTAATTATCAAAAGAAGGCACCATGCCGGGAAGGCTATGTAGCAGTAAGGCAGTGAAGTGAGGCAGCTACTTATTTGAGAAATGCTTATTTTATTTACCATATAAGCTGAGGCAACTTATTTTATTTGAGGAATACTCAGCTGATTCCTCTACATTTAGCATGGAACAAATTTGTGTCCAAGACCTCTTCCTGTTACTCAATTTGGCTGTGTGTAACCAAACTAGAAGTGCTCTACAAATCAAGGGACCCAGAATGTGGAATGACCTCCCGAATCATGTCAAAGGCTGTACCTCTCTCAACCAGTTTAAGAGTTAAACCAAGTACTGCCTAATTAACTCCATGTAACCTAACTTACCTCCTAAATGTCAACCCATGTCTTGCTATTTTTTAAACAACGCTGTTCACCAACATGTGCAATTGCTGATTTATGCTATGTTAACCCCCTTTTTGTATTTTTTATTCCTTCTTTCAACACAATTTATACCTAATCCCGATTACTATTAAATTTTAGTCTGTGTTTCCCCCCCCCCCCCCCACACCTCGTAGGGGCCTCGTAGCCTGGTGGATAGCGCGCAGGACTCGTAATTCTGTGGCGCGGGTTCGATTCCCGCACGAGGCAGAAACAAATGGGCAAAGTTTCTTTCACCCTGAATGCCCCTGTTACCTAGCAGTAAATAGGTACCTGGGAGTTAGTCAGCTGTCACGGGCTGCTTCCTGGGGGTGGAGGCCTGGTCGAGGACCGGGCCGCGGGGACACTAAAGCCCCGAAATCATCTCAAGATAACCTTGCCCGAAATGCTATGAGTATTAGTGGCTTTAGGTATTGTATGTACTAGCTCTGTCTATAAATCCAACATAATGTTTGTAAATCAACTGTATGTACTTTTCCTGAATAAAATGTATTTATTATTTATTTTTTAATCAGTAAGTATTAAAAGAAGGCACCAAGCTGGGAAGGCTATGTAGCACCATTGTGTGTAACAATAAACCAAATTTTTTTTAAACAAATAATGCACCTATATGGGAAAACAAATCCTGTCAGCTGTAAAAATATTGATGCAGTTATTTAGATGAAAAATATAATGAAAGAAATATTACTGGTTTATTTTTATCCTATCTTTTTGTACTGTACAGTATATCCAAGGAAGTGAAAAATTGAGACATGATGCACAATTTAATGAACGATTAGCATGGATTAGCAGTTCAAAAGAAATATGACTATTACATATCAACATGAGATCTTAATGATCCATGGTCAACATGATTTAATAAGGATAATACAGTACTGTATTTGTAATAATACAAACTATAATTTAAAATCTTTATTACTGATTTTTTTTATTAAGAAGATTAGGTATACACAGCAATGTGCTGCTACCCTATTCTATATGGAATATTACACAGTGTAGATAAAAAACTAGCTATAAGTTTATCTAATACTCCCATCTCACAGGATGGTTAGACATACTGTACATGGAATCAATTTAGAAAATACCAGCCTCAATACAAAAAACAAATCAACTCTGACTAAACAACTCTTCGCGATTTTCACAAGAGGTAAGCACTGAATCATGGAAACATTATATTATAATTACTCTTACCAGTTTCTACAAGACTCCTCTCAAACAATGTATTTTTAAACATGTTTAGGTATACACAGCAATGTGCTGCTTCCCTATTCTGTATAAAGGACCACACAGTGTAGATCAAAAACCAGCTACAAGCTCATTCAACATCCTCACTTCACAGGATGGCCAGTCATACATGGAATTAGGAGAGAACAAAATACTTAATGCTGATCTATTAGCCTCCACTGGCAAAATCTGGGTGCAGCACAAGAATATCTTCCAATATTCCTGAGTGTATGAAGTAAGTACAGAGTTTAAAGTACCTCATACCATTTGGTATGAAGTCACTGATAACAGGGCAATCACAGATATAGTGTTGGAGAGTATGTTCTCTCAAGTAGGACTGAAAACAGATGTTTTTTTCCACCAAGAGGGCTATAAACCCATGGAACCGCTTACCCGCTGAAGCCGTAAATGCCAAATTCCAGCTAAAAAATATCATTAAGACAATTGCGGGCCCTTTAACAAGCCGCCGGCTTTATGTCCTCTTCGAGGTCACTAGATAGTTAGTGGCCCTTGGGTAAATTCAGTAAATATATACAATAATTGTCAACGCATCTTCCGAGCAACAAGGACAGCTACACAGTATCTCTTAGAATTACGTAGGTAAACAACAAATGTAACATATTTGTTTACTACAATGTCGGTGCTGGCTGTAGAAGTTGAAAAAACATTGTTTTACTTCGAAATATACTAATTTTATAAGAAAATTCGACGTAAATAGGAGGCAGTAGAGCTCCGATAAACCAGCGCTAAATCTTCAATATGAAGAATGTTGCTGCTCTCTGATTGGCCAAACGAAACACAGTAGTGACCTCTATCGGCACGCAGGTGAACCAACAAATTTCTTCCTAAGTGGACCTTATTGAATTGCACCTAAGCATCTTCTTAGGGCATACTTAGGAACCTTCGTAGCAAACCTACTTACGAAGAAATACACAGAGCTTCCTGAATCTAGGTCCTGATTTACATCAGTTTGGAGGTTTGCCGTGTCCTCTATGTTGTCTACTGTCACAAAAATCCTAGAATCATCTGCTCAGGATGATGCAGTACTATAGTTTGTGCTCTTGTCTATGTTCGATATGAGAATGAGAAGGAATACTGGAGCAAGCACAGTACCCCTGAAGACAGCTCTTCACAGTTGATGGTCCGGATTATATTTTCATGACTATTATGCACTGGGTTTTGTTAGTTAGGAAATTATAGATACGTCTGCCTAGCCTTCCTGTGATTCCCTCTGAGCATATTTTGTGCACAATAACACCATCTTGAGATAATTTCGGGGCTTTTGTGTCCCCGCGGCCCGGTCCTCGACCAGGCCTCCACCCCCAGGAAGCAGCCCGTAGCGGCTGTCTAACTCCCAGGTACCTATTTACTGCTAGGTAACACGGGCATCAGGGCGAAAGAAACATTTTGCCCATTTATCTCTGCCTCCACCGAGGATCGAACCCGGAACCTCAGGACTACGAATCCGAAGCGCTGTCCACCCAGCTGTCAGGCACACCATGGTCACATTTGTCATAGGCTTTTGTGAAATCTGTGTAAGGGTTACATATACCATACATAATTCTGTGTAAGGGGTACATATACCATACATAAATGAACGAACGCACAAACCCTTGTCATCTTTATTCATTCTTCCTCTATCATTTCTCTTCGCCGATTATAATATCCTCTTCTCTCTCTCATTCATTCCACTCTCCCTCACACTACCCACGTGTCTGCCTCAACTACACCAGCTGGCCAATTAACACCGTGGTGGTAATTGACTACAGACTGGTGGTGCGTGACTGACCTGCACGAGCAGCAGTGCGGGAGTGGCCTAACCCGCCTCCCATGTTCTGTAGTATTTGTCAATTATCTAATTTATCTCTCTCTGTAATGCTTCACTCTTTCTCTCTTCTCCTCGAGTCAAAAGTTGAACTGTCAATGATTTCTGCGTGTGTTTTCAATTTCAATTTCATTCAGGTGTACCCTGGTTCATTACCCATTAACCGCGGTCGTGCCTAAACAACAGAGCAATATAGTACCCCTTAACAGGTGTAATGGTTGACCTCACATCACAATGGGCAGCCGGCCAGTGGACCTGACCCGTCCAGCGTCACAGCGCCCCAGGCGGGCCGCTCTTCCACTGATTGATGGTTGGATTGATTGACAAAGATTAGGCCAGCCAAGCGGTGGGGCGGGCATGAGTAGATCGTAGACTGACCGGTCGGTAGTCTTATAGTGTGTGTGTGACGTGGTGTGTGTGTGACGTCACTATGACGTCACAGTGTTTGTGTCCGTTCTGGTTTTATGTGATATTGGCTATACCAGTGATGACGTCACTGAGGGATGTCTCCTTCCTCGTGAGACGACTTGATCATGAGGACACATAATGATGTGCCTGGTGAACACACAATAACCCATAATGACGTGCCTGGTGAACACACAATAACCCACAATGACGTGCCTGGTGAACACACAATATGTTTGTGGTTTGAGTTATTTGGTCATAAGTGTTATACTTTTTGAGTTGACTTATTATATGTGGCTTACCCCATGGGGTAGTGGGCAGGGTCACTCTCTTATATAATTAATGTACTTTATTGTCTATGTAAACTTTATATTTCTTATAATCTCACATTTCCGAAAAC
This sequence comes from Procambarus clarkii, assembly GCF_040958095.1. Lineage (NCBI taxonomy): Eukaryota > Metazoa > Arthropoda > Malacostraca > Decapoda > Cambaridae > Procambarus > Procambarus clarkii. The sequence continues at coordinate 34,084,105 of NC_091192.1, forward strand.
CATAAATATTACTCTGAAATATATGATGTTTCATGTGTTGTCCAGACCTGTGGGTATTGATCATATATACAATACTGTGTTGTCCGCCCAGGGCACACCTGCCTGTTGGCACACCTGCCTGTTGGCACACCTGCCTGCTGGCACACCTGCCTGCTGGCACACCTGCCTGCCGGCACACCCGGCTCCTGGTCATCCTGCACCATAACTACCTCATGAAATTGGGTTGTTAGTCCCTAATTAAGATCTCCATTGGGTCTTCATTTTTGGGTTCATTTGGGCCTCCCAATTATTTAAGTTCGCCTGATCTCCAGTTTGACTTATATTTTGGGTCATTTGTTCGCTTGATGTATTTGTGTATACGAGTTTCTTCATGTCTGTCTGGGTCAGGCGTTCGTCATCTTGGGTCCCTGGGAGCCGGTCGGCCGAGCGGACAACACGCTGGACTTGTGATCCTGTGGTCCCGGGTTCGATCCCGGGCGCCGGCGAGAAACAATGGGCAGAGTTTCTTTCACCGTACGCCCCTGTTACCTAGCAGTAAAATAGGTACCTGGGTGTTAGTCAGCTGTCACGGGCTGCTTCCTGGGGGTGGAGGCCTGGTCGAGGACCGGGCCGCGGGGACACTAACGCCCCGAAATCATCTCAAGATAACCTCAAGATAACACGGGCGCTCACACATGCCTTAGGAAGGCTCCTCACAAACCTTTAATATATATTATTCCTTTACTCTGGCATACTTAAGGGGCCTGACGGCTGAGTGGACAGCGCTCGGGATTCGTAGTCCTGTTCGATCTCCGGTGGAAGCGGAAACAAATGTGCATAGTTTCTTTCACCCTGATTCCGCTGGTCACCTAGCAGTAAAATAGGTACCTGGGAGTTAGACAGCTGATACGGGCTGCTTTCTGGGGATATGTAACAAAGCCTGGTAGAGGACCGGGCCACGGGGACGCTAAGCCCCGAAATCATCTCAAGATAACCTCAAGAACACTACTACCATAACTATTTTATATTTTGTGATTCAAAGTTTTAGGGTATATACAGGTCGTGAGGCAATTAATAATTTTCACTTAAATAAAATAAAATATTGATTAATATATCATATGAAACAAAGGTTAGGGAGGGGGGACCTTTGGCAAGCCGCCGGCTTCCTGTCGCTGTCGAGGCCACTAGAGAGAAAAAGAGTGACTCAGGTGAAAACAAAAAATGCAGACATTGAGGCCATTTTTTGTAGGCTTGGGGTCCAGAAGGCATTCACTTGTTATTGTGTAATCTGTGGAGTTTTTAAATTTTTTTTTAGACTCAATTTTCCTTTATTTGAACATTAAAATCATATTTTGTAAAAACAAGGATGCTTATGGTGCATATAATTAATGTAAGTGTAGGCTACAAGTACCTAAAACTCCTCTACAATATTTGCAATTCATCTAATGACGTACCTTGATATCTGCTTTTGTCGACATTTAAAAATCCAGTTTAGAGCCGCAAAAACCTGCTACGCGCCGCAAGAAACCCCACAAAAAAAAAACCGCTGAGCTCCACAAAACCGTAGCGAGCTCCGCCAGGTCTTGGGGGAAGGCGACAAAATACCAACTTCTCTGAGGGCGGCGGCTGTATTCCTGCGTCAGGAGCTGGCCAGCCCGGAGGTGTAGGTACGGGCGGGCGGGCGGGCGGGCCTTGGGCCGCGCTAGCAGTGCACAGCCTAAACTTTCTGAGGTTCTCATTGATAAATGTTTACATTTACTAACCAGCAGAACCTCAGAATGTTCAGTCATATGTTGATTACTCGTGATGTGTGACTATATGTATATATGAACACGCTGTACTGAACGGGGTGTGAAGAGCTTGAGCTGCCTCATCCCTTTGTGTGGATTTATACCTCAATAAAATTATTTCAATTTCTGAGGTCTAGCAGTCCATCTTTGTATATTTGACTAAATGGATTCTATAAGTATATAATGGATCCTATACGTAATATAATTTTTGGAGAAGGGTTGATATATACTCAGTATTGTGTCGTCACCTGTCATTCTGCAAATCACTATGAACACACCACCACCACCACCACCGGCCGGCCGGCCGCTCTACTGTGACTGTCACCTCACACCTACATTTACCACCCCATTTTTGGAGGACGGGCTGCACCTCACACCACCACCACCACCACTGGCCAGCAGCTCTACTGTGACTGTCACCTCACACCACCACCACCACCACCGGCCGGCGGCTCTACTGTGACGGTCACCTCACACCACCACCACCACCACCGGCCAGCAGCTCTACTGTGACTGTCACCTCACACCACCACCACCACCACCGGCCAGCAGCTCTACTGTGACTGTCCCCTCACACCACCACCACCACCACCGGCCGGCGGCTCTACTGTGACTGTCCCCTCACACCACCACCACCACCGGCCAGCAGCTCTACTGTGACTGTCACCTCACACCACCACCACCACCACCGGCCAGCAGCTCTACTGTGACTGTCACCTCACACCACCACCACCACCACCGGCCAGCAGCTCTACTGTGACTGTCCCCTCACACCACCACCACCACCACCGGCCAGCAGCTCTACTGTGACTGTCCCCTCACACCACCACCACCGGCCAGCAGCTCTACTGTGACTGTCACCTCACACCACCACCACCACCACCACCGGCCAGCAGCTCTACTGTGACTGTCCCCTCACACCACCACCACCACCACCGGCCAGCAGCTCTACTGTGACTGTCACCTCACACCACCACCACCACCACCACCGGCCAGCAGCTCTACTGTGACTGTCACCTCACACCACCACCACCACCACCGGCCAGCAGCTCTACTGTGACTGTCCCCTCACACCACCACCACCACCGGCCAGCAGCTCTACTGTGACTGTCCCCTCACACCACCACCACCACCACCGGCCAGCAGCTCTACTGTGACTGTCCCCTCACACCACCACCACCACCACCGGCCGGCAGCTCTACTGTGACTGTCCCCTCACACCACCACCACCGGCCAGCAGCTCTACTGTGACTGTCCCCTCACACCACCACCATCACCGGCCGGCAGCTCTACTGTGACTGTCCCCTCACACCACCACCACCACCACCGGCCGGCAGCTCTACTGTGACTGTCCCCTCACACCACCACCACCACCACCGGCCGGCAGCTCTACTGTGACTGTCCCCTCACACCACCACCACCACCACCGGCCGGCAGCTCTACTGTGACTGTCCCCTCACACCACCACCACCGGCCAGCAGCTCTACTGTGACTGTCCCCTCACACCACCACCACCGGCCAGCAGCTCTACTGTGACTGTCCCCTCACACCACCACCACCACCACCGGCCAGCAGCTCTACTGTGACTGTCCCCTCACACCACCACCACCACCACCGGCCGGCAGCTCTACTGTGACTGTCCCCTCACACCACCACCACCACCACCGGCCGGCAGCTCTACTGTGACTGTCCCCTCACACCACCACCACCACCACCGGCCGGCAGCTCTACTGTGACTGTCCCCTCACACCACCACCACCGGCCAGCAGCTCTACTGTGACTGTCCCCTCACACCACCACCACCAGCTCTACTGTGACTGTCCCCTCACACCACCACCACCGGCCAGCAGCTCTACTGTGACTGTCCCCTCACACCACCACCACCACCACCGGCCGGCAGCTCTACTGTGACTGTCCCCTCACACCACCACCACCACCACCGGCCGGCAGCTCTACTGTGACTGTCCCCTCACACCACCACCACCAGCTCTACTGTGACTGTCCCCTCACACCACCACCACCACCGGCCGGCAGCTCTACTGTGACTGTCCCCTCACACCACCACCACCACCACCGGCCGGCAGCTCTACTGTGACTGTCCCCTCACACCACCACCACCAGCTCTACTGTGACTGTCCCCTCACACCACCACCACCGGCCAGCAGCTCTACTGTGACTGTCCCCTCACACCACCACCACCACCACCGGCCAGCAGCTCTACTGTGACTGTCCCCTCACACCACCACCACCAGCTCTACTGTGACTGTCCCCTCACACCACCACCACCACCGGCCAGCAGCTCTACTGTGACTGTCACCTCACACCACCACCACCACCACCACCACCGGCCAGCAGCTCTACTGTGACTGTCACCTCACACCACCACCACCACCACCACCGGCCAGCAGCTCTACTGTGACTGTCACCTCACACCACCACCACCACCGGCCAGCAGCTCTACTGTGACTGTCACCTCACACCACCACCACCACCGGCCAGCAGCTCTACTGTGACTGTCCCCTCACACCACCACCACCGGCCAGCAGCTCTACTGTGACTGTCCCCTCACACCACCACCACCACCACCGGCCAGCAGCTCTACTGTGACTGTCCCCTCACACCACCACCACCAGCTCTACTGTGACTGTCCCCTCACACCACCACCACCACCACCGGCCGGCAGCTCTACTGTGACTGTCCCCTCACACCACCACCACCACCACCACCGGCCAGCAGCTCTACTGTGACTGTCCCCTCACACCACCACCACCACCACCGGCCAGCAGCTCTACTGTGACTGTCCCCTCACACCACCACCACCGGCCAGCAGCTCTACTGTGACTGTCCCCTCACACCACCACCACCACCACCGGCCGGCAGCTCTACTGTGACTGTCCCCTCACACCACCACCACCGGCCAGCAGCTCTACTGTGACTGTCCCCTCACACCACCACCACCGGCCGGCAGCTCTACTGTGACTGTCCCCTCACACCACCACCACCACCACCGGCCGGCAGCTCTACTGTGACTGTCCCCTCACACCACCACCACCACCACCGGCCGGCAGCTCTACTGTGACTGTCCCCTCACACCACCACCACCGGCCAGCAGCTCTACTGTGACTGTCCCCTCACACCACCACCACCACCACCGGCCGGCAGCTCTACTGTGACTGTCCCCTCACACCACCACCACCGGCCAGCAGCTCTACTGTGACTGTCCCCTCACACCACCACCACCACCACCGGCCGGCAGCTCTACTGTGACTGTCCCCTCACACCACCACCACCACCACCGGCCGGCAGCTCTACTGTGACTGTCCCCTCACACCACCACCACCGGCCGGCAGCTCTACTGTGACTGTCCCCTCACACCACCACCACCACCACCGGCCGGCAGCTCTACTGTGACTGTCACCTCACACCACCACCACCACCACCGGCCGGCAGCTCTACTGTGACTGTCCCCTCACACCACCACCACCACCACCGGCCGGCAGCTCTACTGTGACTGTCCCCTCACACCACCACCACCACCACCGGCCGGCAGCTCTACTGTGACTGTCACCTCACACCACCACCACCACCACCACCGGCCAGCAGCTCTACTGTGACTGTCACCTCACACCACCACCACCACCACCACCGGCCAGCAGCTCTACTGTGACTGTCACCTCACACCACCACCACCACCACCGGCCGGCAGCTCTACTGTGACTGTCCCCTCACACCACCACCACCACCACCACCGGCCAGCAGCTCTACTGTGACTGTCACCTCACACCACCACCACCACCACCACCGGCCAGCAGCTCTACTGTGACTGTCACCTCACACCACCACCACCACCACCGGCCGGCAGCTCTACTGTGACTGTCCCCTCACACCACCACCACCAGCTCTACTGTGACTGTCCCCTCACACCACCACCACCGGCCAGCAGCTCTACTGTGACTGTCCCCTCACACCACCACCACCACCACCGGCCGGCAGCTCTACTGTGACTGTCACCTCACACCACCACCACCACCACCACCGGCCAGCAGCTCTACTGTGACTGTCACCTCACACCACCACCACCACCACCACCGGCCAGCAGCTCTACTGTGACTGTCACCTCACACCACCACCACCACCACCGGCCGGCAGCTCTACTGTGACTGTCCCCTCACACCACCACCACCAGCTCTACTGTGACTGTCCCCTCACACCACCACCACCGGCCAGCAGCTCTACTGTGACTGTCCCCTCACACCACCACCACCACCACCGGCCAGCAGCTCTACTGTGACTGTCCCCTCACACCACCACCACCACCACCGGCCAGCAGCTCTACTGTGACTGTCACCTCACACCACCACCGGCCAGCAGCTCTACTGTGACTGTCACCTCACACCACCACCACTGGCCAGCGTGTGGTGGCTGTGTTAACATACAGTGTGTGTGATGGTCGGGGGCGACGTCACCAGCGTCCCAGTGGGCCACGAGTCCCCAGCCAATTACACAAGCATCACGAAACCTGTACATCTTTCCTTAATCATGGCGGCTTTGTTTACATCTATTAAGCACTTTAAGAGCATGGAAACATAACAACCCAAAGTTGTTGTTGTTATAACCATCCTCGAGGTGCTTCACAGCTCATAAACTGTTAAATAAATGTAAACAAAGCCTCATCCAGGGTTGATGACTGATGTACAGGTTTCGTGTTTGCGTAAATGCTTGAAGAATCAAACTCACTATATTTAAGACTATAGTTTCCACTACCTCTCCGTGTGCCCGTCTGTCTGTGTCTGTCACGACCTCTTCATCGACTTATCCACATTCATCAATATCATCTATAAAAATATTCATCAGAATAGGAAAATTGGTTTCTGGAAAAAATGCATGTTACGGACTCGTTACCCTTGTCAGGGGGGTAGAGTGGCAGTACCAGCGCCATCTACGAGTCCGCACCCGAACTGCCCGGGAATAGTACGTAATATGGACAATGCCATCTGGTGGTGGCTATCTAATACCTGTAAGTGGCTCAAGATTCCTGCCTTGGTCAGCCAGAGGGGTCGTTGTGAGTGACCTCTGGTGAGGTGACGCATCAACACCAGCGCCACCTAGTGTGTGCTACAGATCACAATGTCAACTCCCCAGTGAATTAGTGATAATTCCTAGTTTCACCAATACCAGCAAGGTAATTGATGACGTTTTTGTGTCCACAGAGGTGACGTCTGGGGGCAGCGGTAACGGAGAGAACAGTTCATCTTGGGCAGTCCACAGTCTCCCTACATGGTCCTGAAAACGAGCAAGTAAGCCGCCGCCGATGAAGCAGTGTGGTAGCTGCTAGTGATTCATTGTTGAAAAAGACCGGCGTACCTTTGGGACTGGCTTAGGGTAGAGACTGACGACATGGAGGTGCCCCGAGTAGTGCTGCTGCTGGTCGCTAGAGGCTGCTGCCAGGGGATCGCTGCCCCTGTATTGTGCCCGCTCAGAGTGTGACTGAGGTACTCTGCCAGCGAGTAGCTGGAGAGTGGTCGTGGGGGTACAGGCACCTCATGACACTGTCAGTGGGCTGGCCCACGTATAGGTGAACTCGCTGGTGTTCTTCCCAGTAAGGTTGGAGACGCTACTGGACAGTGAAGAAATACTGGGGATTGATGAACTCTGCACGTGAGCACGTTTGATATCCTGAACGAAAGGATTGTACATTGGTATAGAAATAGCCTATCTGTTCATATTATTTATGGTGACGGTGTACATGTATGTAATTAACGGTGGTGGAAAGATATTTAATACATTGACGAAAGGAACAGTGATTTCTTAATCCTCTCCTTTTTTATGCACTTCATAGCCACTTTCTTCGAACCGTACTACCGACTTGCGGTCTGATACTATCATTTTGACTCTACCATCAAAGAACCCGGTTGTGACCCATAGTGGCCGTAACAATGTAAATTATTTGTATTACAACACTGGTCATCTGGGGGCTGGGAATGTGTTAACACGGGGTAGTTCTAGCACGGAGTAGTCAATCTTGAGTTATCTTGAGTTGATTTCGGGGCTTTAGTGTCCCCGCGGCCCGGTCCTAGACCAGGCCTCCACCCCCAGGAAGCAGCCCGTGACAGCTGACTAACACCCAGGTACCTATTTACTGCTAGGTAACAGGGGCATTCAGGGTGAAAGAAACTTTGCCCATTTGTTTCTGCCTCGTGCGGGAATCGAACCCGCGCCACAGAATTAAGAGTCCTGCGCGCTATCCACCAGGCTACGAGGCCCTGTACTACTACGAGTCAAGAGAGAACTTCCCCACCATTCCCTAGCTTGTATACGACATATTTAGCATCATTTAACAAGCAGTAAACAACAGAAGCAAAAGCCAGTGTAAGATAAACAAGACAGCGGTGTGAGCGCTGGAGACTGATAAACACTGGTGTAGAAAGCTGACATTCCATCACCGGCCGACTGTTCACTGGGTAATGCTTGGCGGCCTCCAGTTGTAGAAAGTGGCGCGGGCCGGGTGTGTGCTGGCCCAGGATGTACTACTGTGGCCGGTGTGTACTCGGAGAATGTTCAAATAGTTCCTAGTGTCGGGGACAGGGAGCCTGTGCTTGTATCGAGGTTCTGCCCGAACTACTGGCCTATTCAGTATGCACGCCACAATAGTTGCCCAACTCTCGGGTACCTATTTACTGCTGGGTGAACAGAGGTATAAGGATAATGTCATCTAAAGACCACCACTGAACTTCACCAGGATCCAGCCCACAGTAGTTGTCTAACTTTCGCGTAAATGTCACGGCTAGGTGAACAGAGGCATCAGGTTAAAAGAAACGTGCCGTGAAACGGGACCACTAGAGACGGTGGCCCTCCGGTACGGGGCGGGACCACTAGAGACGGTGGCCCTCCGGTAAATTCCTCTTTGGAACGTGCTCGGTGTGTAAAAAATTTTTTGTATTATTGCTGCTAGTTTATTGTGCACCCACACTCATCATGTGCACAAGAGGTTTGCCTATTTCCTCATGTATACTGGAAACAAAAACTAATATGTTGCTGATCTGCCTGTATACTGACCTAACACCAAGAAACAAAATACTACCTAAATTAGGCCTCGCATAGCATATTTTCGGCCTAGGAAGGTTAGGTTAGTTTAGTTTGTCTTTGCAAACATAAATAATCTTCTCTGGTCTGTCCAAATTCAATATGTCTGATTCCCAGCCCGTCCTCCAAAAATGGGGAGGTAAATGTAACAGCACAAGTAAGTGCAATTATGTACTATTCATAGCAGCCAGGAATTGTATTTATTTTCACTGAGTATTAAACCGTACTGTCAAATATATTGTGATTATTTGAGTTTACCTGAAAGCTGAATAGAAAACCACGACCTAACCTAACCGTCTTAGAGTATGAGATCAAACTTTTCATTGCTTCTTAATTACAATTGGTACTAAACCTATGAGTATATTGATATTACAGTTTTATAAAACGGAACTAAAATATTTCAATAAATTGTAAAGTGACTCAAGATATTTTCAAATTTTTTATAAAATCTTTGTTTAATAAAATTGAAAAAGTTCTTAATATTTAAAATTTATGCATAGCAAATTTAATTTAAAAATTTCAACCTAAAATTCTGAGTGTCAAAACAGAAAACGGGGAAAATAAATGAGTAGGTAAATATAATAGTCCCACAAGTACAATTATGTACTATGAATGACAGTAAGGTAATCTTGGTATTAAACCGCACTGTCAATTCAGAGGATGGGTTGCTGATTTCAACTTTCTAATGACGTTGGACGTCAATATATGTACTATGGTCCTCATGGTGACTATAAGTACTACCAGAAGAGGAGGAAGCGAGCAACACACCGCTGAGTGTGAGGGTCGGGGAGAGATACAGCACCACCAGTGGTACTTAACACATCAATTGCCCGGTGCCGTTTGCTGGGGGAAAAGTGTTGCCAACGCACCAGCGGGCAACCTGTATACAGATAGGGTGAGTAGAAGTGTTGCCAACCCCAGCAAATTAAATATTCGTATTGTATGCAATGTACTAGTTAATGATAAGCCATTCCACTCTGTATGTCTGTAGACAACAGAGACATACAGATCACTAAGCATAAGACTGAACAACTGGCTTAGCTTTACAGAATTAGCTGCACTCCAACTTGCCACTAACACATTCAAAAACAACGGGGTAATTATTTTCTGTGATTCAAAGTCAGCTTTTCAAGCACTTGCAAACCCATGTAAAATATATATATATATATATATATATATATATATATATATATATATATATATATATATATATATATATATAATATGCGAACAAGCCTGAATGGTCCCCAGGACTATATGCAACTGAAAACTCACCCCAGAAGTGACTCGAACCCATACTGCCCATGCAGTCACTTCTGGGGTGTGAGTTTTCAGTTGCATATAGTCCTGGGGACCATTCCGGCTTGTTCGCATTTGTGTTCCTCGCGTGTGCTGTACCCAGAGTGTGCTGTACTCAAAGTGTGTTGTACCCAGAGTGTGTTGTACCCAGTGTGTGTTATACCCAGTGTGTGCTGTACCCAGAGTGCTGTACGCAGAGTGTGCTGCACCAGGAGTGTGCAACCCAGTGTGTGTTGCACCAAAAGTGTGCAGTACCCAGAGTGTGCAGTACCCAGAGTGTGCAGTACCCAGAGTGTGCAGTACCCAGAGTGTGCAGTACCCAGAGTGTGCAGTACCCAGAGTGTGCAGTACCCAGAGTGTGCAGTACCCAGAGTGTGCAGTACCCAGAGTGTGCAGTACCCAGAGTGTGCAGTACCCAGAGTGTGCAGTACCCAGAGTGTGCAGTACCCAGTGTGTGCTGTACCCAGTGTGTGCTGTACCCAGTGTATGCTGTAGCCAGAGTGTGCTGTATCCAGAGTGTGCTACTACAGGCTAGTAGATCAGCCTCACATGTCATGTTCTCTCCTGACTCCATGTACAGCTAACTCCTAGCTAGTGTATGATCTGCTCTCTGTAACTTTCATACAGAATACGGTGGCAGCACATTGCTCTCTATACCTTAACTTGTTAATACAAAAAAAACTAACCCAGATATACATGATTTAGCGACAAATGTGAAAAGTCGACACATATTACAAGCAGATTTAAATATACACAAAAACTGGCTATTTCTATTTTTATAACAACCGGGAAGAAGCAAAATGCATTAAATATTGTATCCTCGTCGTACATAATAAGGTAAATAAGGCCATTGTGAGGGTGTGTAACCTTACCCACTACTGCTCACATCCTATAAACAAAGACATGATAAATGAAAGATATACAGGTTTCGTAAGTGGTCAGGCAAAAATACTTGAAGAATACTGGTCACTTAATGTCGTGTAGTGCAGTAGCTAGCGTCATGGGCTCACAACTGACTGGTCCCGGGGTCGACTCCCACGCAGGACGAGACCTAGCAACACGTCCCCCCTCACACCTCAGAAAAACGGTACCTGGCAGTTAGTCAACTATTGTGGGCTTCATCTTGGGACAGGTCACTGATGCCTCTGTTCACCTAGCAGTAAATAAACCCCCGGGAGGCCTCCTGTCCCGCAGACGATGGGCCAGAGGGCACGTCAAGGGAAGGGGGTGAGGGCCAGAGGGCACGTCAGGGGAAGGGGGTGAGGGCCAGACGCGGCACCCTGTGCTGGCCACAATCACAGACATCATCACTACACAAGGTCACCTGATGTCTGTCATCAGTCTCACTCTCCTCTCCAACACCACTCAATGGCGACCGCTTTATCACCACCCACACCGACGGCCCGCCCGCGTTATCTTTGTCCAGGAATACATTCATTTTGTAGACTATATGTATGAACCTCAGGTGGTGGTTGTGCTGGTGGAGGTGGTGGTAGGTGGTGGTTGTGCTGGTGGAGGGGGTGGTAGGTGGTGGTTGTGTTGGTGGAGGGGGTGGTTGTGTTGGTGGTGGTTGTGTTGATGGAAGTGGTGGTAGTAACTGTCTGGAGACCATTGTGGTGGTGGTTATGGTAGTGGGACTGGTACAGGCTGCCTGGAACCCCATGTGGTGGGTGATGGTTGTGGTAGTGGTGATGGTAGACGCTGGTATTAACTTGAGACCATTGTGGAAGGTGGAGGTTGTGGTAGTGGGAGTGGTAGTTACTGCCTGGAGTCCAGGGTTGGGAAGAGCGTAGTGTAAATGATAATCTTCTTGTTTGATAAACTGTTCACTCCAGACAATTAGGTAAGTCTGGCCATAAAACTACAGCCCCTCCCTAGCATACAACCACACATAAAGCTGACTAACTCCCGGGTACCTATTTACTGCTGGGTGCATGAGGTGATAGGAAACCCGCTCAACCATTTCTGCCCTGCCCGGGTTTCGAACCCGGAATTCTCTATTGAGTCGAGAAAGAACCCGACTGTACTACGGGGACCTTAACTGAATGACTGACGCTGCCCAGTACTCCCAATGACGGTAGGACTCCTAAAAGCTGAGACCAAGATATTTACCTGAGGGGCCACTACCACTCTACTGGCCTCGACGAGGACAGGAAGCCGACTGCTTGTCATAGCCCCCCCCCCCCTTTTGCCCCTGTTGATTATGTACAGCTAGATTTTAAAATTTAATAGTTTTGGCATTCACGTCTTCTGCGGGTAGGCGGTTATATGGATTTATATCCCTGTGGGTGAGAAAGCATCTTCAGTTTTCAGTCCTACATTGTGGCTTCATGAGCTCTACACCGTTCCTCCTTGTTTGTGTTACATCTGATGTTAGGAAGAAATCGTCAGTATCAACATCCTTCAAATTGTTCAGTATTATAAAAGTATCGATGAGATCCGCCGTGTCATGCCTGGTCTGCAGTGTTGTTAGCCCTGAGGCCCACAGGCGTTCCTGGTATGAGAATTGCCTTACCTCGGAATTATTTGATTTTTGTTGCAAAGTAGCTATGTTCTTCTGAAGACGAGGTCTCCAAGCTTGGATACAATGGTCCAACAGCGGCCGCACCAGACATTTGTTCACTTCGATAACTACCTTCTTTCCTTGAAGTAAAATGTTGGCTTTGATTATTGCTAGAGTTTGGCTAGCGTGTTGTCACCTCAGCGGCCACTTGTTGTGCAACTTTCAGAGAATGATGGATCCTGGCTCCAAGGCCCTTTTATTCGTCAGTCTGTTGCAAGGTAATGTTGTTAATTTGGTAGTTGTGACGTGGGTTGTTATGCCCCTTGTTACCATTCACTCTGTAAGTCTGGTGGAGCTGGCAGCAGCTTATAGACCCTTATTGGCCTCTTCCTTCAACAACTAACAACAGGATCAAGTAAACCTTCAGCCTTCAAAAGTGTGGCCCACCAGCTTACTTGGGGGAATGGTACAAACAATATTATAATAAATAAAAGATACATGTACAAACACTGGATCACTGATAAAATATATTATAATCATTTATTTTCACTGTTATTTTCACTAAAGGATCACTGTTATACCAGAGCTAAAATGTTCACAATGTTAAAAGCAGTCTCCTGGTAAGGTCTCAATCTCATTTTACGTCCCATTTTACCATAAATCTTAATATCATCTGCAAATTTGATGATAATTCTCATTTATGTCATTGATGTATATGATAGAACGAGTTGGGCCCAAAATGGACCCTTGCGGTACCTCTCCACATTTCTCCAGTCAGATTCATTTCCGATTAGCACGACCCTTTGCATTCTTTGTTTTAACCATTGTTTTGTCCATTCTAGTATTCTGCCATTTATTCTGTGTGTTGGTAATTTCCTTGTCTGTCGTTCATGTGGTACCTTATCAAAAGCTTTAGCGAAGTCCATGCGTACTATATCTGCTAGGAGTCCTTTGTCTGAAAGCTGGCTACCCATTCCAAACATGTGAGCAGGTTTGTAAGGCACGATTTATTATTAACAAAACCATTTTATGTTGCATTTATTAGATTATTCACTGTGAGGGAATTATCAGGGGAAAGCGCCAAGCCAATTCGACTATATAGCACTTGGAAGGGATCAGGATAAGTGTCTGAGATGTGACGGGAGGGAAGGAATGGTGCCCAACCACTTGGACGGTCGGGGGATTGAATACCGACCTGCATGAAGCGAGACCGTCGCTCTACCGTCCAGCCCAAGTGGTTAGGCAGTGTTCACTACACAGAGTGTAGTGAATGTTTCCCTCCCTTAGGATTCTCTCCGTGAGCTTGCATATATGCGAGGTCACACTGGTCGGCCGGTAGTGTTCTGCGGAGCTCTTTCTGACTTTTAACAGATACGGGTAACATCTGCATACTTCCAGGCTAGGGGGAACTGCAGCATAAACTCTCCCTTCACGTAAAATTAAATTACAAAAACGTAGTGTAAGGCTGAGATGAATAAGTCTTGAATGAGATGATGATGAAGGGCGTATGGTGACCCAGGAAGACTATGGTGAGCCATGAATGGTGAGCAGTTAGGGACGCGATGAAGGGTGAATGACGGAGATTAACCAAACCAGACGGTTGTGGAGGCTGAGGCTGCAGGTGGCTGATGTGAGTGGGAGAGTGAGTCAGCGATGAGGCAGTGAATGTGAGGGTAGCGTGTGCGCTTACCTTGTGGTGCTCATCTATCAGTGACTCCACAGGTGTCAGACTGTGCTCTTTGTACCCGGCCTCCGAGCCCTCTAGTCTCACCTTCTGTGTCGTATCTGTTCCTTCATTATTAGTAGGCAAAAATTATCAATTTCATCTCTAATCTTAAAAGTAGGCAAAAAAAGTAGGCTGAGACAAAAAATCAATGCATGAATACACAGACCAAGCCTGGATACTGTCTTATTCTGGATAATAAGAAACTGTCCAAAACGCTATGGGTGTTAGTGGCTTTGCAACAATGGAAGAACACCAATGTCATGTACTCTCACAAAGCCAGTGTACCTTCTTGTATATAAATACACCAATGAAATCAATCGATAAATACTTGGGTCAGAGCAAAGGGTCAGGTGTAACACAAACCAAGAGCAACAGCTTCAAGCTCAAGTCACAATGCAGGGTAGAAAACAGGTGCTCTTTTCCCCCATAGGGTTATAAACCCATGGAACCGCCTACCTGCCAAAGCCGTAAATGCCAAGACATTACTGCAGTTCAAAATCCAGCTAGATAAAAAGTAAAGATTTGGTCCAGCTGGATAAAATGGTCGGGAAAATAGGGAACATTCGACAAGTCTCCGGCTTCCTGTTCTCGTCAAGCCCACAGGTTCCAACTATAGTTGGAACCCCTTATTGTATAGTTACATGTATAAGTTACATGTACCGTGCATGTAACACTTGGTTACAAGCAAGATACAAGGCTGCGTGTCACAGGTTGTCCAGATATATATAACTATGAAGACTATGTTAATTGCATGAATTTTTTAACTTATTTTCTTCCTCAGAATTATCAGAAGATATTTTTAGTGTTATTTATCTGTTGAAGGTCATCCGGCCCCCCACGTGCATTACCCGCATGACCACGGCACCTGTTGCTGGGGGGGGGAGGCCAGGCCTACCCTGCCTGGCTCACGGGGGGAGGCCAGGCCTACCCTGCCTGGCTCACAGGGGGAGGCCAGGCCTACCCTGCCTGGCTCACGGGGGGAGGCCAGGCCTACCCTGCCTGGCTCACGGGGGGAGGCCAGGCCTACCCTGCCTGGCTCACAGGGGGAGGCCAGGCCTACCCTGCCTGGCTCACGGGGGGAGGCCAGGCCTACCCTGCCTGGCTCACAGGGGGAGGCCAGGCCTACCCTGCCTGGCTCACGGGGGGAGGCCAGGCCTACCCTGCCTGGCTCACAGGGGGAGGCCAGGCCTACCCTGCCTGGCTCACGGGGGGAGGCCAGGTCTACCCTGCCTGGCTCACGGGGGGAGGCCAGGCCTACCCTGCCTGGCTCACAGGGGGAGGCCAGGCCTACCCTGCCTGGCTCACAGGGGGAGGCCAGGTCTACCCTGCCTGGCTCACAGGGGGAGGCCAGGTCTACCCTGCCTGGCTCACAGGGGGAGGCCAGGTCTACCCTGCCTGGCTCACGGGGGGAGGCCAGGTCTACCCTGCCTGGCTCACGGGGGGAGGCCAGGCCTACCCTGCCTGGCTCACAGGGGGAGGCCAGGTCTACCCTGCCTGGCTCACAGGGGGAGGCCAGGTCTACCCTGCCTGGCTCACGGGGGGAGGCCAGGCCTACCCTGCCTGGCTCACGGGGGGAGGCCAGGCCTACCCTGCCTGGCTCACAGGGGGAGGCCAGGTCTACCCTGCCTGGCTCACAGGGGGAGGCCAGGTCTACCCTGCCTGGCTCACGGGGGGAGGCCAGGCCTACCCTGCCTGGCTCACGGGGGGAGGCCAGGCCTACCCTGCCTGGCTCACAGGGGGAGGCCAGGCCTACCCTGCCTGGCTCACAGGGGGAGGACAGGCCTACCCTGCCTGGCTCACGGGGGGAGGCCAGGTCTACCCTGCCTGGCTCACAGGGGGAGGCCAGGCCTACCCTGCCTGGCTCACGGGGGGAGGCCAGGCCTACCCTGCCTGGCTCACGGGGGGAGGCCAGGCCTAGCCTGCCTTGCTCACGGGGGGGGGAGGGGGGGAGGACGCTAGACCTATCTAGCCTGGCTCACTTCTTATATCACCTCAGGCAACAGCCTATACCCTGCATAGTCTACATGTTATGTTAGCTTAGTCACTATAGGCTAGCCTGCATGTTATCTTAACAGTCTCCAGCCTAGCATAGCTTGCATGTTATCTTACCTCAGCCACCCACCTAGCATAGCTTGAATGTTATCTTACTCAGCCACCACTCTAGCATAGCCTCCATGTTATCTTAACACAGTCACCAGGCTAGAATACTTAACAAATGAATAATAGAGTTTAACTCGAACAAATGTAAAGTAATGAAGTGTGGAGAGCCTGCGTGTTATCGTACCTCAGCCACCAGCTTAGCACAGCCCGCATGTTATCGTACCTCAGCCACCAGCCTAGCACAGCCAGCATGTTATCTTACCTCAGCCACCAACCTATTACAGCCCACATGTTATCTTACCTCAGCCACCAACCTAATACAGCCCGCATGTTATCTTACCTCAGCCACCAGCCTAGCACCGCCAGCATGTTATCTTACCTCAGCCACCAGCCTAGCACCGCCAACATGTTATCTTACCTCAGCCACCAGCCTAGTACAACCCACATGTTATTTTACCTCAGCCACCAACCTAGCACCGCCAGCATGTTATCGTATCTCATCCACCAGCCTAGCACCGCCAGTATGTTATCGTACCTCAACCACCAGCCTAGCACCGCCAGCATGTTATCGTACCTCAGCCACCAGCCTAGCACCGCCAGCATGTTATCGTACCTCAGCCACCAGCCTAGCACCGCCAGCATGTTATCGTACCTCAGCCACCAGCCTAGCACCGCCAGCATGTTATCGTACCTCAGCAACCAGCCTAGCACCGCCAGCATGTTATCGTACCTCAGCCACCAGCCTAGCACCACCAGCATGTTATCAAACCTCAGCACACAGCCCGTCCTTCAGAAATGGGGAGGTAAATGTAAGAAGTAAATGTAAATGTAAATGTAAGGTAAATGTAAATTCATAGCAGTCAGGAATTGTACTTATTTGCACTTAGTATTAAATCGTACTGTGAAATATATTGTGAATATTTGAGTTTACCTGAAAAACTGAGTAGAAAACCATGACCTCACCTAACCGTCTTAGTTTTTGAAGATAATAATTTTATTGCTTCTTAATTACAATTAGTACTTAACCTATAGCTATATTGATATTATAGTTTTATAAAACTAATAAAACAAAACTTAAATATATCAATAAATTGTAAAGTAACTCAAGATATTTTCCAATTTTGTATAAAATCTCTATTGTTTAATAAAACTGAAAAAGAAATTCCTGATATTTAAAACTTTTGTATAGCAGTTTGAACATGAAAACTTCATCCTAAGATTCTGAGTGTCTTAACAGAAAATGAGGAGAATAAATGGGTAGGTAAATGTAACAGTCCCATAAGTGAAATTATGTACTGTGTATGACAGTGAGGAAATGTACTTACACTTAATATTAAATCGTACTGTCAATTCGGAGGATGGGTTACAAGCACAACGTGATCGGTGTGCTGACGGGGGATGAGGTTTGCACGTGGTTGGCGCGTGTGTCTATACTCTGTACTCACATGGTGGTGCTTGCTGGGGTTGAGCTCTGGCTCTTTAGGTCCGTGTCTCAACTGTCAATCAATCAACTGTTGTACACTGGTGAACCTCTGCACGTTATGTAAACATATTTCTGAGGTCGAGCGAAACACTGAATGGGGAAATTGGTTTGCTTAAACCGTGAAATAAAACTATATTTATTTATTTATATGCAAGACTGCACATCTGGATGAGAAAGTACACACACTGCGGGTTTAAGTGTTATATTCTTGCCAAGCCACTAACGTTTCCGACACCTCCTTAATCTAGCCAGTACATGTAATTATAGGTATTCCATTCATTTTAATAATAGTTACATTACATACATTTGTTCTCAAGAACATTATATTGTAATAGTGTGAATTCAACATACAAACTACAATGTAAATTGATAGAATAGTTGCATGTCTTTAGTAAAGGTGATGGAGAAGATGGTGAGGTCAAAACCTGGTGGCACATCTCACAAGAATGGACTTTGTAACATACCACCAATATATAGGTTTAGCCAGGGGGCAAATCATGCCCCGCAGGGTTAATACAATTCTATGGCCAAGTGAACAATATTTTAGCAAGAAAGAGAAGGGTGGACAGACGGCAATTTCTTGGACTGTCAGAAAGCCTTTGACAGAAACAGTCAAAAGTGACACCTGAAGTGCTCCAGTGGATAAGAGAGTAGCTAAGCAACACAAAACAGAATTACTGTAAGGTGAGACTTCAGAATGGTGAGATATGTCACCCGCAGTCACACAGGGTTTTGTTCTTGGACCTTTTGCATTTCTGGTATACTGTATGTCAGTGATTCTGGTATACTGTATGTCAGTGATTCTGGTATACTGTATGCCAGTGATTCTGGTATACTGTATGCCAGTGATTCTGGTATACTGTATGTCAGTGATTCTGGTATACTGTATGCCAGTGATTCTGGTATACTGTATGCCAGTGATTCTGGTATACTGTATGTCAGTGATTCTGGTATACTGTATGTCAGTGATTCTGGTATACTGTATGCCAGTGATTCTGGTATACTGTATGCCAGTGATTCTGGTATACTGTATGTCAGTGATTCTGGTATACTGTATGTCAGTGATTCTGGTATACTGCATGTCAGTGATTCTGGTATACTGTATGTCAGTGATTCTGGTATACTGTATGTCAGTGATTCTGGTATACTGCATGTCAGTGATTCTGGTATACTGTATGTCAGTGATTCTGGTATACTGTATGCCAGTGATTCTGGTATACTGTATGCCAGTGATTCTGGTATACTGTTTGTCAGTGATTCTGGTATACTGTATGTCAGTGATTCTGGTATACTGTATGCCAGTGATTCTGGTATACTGTATGTCAGTGATTCTGGTATACTGCATGTCAGTGATTCTGGTATACTGTATGTCAGTGATTCTGGTATACTGTATGTCAGTGATTCTGGTATACTGCATGTCAGTGATTCTGGTATACTGTATGCCAGTGATTCTGGCATACTGTATGCCAGTGATTCTGGTATACTGTATGTCAGTGATTCTGGTATACTGTATGTCAGTGATTCTGGTATACTGTATGTCAGTGATTCTGGTATACTGTATGTCAGTGATTCTGGTATACTGTATGTCAGTGATTCTGGTATACTGTATGCCAGTGATTTTGGTATACTGTATGTCAGTGATTCTGGTATACTGTATGTCAATGATTCTAGTATACTGTATGTCAATGATTCTGGTATACTGTATGTCAGTGATTCTGGTATACTGTATGCCAGTGATTTTGGTATACTGTATGTCAGTGATTCTGGTATACTGTATGTCAATGATTCTAGTATACTGTATGTCAATGATTCTGGTATACTGTATGTCAGTGATTCTGGTATACTGTATGTCAGTGATTCTGGTATACTGTATGTCAGTGATTCTGGTATACTGTATGTCAGTGAATCTGGTATACTGTATGCCAGTGATTTTGGTATACTGTATGTCAGTGATTCTGGTATACTGTATGTCAATGATTCTAGTATACTGTATGTCAATGATTCTGGTATACTGTATGTCAGTGATTCTGGTATACTGTATGTCAGTGATTCTGGTATACTGTATGTCAATGATTCTAGTATACTGTATGTCAATGATTCTGGTATACTGTATGTCAATGATTCTGGTATACTGTATGTCAGTGATTCTGGTATACTGTATGTCAGTGATTCTGGTATACTGTATGTCAGTGATTCTGGTATACTGTATGTCAATGATTCTGGTATACTGTATGTCAATGATTCTGGTATACTGTATGTCAGTGATTCTGGTATACTGTATGTCAGTGATTCTGGTATACTGTATGTCAGTGATTCTGGTATACTGTATGTCAATGATTCTGGTATACTGTATGTCAATGATTCTAGTATACTGTATGTCAATGATTCTGGTATACTGTATGTCAATGATTCTGGTATACTGTATGTCAGTGATTCTGGTATACTGTATGTCAGTGATTCTGGTATACTGTATGTCAGTGATTCTGGTATACTGTATGTCAGTGATTCTGGTATACTGTATGTCAGTGATTCTGGTATACTGTATGTCAATGATTCTGGTATACTGTATGTCAGTGATTCTGGTATACTGTATGTCAGTGATTCTGGTATACTGTATGTCAGTGATTCTGGTATACTGTATGTCAGTGATTCTGGTATACTGTATGTCAGTGATTCTGGTATACTGTATGTCAATGATTCTGGTATACTGTATGTCAATGATTCTGGTATACTGTATGTCAGTGATTCTGGTATACTGTATGTCAGTGATTCTGGTATACTGTATGTCAGTGATTCTGGTATACTGTATGTCAATGATTCTGGTATACTGTATGTCAATGATTCTGGTATGCTGTATGTATGATCAATGATGTCAGTGATATAGACAATGAGTCTATACCCAGAGGGTAAAGACTCATTCTTCGTAAAGTTTGCTGATGATGCAAAAATGAAGAATGGATTAAGACAGAGGAGGACAGCAAAAGACTGCAAGAAGACCTGGAAAACCTGAAGGAATGGTCCAACAAATGGCTACTAGAGTTTAACTCGAACAAGTGTAAAGTAATGAAGTGTAGGGAGCAGGAGGACAGATACAAGGTCCCATTTGGGAGATGAAACCCTTCAAGAATCAGGAGAGAGAAATCTGGGGGTTGATATCACACGAGACCTGTCCCCTGAAGCCTTCATCAGAAGGATATCATCAGCGGCAAATGCATCTTTGGCGAACATAAGAACTGCCTTTAGAAAGTTACGTAAGGAATCATTCAGGGACCTTGTATACCACATATATCAGACCAATCCTGAGGTATGCAGTCAAGCACAAGACAACGTTAGAGAAAGTTTAGAGGTATGCCACAAGACTAGAACCTGAGCTGAGGGTTGTGAGCTACTAGCAAAGACAATTGGAATTAAACCTTAAATCACTAGAAGACAAAAGAGGTAAGGGAGTGATTACCATCTACAAGATTCTCAGGGAAACTGACTGGGTAGACAAAGCCAATACTTTTAACACGGGTGGTACAAGAACAAGGGGACACAGGTAGAAACCTAGTATCCAAATAAGCCACAGAGACATTAGAAAGAATTTTGTTAGTGTTAGAGTAGTTAAGAAATGGATTTCACTAAGAAGTGATGTGGTGGAGGCTGGCTCCATACAACAGTTTCAAATGTAGATATGACAGAGCCCAACAGGCTCAGGAACCTGTATACCAGTTGATTGACGGTTAAGAGGCGGGACCAAAGAGCCGAAACTCAACCCCCGCAAGCACAACTAGGTAAGTACACTACCTCTCGGCAGTGTACTCGGTTTAAGGGTAAACCCCGTGGAACCGCTTACCCGCCGAAGCCGTAAACCCCAAAACTCTGCTGGGTTTTAAAATACAGCCGGAAAAGATCACCAGGAAAAATTGGGGGACATTTGACAAGCCACCGGCTTCCTGTCCTCGTCGACGCCACTAGTATTAGTGGACCTCATGTAAATTCAGGTAAAACTCTCTTAATACTACGGACATGTGGTGTTGATTAGTATATGAGCTAAACTATAAAACAAACCACACCAACCAATTGACTAAAGTAAACTAGCATGTTCATACACCGAGAAGAGGGTGTATAGCTCTCGAGGTATATATATATATACGGTCGTTGTTAATTAATTGGCACATACTGTAGGGGCGGTGTGTGACGTCACATGGTCTGACAGCCGCCGCCGCCGCCGCCGCCGCCGCCGCCGCCGCCGCAACAGCCCACCATCAGCTGACTGGACGCTGTTGACAGTTACTCTTCTTAAGAGCATCTATTTTTCTTATATAAAGTAACATTTTCCAAAATATGTTTAAGAAACTTATACGCTAACAAACGCTATAAAACATTTTTACATGTTATGAAGTTTTAAGCGTAATAACAACATAATAAACTGTATAAATAAAAACCGCAAATGGCATAATTGGCAAACGTAGTACCGCTATTGCCAAGTACTATTAATGTAATTCATTATACTCTCTCATAACATATATTATTTATTGTTAGCAAGTATTGAACGATGAATGTATATTTGGTAATCTTCTCATGTATGTTAGATTTTTTTAAATTAAAAGTTATATAGCTTGCAAATAACTATATGTAAACTCTTTTATTCTTTAGATTAGAGTTACAGAGTACAACTTTGATTGCTAAATAAAGATGTTATTATTTAATTTCTTAGAAAATGTAGCCTTAATTTAAGCTTAGCAAAGATTATAATAGGAATTTATTTAGTACCTAGCCTTCAGTTACTCGAACGTCTGGTAAATACTTTAGCAATAGCGATCAGTAAGGCTTACATGAGGCGAGTATAAAGGGAAGAAGGCGCAGGGTGTCAGTGTGTCGCTAGTCACCGAGGGTCACGGCCGCTGCCGCTCCTGCCTCGCATCACAAGTTTCATTAACACCAAAAAAAAAAAAAAAAAAAAAAACCTGTCAGCCCCTGGCCGTACCTGAGGTGAGTGAGCAGTGAGAGAGAAACGACCAGTTGCCTGTCGCAGTCCATACGCGGCGCACATGTCTCGTGTAACCCTCGTTAAACTAGTCCATCATGTGCTTTTGTTTACTGTGTGAAGGTGTTGGTGTTGTTGTGGGGTGAAGGTGGTGGGGCCCAGGAATGTTCCCGGCCTTACGGGACACTCTGAGAGCAGCAGCGCGCAACTTTTGGTCCCTAGTCCTATATATTGTGGTAGGCGGTGCACACCACCCTTCCCTGGCCATGGATCCATTCGCCTCTGATGACCAGCAGCTTACCCCGAGTAGCTCGAGTCTATCCAGCGATGACCCGCACCCCTCCCAGTCTACCCCAGGTAGGTTCCTTAACCCCAACAGTGACCTGCACACTCTGCAGTCTACCCCAGGTAGGTTCCTTAACCCCAACAATGACCTGCACACTCTGCAGTCTACCCCAGGTAGGTTCCTTAACCCCAGCAATGACCTGCACACTCTGCAGTCTACCCCAGGTAGGTTCCTTAACCCCAGCAATGACCTGTACACTCTGCAGTCTACCCCAGGTAGGTTCCTTAACCCCAACAATGACCTGCACACTCTGCAGTCTTCCCCAGGTAGGTTCCTTAACCCCAACAATGACCTGCACACTCTGCAGTCTACCCCAGGTAGGTTCCTTAACCCCAACAATGACCTGCACACTCTGCAGTCTACCCCAGGTAGGTTCCTTAACCCCAACAATGACCTGCACACTCTGCAGTCTACCCCAGGTAGGTTCCTTAACCCCAGCAATGACCTGCACACTCTGCAGTCTACCCCAGGTAGGTTCCTTAACCCCAACAATGACCTGCACACTCTGCAGTCTACCCCAGGTAGGTTCCTTAACCCCAACAATGACCTGCACACTGCAGTCTACCCCAGGTAGGTTCCTTAACCCCAGCAATGACCTGCACACTCTGCAGTCTACCCCAGGTAGGTTCCTTAACCCCAGCAATGACCTGTACACTCTGCAGTCTACCCCAGATAGGTTCCTTAACCCCAGCAATGACCTGTACACTCTGCAGTCTACCCCAGGTAGGTTCCTTAACCCCAGCAATGACCTGTACACTCTGCAGTCTACCCCAGGTAGGTTCCTTTACCCCAGCAATGACCTGTACACTCTACAGTCTACCCCAGGTAGGTTCCTTAACCCCAGCAATGACCTGCACACTCTGCAGTCTATCCCAGGTAGGTTCCTTAACCCCAGCAATGACCTGTACACTCTGCAGTCTACCCCAGGTAGGTTCCTTAACCCCAGCAATGACCTGTACACTCTGCAGTCTACCCCAGGTAGGTTCCTTAACCCCAGCAATGACCTGTACACTCTGCAGTCTACCCCAGGTAGGTTCCTTAACCCCAGCAATGACCTGTACACTCTGCAGTCTACCCCAGGTAGGTTCCTTAACCCCAGCAATGACCTGTACACTCTGCAGTCTACCCCAGGTAAGTTTCCTTTTTCCCTGCCTGAGCCACCACATCCTCATTTGGATGTGATGTCAGTTCCATCACATCCAAACGATGTTATCTCGGGTGCTTTCGTTATTAATTCTATACAATAATAAAGCCCATGAAAGCACGTGATGTGGAACAGTGTGCCCCAATAAAGGTGCTGTAGCACAATGGTCTACAGCCTTAGCTCGTAATTAAGGGACCCGAGTTAAATGCTCTCATATGACAGAATCGGTTCAGTGCCCCTTGTATGACGGAATCGTATGTTTTCTTCCACTTGATGTCTGCTCATCTAATAGTAAAATAAATATCTGGGAATTTAGCCAATAGATGTGGGTTGGTCCAGTTGGCCCAGGTAGGTGGTTCCTTGATGAACCTAAATACAGGTTTCCAAGCCACGACAACAGGAGTTATATACTGTATCTGCAAGTTTTTAATAAAAATTTATCAATACAGTAATTGGTAATGTGTTTTCTTCCAGACACACCAGAAGATTTGCCCTCAAAATTCTGGATGGCAGGAATATCGCAGATTGGTGCTCGTTCTCCTGATCAGAAGGAGTTCACTGTTGCCACACCGCAAGAATTTGTCAGGAAGTTTGGAGGCAAGAAAGTTATCACAAGAGTGAGTTAAATATTGACAATTTAGCTTTATATTCCATACTGCATTGATGTGATTAATACAGGAAAGTACAGTAGTTGACAAATGTGAAGATATGCAATGCATTCTTTCAGAACACGGTAGTAATTTTATATGTAATGCATGCACAGTATTAATGTTACTCTATCTAAATGTGGCTATCAAAATTGTCACCCTGACTGTCAAAAAAACAAAAGTAATTAATGTTTATTCTTTTGAAATTGTAGATCTGTGTTTAAAATTCTAAACAATAAATGTTGTATCTACTCATGTTTTGGCCTGGACAGGGGTCAACGTTCCATTGCAAACAGAGACATTACACTAGATGATCAACATATGACAATGACCGCATTTAGGGGGGTAAATGGAAATGCAAATCGAACTTTTATTAATATTGAATTCTTTGGTCAGATCCTCATTGCAAACAATGGCATCGCTGCAGTCAAGTGTATGCGTAGCATCCGCAAGTGGGCTTATGAGGTGTTTAGAAATGATCATGCCTTTCATTTCATTGGAATGGTTACCCCCGAGGATCTTAAAGGTAGTATAAAGTAAATAGTTGTTTTTGGTTTATTGTGAGTGTTCACGCCTATTCCACTATGTTCAGACGTCAACATAAATGCATAACCAATTATGTTTGTTTTCAATAATTGAAATGGCTATCAAAAGTGTTATGCGTGCTTGATGGTACAACTTGTATTGAAGCCACCAAGCTATAAGAGTTATAATTGTTATTCTTGGTATAAATTTTGCAATATTTTTGTATGGTTGTATCATTTCCCATGGAAGTTTCTTGTGGTTTAAATATTCTTAACTAGTGTGAGTTTTTGTGTACACAGTAAACTAACCTAGTATCTGCTTGGCTTATTTTTAATCTGAAAAATTCATGAGGATTATCCTAGCAGTTATTTCTTTTGTAACAAATTCTGGAGTTGAAGAAAATTTAATGAATAACAAAAATAAAATAGTATTCAATGACAAAATACAGTACAGTGATAAATATTTTTAATAAAGTTCAAATTTTGTGTATAATTATTATAAATACAGTATATTGCATGAAATTTTGCAGAGAAGAAATAAATAAGTAATTTGGCTTGTATTTTCAGCTGGAGCAGAGTATGTCAAACTGGCCGATACCACAGTGTGGGTACCTGGAGGGGCAAACAACAATAACTATGCCAATGTGAAGCTCATTCTTGATATTGCCACTCGTTATGATGCAGATGGTGTCTGGGCTGGTTGGGGTCATGCCTCAGAGTACCCCGAACTACCAGGTAAATTCATTTGAGTGTACAGTACGTAGTTTAACATTTTATTTCTACTTTAGAATTTTTGTTAATATGTATTAAATAATACACATTAAGCAATAGAACTCTTGAGGAAACATTATAGCACTATAATACAATCTCATAATACCTTATCGACCATCCTTGCTCCAACCCCCTTGTTTATATGAAGGTCGAACAGTTTCCTGTATTTAAATACCATGTTAAATTTTTGGTTGACCTTTAATTTGGAACGTGATATTTTGCAGCAAAGCTACACAAGAATGGCATAGCATTTATTGGTCCACCTGAAAAGGCCATGTGGGCACTTGGCGACAAAATTGCATCGAGTATAGTTGCCCAAACAGCAAACATACCGACTCTTCCGTGGTCTGGCTCAGGTTAGTGTGCATCATCATTGCAATATAATCTAAAATAATAAAATAATGTATATTTGTAATCATCACCAGCAAATATTTGAAGGAAGTCTTTAAAGCAGAGTGGCAGGATCTGATGGGGTTTTGGGAGTTCTTTTGCTCCCCAAGTCTGGCCTGAGGTCAGGCTTGACCTGAGAGCTTGGTGCAACAGGCTGTTGCTGGGAGTGGCCCACAAGCCCACTTATCCACCACACCCTTCATGAAGAAAGCTATCTAGTTTTCTCTTGAAGATATCCACCATTGTTATGGCAATATTTCTTATACTTATTGGGAGTATGTTGAACACCGAGGACTGAATCGGCATCCTGCTGTCCTGCTCCAAAGCTTTCCTCGTAGATATAAAGTACTGTACCCTGTACTTTATATGTGATCTCATTGTGTGCTGTTCATTTTATGGATTTTTTCTGGTAGGGTCCCTTCACTAGCTTCCTAATGCTACAACTTAGTAATGATCAAACCTTGGGAGACCCCAGGCCTCTAGACCCATGAGCTCCTACAGGTGACCAGGACCAGAATCTAATCTGCTCAAGGAGGTGAAGGGGAACCCCCGAGGATTGGAGATCACTGCAGAAACCAAGGAAAAAATCCTTGCTAGGAAGCCAAAATGCTTCAAAAACCAATAACTGCTTAGACAAATTTGTAATCCTGAGGAAAATAATGCAAATAATCATTACCGTTTGTAAATTTCCATCCACTACCAGATGGCGGCCCAGTTGATCTAATCACCCCCTGCAAGAGCCTGATGTCGACTGTCCTTCCAGTCCCAGAGTCCACATTCGACTTTTAGATATGGGGTATTAAGCTGGGTTTCTCTGAAGCTCATTTGTGTGATGATATTGGGGGAGCTACTGAATGGGGATTCCCAGAAATCCAGGTGGGGACTCTCAGAAGTAGCTCTTCATCCCCAACTTGTTCCCCTCATTTCTGTGGGAGCTAGCTGACTCTCTTCTGGGATGAACTGTTCCCAAGACCAAAAAAAAAAGATTGAAAAGGAACAGCATTTATTTGGACTTCTATGATACATGTCAGTAAAATTTATTT
This sequence comes from Procambarus clarkii, assembly GCF_040958095.1. Lineage (NCBI taxonomy): Eukaryota > Metazoa > Arthropoda > Malacostraca > Decapoda > Cambaridae > Procambarus > Procambarus clarkii. The sequence continues at coordinate 34,111,902 of NC_091192.1, forward strand.
GTAAATACAGTATTTCTTTAAGGTAACTGTTAGTTCCTGTATTTGTTATTTACTAACAAATAATAGGTTCTAGAGGACTATATTTGTTGTATAGGTCATTTAAATTGCCTGCCTATATTTTCCCATATTCGGCAGGTCTAAAGGCAGAATACACTGAAAGTGACTCTGGTCCCAGATTGAAAATCCCACACGAGTTATATAAGCAGGGATGTGTCGAGACCGTAGAAGAAGCACTCAATGCTGCCAAGAAAATTGGATTTCCTGTTATGATTAAAGCTTCTGAAGGAGGGGGAGGAAAAGGAATCCGCAAGACTGAGTCGGAGGATAATTTTCCTGCTCTTTTTCGACAGGTTAGTTTCGTATATTTTATTTATATAAATCTAAAGAAATTTAAACATTTGTTTTCTGTACAATAGGTTTATATTAATTATTGTGTGACTACGAACTATGTATGCTAGAAATTTTGTGTATGCTTATGAACATGTATATTATACAATATACATGCCTTTAATTTGTGGAGGAAGGTGCTATATTTGGATATCCTTTTGGTATCTGTTGGTATTTGTAGGTATTGGTTATCAGAAGGGCCATTTGTAACTTTTTTTTTTTATTCATTACAGTACTGTGTTAAAATTAAGACATGTTTTATTTTCAGGTGCAAGCAGAAGTTCCTGGTTCTCCTATTTTCATAATGAAATTAGCAGAGTGTGCTCGTCATTTGGAGGTGCAGATTATTGCCGATGTTTATGGCAATGCAGTTTCGCTGTTCGGACGTGATTGCTCGGTGCAGAGAAGACATCAGAAAATAATTGAAGAAGCACCATGTGTGATTGCTAACCCAGAAGTTTTCTACAAGATGGAGCAGGTTATATAAAATATTATGTAAAATGTAAAATATTAGCATTTTCAATCCACACAAAATTAAATGTGTGATGATATGTCAGTTCGTCGATCATGGCTAGGGTCCAGGACGCACAGAAACGTTGACACTAATTTCGTATGTGTGGGTTGAGATATTCAAATATTTTATGTGCATCTGGCTGTGCATTAATGTCACGATAGCTTATGCTCTTCAATCAGGTATTTTTATTAATTCCATGAATGCTGGTTCAAGATTTTGTGGCTTTGTTGATGTAAATGTTACACCTCTTACATCTGGGCCTTTTGGAGGTGTGAAACCCTCCTGAAAGGCCACGGGGAAGGTAGGTCTAGTGAAGGCGGGGACAGGGGATGAAGTTTTACACCCTCCACATCCCTGCAGTTTGAAGGTTACACCTACAAGTACACCTTGTTTGTACAACAGGGACAAAGATCGATTGATAAAAGTAGTTTTCAAAAGCGAGGACACAAAAGAGTTAATTTTAGCAAAGAAGAGCAGCCTACTCGGTGTACTGAAGTTCAAAAAGGTATTCCTGCAGAGGGATATGAGGAGAGACAGAGGGCAGCAGCAGCAAGGAAGGAGCACAAGGAGAGGGAAAGGAATCGGGGGAACCCACAACCCAGAACCCTATGATTCCAGAAGGGAGTGGGGAACCCTCCACAGGCAATTCAACAGCCCCAGTGGGAGGAGGATTACACCCATCTCCCACCCAATAGAAGCCCTACCAGCCCCTACACTCCACCACCCTATGCCCTCCCTCCTCCCCCTCTCCCCCAAGCCCTTCTTTCTCCCCCATCCCCCAAGTCCTCCCTCCCCTTCCCCCCCCAAACCCCCCTCTTTTCCCCAAATCCCCCTCTTTTCCCCATCCCCCCTAAGCCCTCCCTTCTCTCCCACCCCCTCCAAGCCCCCACTTCGCCCCTACCCTCTCCAAACCAGATCCTCCCAGCCCTCCCCCCACAACCCAGGTCCCCCTCACTCTCGGCTCCCCTCACAAACCAGGGGCCCCCCCTTCCCCCTCCCCATCCCCATCCCAGACCCTCCATGTTTACCTACTCCAGTGGAATCAACAAACTGTGGATGGACAGTAAAGAGTCGGCTTCAAGGTGATGTACACGAACATAGATGGGATTACAAGCAAGGCGAGTGAACTTGGGGAAAGAACACAAGAAGTAAACCCAGATGTAATTGGAATCACGGAAACAAAACTCTCGGGAATCATAACAAATGCGGTCTTCCCCCAGGATTACACTGTATTAAGGAAAGAGAGGGAGGATAGGGGAGGAGGTGGAGTGGCCCTATTCATGAGAAAGGAATGGATTTTCAAGGAGATGGTTATCCCAGGCTGTGAAGGGTTTAGAGACTACATAACAGGCACCATGATGATGGGAGGACCTGTAGTAGCAGTAGCAGTGATATATAACCCTCCACCAAATGACAGAAGACCCAGGCAAGAGTATGACAAACAACATGGCAGTTAATAGCATAATTGAGAAAGCAGCCTCTGCTGCCTGTAGAAATCGATCCCATCTGCTCATCATGGGGGACTTCAACTACGGAAGGATAGACAGGGAGAACAGGGAACTGCATGGAGGAGACGATACATGGAGAGCCAAACTAGTGGAGGTGGTGACAAGAAACTTTCTAAGCCAACATGTCAGGGAACCCACTAGGATGAGGGGAAATGATGAACCAGCAAGACTCGACCTAGTCTTCACTCTGAATGACTCCGACATAAGGGAAATTGACTTCGAAGCCCCAGTAGGAATGAGCGATCAGTGTACTGACATTCGAGTGTCGGGTCGAAGAAGGGCTAAAGTACTCGAGAAAGGGAACTGAAAGTAAAAGGCTAGCATTCCGTAAGGGAAATTACGAGGAGATAAAATTCCTAACGGATATAACATGGGAATCGGAGCCAAGAGGAAAGACGCCGCAAGACGTGATGGAATACATCACACATAAGTGCGAGGAGGCAGCAGAAAAGTTTATCACAGCCCAAAAGGTAAAAAATGAAATGCAGATGAGAAACCCATGATTTAATCAGAGATGTAAGGTAGCTAAGCAGCAAAGTAAAAGAACATGGAGAAACTATAGAAATAACAGGACACTTGAGAGCAGTGAAGGTTACCAGAGAGCCAGGAATGAATACGTCAGGGTGAGAAGAGAGGCGGAAGGGCAATATGAACGACATAGCAAGCAAGGCTAAGACCCAACCCAAATTGTTGCACAGCCACATCAGGAGAAAGACAACAGTGAAGGAACAGGTAATGGAACTGAGGATAGGTGCAGACAGATTCACTACAAACGACAAAGAAAGTGTGTGAGGAAATTTCAGGAAGTCTTCACATTAGAGCAAGGAGAAGTTCCAGAGATAAGAGAAGGAATAATTAACCAAGCAACACTAGAGGAATTTGAGATTACCAGTGGAGATGGAAGGAAGCGTTTGCGAGAGTTGGATGTGACAAAGGCTATAGGCCCGGATGGAATATCGCCATGGTTACTAAAGGAAGGAACAGAAGCACTGTGCCTGCCACTCTCCATGCTGTATAACAAACACTGGTAACGGGTGAACTGCCAGAAATTTGGATGGCAGCAAACGTAGTCTCGATATACAAGAAGGGGGGATAGACAGGAGGCACTGAATTACAGGCCAGTGTCCTTAACTTGCATACCATACAAGCTAATGGAGAAAATTGTGTGAAATTGAGGGAAGGAATTTTGTCACAACACCAACATGGTTTTAGGGATGTTAAGTCATGCCTCACAGGATTAATTGAATTCTACGATCAGGCAACGAGAATCAGACAAGAAAGAGAGGGGTGGGCGGACCGCATATTTTTGGATTGCCAGAAAGCCTTCGACACAGTGCCACACCAAAGACTAGTGCGAAAGCTGGAGATGCAGGCAAGAGTGAAAGGTAAGGTACTCCATTGGATAAGGGAGTACCCAAGTAACAAGTCACTGTGCGGAGTGAGGCCTCAGATTGGCGAGATATCACCAGTGGGGTCCCGCAGGGTTCAGTCTATGAAACCCATACTGTTATATATGTAAATGATCTTCCAGATGGTATAGAATCATTCCTCTCATTGTTTGCTGATGATGCATAAATTATGAGGAGGATTAAGACGGAGGAAGACAATATGAGACTACAAGATGACGTAGACAGACTGCATGAATGGTCCAACAAATGGCTACTAAAGTTCAACCCGAGTAAATGTAAGGTAATGAAACTAGGCAGTGGAAATAGGAGGCCAGACACAGGATACAGAATGGGAGATGAAGTTCTTCATGAAATGGACAGAGAGGAGGATCTAGGAGTTGATATCACACCAACCCTGTCTCTTGAAGCCCACATCAAAAGAACAACATCTGCGCCGTAATCGAGGCTGGCTGACATCAGAACTGCCTTCAGGAACCTGTGTAAGGAATCATTCAGAAACTTGTATACCACATATGTAAGACCAATCCTAGGGTATGTGGCCCTCAGCATGGAGCCTGTACCTTGTCAAGCACAAGGCGAAACTTGAAAAAGTTCAGAGATATGCCACTAGGCTAGTCCCAGAACTAAGAGGCATGAGTTACGAAGAAAGGCTGCGAGAAATGCACCTCACGACACTAGAAGACAGAAGAGTAAGGGGAGACATGATCATTACCTACAAAATTCTCAGAGGAATTGACAGGGTAGATAAAGATACTGTTTAACACGGGTGGTACGCGAACAAGGGGACACAGGCAGAAACCGAGTACCCAAATGAGCCACAGGGTTGTTGGAACTTTTTCAGTGTCAGAGTAGTTAACAGATGGAATGCATTAGGCAGTGATGTGGTGGAGGCAGACTTCATACACAGTTTCAAATGTATATATGATAGAGCCCAGTAGGCTCGGCAATCTGTGCATCAGTTGATAAACAGTTGAGAGGTAGGACCAAAGAGCCAGAGCTCAACCCCCGCAAGCACAATTAGGCAAGTACAGTTAGGTGAGTACCTGTTAGGTCCCGAGATATGGGGTTTACACCTCATTTGGTTATTTCTTATATATTATACATTCGTATGCTGTGTATGTTGATCAGCATTCTATACCTAACCTTTTTACTGAATCATACTGATAACCTTACCCTATTTACAGGCTGCAGTTAACCTAGCAAAATTAGTAGGTTACGTTAATGCTGGCACAGTTGAGTACTTGTATGACAACGATGGAAATTTCTTCTTCTTGGAGTTGAACCCTCGTCTGCAGGTGGAGCACCCTTGCACCGAAATGATTACAGACATAAATTTGCCAGCAGCACAACTACAGGTAAGTGTTGACTCATACTTCATATTGTAATGCTCATTAAGTGCATAATGTAATCATTAGACCGTGATACATCTAATGAGATGATATTGAGGCCATACAATGGGATCACACCTGCATCCCTGAACTTCCCAGGCACACACTCATTACCAACTGAACCAGCTGGTCATGGTCAAGTGTGTGCCTGCATAGTTCAGGGATGCTGGTTAGATCCCACATTTGGCTTCACTATCTGCTTTATAAATGTTGTAGCTCAAATAATTTTTCAAAGATGCATTAACATTCTTATATCGGATACTGGTACAGGTTTTTGTGTTGAACATTTCTTGATATATTTTCAAATTGAGTTGTGTACCTGTTGGACTAAATTTACCTTTTGTTTTATACTATTAGGTTGCAATGGGCATTCCACTGCATCGAATCCGTTGTGTGCGAGTCCTCTTTGGGGAATCTCCATGGGGTGACAGTGTAATTGATTTTAACCAATCTAAGAATAAGCCTGTGCCAAAAGGTCACTGTATTGCTGCCCGTATTACAAGTGAAAATCCTGATGAAGGTCTGTTTTGTGAACTTTTTTTGTTGACAATTTTATTTGCATATGAAGAAAATTAATTTGTGGATTGAGTAATGAATATTGGGAGAGAACCTATTAAGAGACATTTCACTTCAGGTCAAAGTGCAAGTGGAAACTAAGAAATTGTTGAGGATAGGTCTGGTAAGTTTTTAATTTATCTTGCACAATAGCTAGTTGTTCCTTTTTAATGTTCTCATGAGTCAACTTCTCTTGGGGGAAACCCTTTGTTGTTCCCTGAAGCTACTACGTACAGATATGATACCATCTACTAGGTTGACACAGCCATGGAGTTTTATTGGCATACCTGGGACCAGTGCTAAAACCTGGCCCACTCAGCGAGGCACAAAGAGTGGTGACATTTAATTTTGCCAGCTCATCAGGGAAGACAACCAGAAAGTCAGGGAGTTGAAACAAACCATTGCTGGCTTCAAGAGTGTGAAGCCACAAAACCCCTCAAGAACTCCCCCAACTATGTAAACAAGTAACTGAATTCTCTCAGAACTAGCGTGAGCCCGTTTGGTAGGAGGTACAGTGGAACCTTGAGTGACGAGTGATTC
>NC_091192.1:34123202-34415702 GCF_040958095.1 Procambarus clarkii
AGTTTTCATTCGCATATAGTCCTGGGGACCATTCAGGCTTGTTCGCATTTGTGTTCCTCACGTGTGCCCCAAAGAATGAGGTGATTTGGTGAAATGCTATGCCCAAGATTACCATCCGAGTTGCCGTCGGGGAAGTGGCTCAAATAGCCTCGGCTATCACTTCCTTTTGACGGCCGTGATGGTCAAGCGGATTAAGGCGCCCTGTAGTTACCAGTTGTGTTGCTTCTGGGAGTATGGGTTCGAGTCACTTCTGGGGTGTGAGTTTTCATTCGCATATAGTCCTGGGGACCATTCAGGCTTGTTCGCATTTGTGTTCCTCACGTGTGCCCCAAAGAATGAGGTGATTTGGTGAAATGCTATGCCCAAGATTACCATCCGAGTTGCCGTCGGGGAAGTGGCTCAAATAGCCTCGGCTATCACTTCCTTTTGACGGCCGTGATGGTCAAGCGGATTAAGGCGCCCTGTAGTTACCAGTTGTGTTGCTTCTGGGAGTATGGGTTCGAGTCACTTCTGGGGTGTGAGTTTTCATTCGCATATAGTCCTGGGGACCATTCAGGCTTGTTCGCATTTGTGTTCCTCACGTGTGCCCCAAAGAATGAGGTGATTTGGTGAAATGCTATGCCCAAGATTACCATCCGAGTTGCCGTCGGGGAAGTGGCTCAAATAGCCTCGGCTATCACTTCCTTTTGACGGCCGTGATGGTCAAGCGGATTAAGGCGCCCTGTAGTTACCAGTTGTGTTGCTTCTGGGAGTATGGGTTCGAGTCACTTCTGGGGTGTGAGTTTTCATTCGCATATAGTCCTGGGGACCATTCAGGCTTGTTCGCATTTGTGTTCCTCACGTGTGCCCCAAAGAATGAGGTGATTTGGTGAAATGCTATGCCCAAGATTACCATCCGAGTTGCCGTCGGGGAAGTGGCTCAAATAGCCTCGGCTATCACTTCCTTTTGACGGCCGTGATGGTCAAGCGGATTAAGGCGCCCTGTAGTTACCAGTTGTGTTGCTTCTGGGAGTATGGGTTCGAGTCACTTCTGGGGTGTGAGTTTTCATTCGCATATAGTCCTGGGGACCATTCAGGCTTGTTCGCATTTGTGTTCCTCACGTGTGCCCCAAAGAATGAGGTGATTTGGTGAAATGCTATGCCCAAGATTACCATCCGAGTTGCCGTCGGGGAAGTGGCTCAAATAGCCTCGGCTATCACTTCCTTTTGACGGCCGTGATGGTCAAGCGGATTAAGGCGCCCTGTAGTTACCAGTTGTGTTGCTTCTGGGAGTATGGGTTCGAGTCACTTCTGGGGTGTGAGTTTTCATTCGCATATAGTCCTGGGGACCATTCAGGCTTGTTCGCATTTGTGTTCCTCACGTGTGCCCCAAAGAATGAGGTGATTTGGTGAAATGCTATGCCCAAGATTACCATCCGAGTTGCCGTCGGGGAAGTGGCTCAAATAGCCTCGGCTATCACTTCCTTTTGACGGCCGTGATGGTCAAGCGGATTAAGGCGCCCTGTAGTTACCAGTTGTGTTGCTTCTGGGAGTATGGGTTCGAGTCACTTCTGGGGTGTGAGTTTTCATTCGCATATAGTCCTGGGGACCATTCAGGCTTGTTCGCATTTGTGTTCCTCACGTGTGCCCCAAAGAATGAGGTGATTTGGTGAAATGCTATGCCCAAGATTACCATCCGAGTTGCCGTCGGGGAAGTGGCTCAAATAGCCTCGGCTATCACTTCCTTTTGACGGCCGTGATGGTCAAGCGGATTAAGGCGCCCTGTAGTTACCAGTTGTGTTGCTTCTGGGAGTATGGGTTCGAGTCACTTCTGGGGTGTGAGTTTTCATTCGCATATAGTCCTGGGGACCATTCAGGCTTGTTCGCATTTGTGTTCCTCACGTGTGCCCCAAAGAATGAGGTGATTTGGTGAAATGCTATGCCCAAGATTACCATCCGAGTTGCCGTCGGGGAAGTGGCTCAAATAGCCTCGGCTATCACTTCCTTTTGACGGCCGTGATGGTCAAGCGGATTAAGGCGCCCTGTAGTTACCAGTTGTGTTGCTTCTGGGAGTATGGGTTCGAGTCACTTCTGGGGTGTGAGTTTTCATTCGCATATAGTCCTGGGGACCATTCAGGCTTGTTCGCATTTGTGTTCCTCACGTGTGCCCCAAAGAATGAGGTGATTTGGTGAAATGCTATGCCCAAGATTACCATCCGAGTTGCCGTCGGGGAAGTGGCTCAAATAGCCTCGGCTATCACTTCCTTTTGACGGCCGTGATGGTCAAGCGGATTAAGGCGCCCTGTAGTTACCAGTTGTGTTGCTTCTGGGAGTATGGGTTCGAGTCACTTCTGGGGTGTGAGTTTTCATTCGCATATAGTCCTGGGGACCATTCAGGCTTGTTCGCATTTGTGTTCCTCACGTGTGCCCCAAAGAATGAGGTGATTTGGTGAAATGCTATGCCCAAGATTACCATCCGAGTTGCCGTCGGGGAAGTGGCTCAAATAGCCTCGGCTATCACTTCCTTTTGACGGCCGTGATGGTCAAGCGGATTAAGGCGCCCTGTAGTTACCAGTTGTGTTGCTTCTGGGAGTATGGGTTCGAGTCACTTCTGGGGTGTGAGTTTTCATTCATATATATATATATATATATATATATATATATATAATATGGATAATTATAATGATTTGGGGATATATTTAGGGTATACTTTATATAAGTGAAAAAGCCCTAATATGGTCACTAATCATTAAAACGACCTAAAGAGACTAAGAAAATAGTTTGAAATCAAAGAAAAAATCAGTCAAAAAAATTGTCCCAAGTTTTGAGAGTTGTGACTGATTTATTTGTTGACCAGTTTCATTCTATCTTCTTATAGTTAGGGAAACATATACATTCTCCAAGATGTAAAGGTTACAACAAAATGAGATAGTGAACAAAGGAGAAAAAAACTAAAATCTTGAAAAAAAAATTCCCCTAAAAAAAATATTTTGGGGACATTGTTGAAAGTAACATATAATAAAATTGGACAATGCATTTATATGATATATAACAAAATAGATCATATTAACGTAGTAATTCATAATTATTTGTTAGGTATTACTCAGCAATGATATAAAGGCACCAACTGCATATCCACTTTGTGGACACTTCTTACTACTATTCTTCTTCTTTGAGCGTCGGACAGGTGCTTGCATCTCTTAATTACTGCATAATCTTTCAGTTACATTTATTAGGAGCTGTTCTCCTTATCACAAAACGTTATTTAAAAAAAAAATCGTCTAAAATCAATTTCTGAATATATTTTCATGAAAGTTTCACGACACTGAAGCCAATGAATTGGAGATTTCTTTAACATTTTTAAGTTATATTTACATAATTAAAATATTTTTTGTTACCAGGCCCCCCAATATGTGTGGTAATATGCGCAGTCTAAGGGTTTAGCAGCTATACTCTGCTTACAATACTTGTATCAAACTTCATGTGAAAGTTTAATGTTATGTACAGGAGCCATTTAATTGTGGTATTGGGGCAAATGTTTCCATTGTTATGGCATAAGACCGTAGTGTAATTCTTTGGCCTGACAATATTAGCATGGTACCGAGTATTTTTCAGCATAGCATGAGCACACAGGCATTATAATTTTTTATAACAATTTAGGTACTGTTATATTATCAGGTACTGAATGATTTTTATTATTCAGGTTTCAAGCCTAGCTCAGGGACAGTGCAAGAATTAAATTTTCGCTCCAGCAAAAATGTTTGGGGTTACTTCAGTGTGTCTGCCTCCGGAGGACTTCACGAGTATGCTGACTCTCAGTTTGGCCATTGTTTCTCGTGGGGAGAGGACAGAGGAGCAGCTCGAGAGTAAGAAGTTATAGTATATATATTTGTAAACATTTTCATGATTATATAATCTCTCTCCAACAGATTTTTCAAGTCTAGACACTGCTTATTAGACAAGGGCTTTCAATTTTTTTTATTGTTTATTTAAACCATTTCTGTGGAGAGCTCCTTCGGCTCCCCAGAACTATACTGGGCTGATGTGCATACATTAGACTGTGGCAACAGTCAATTGATGCAGTTCTAGGCCTACTGGAGACCAGAGCCAGAACCTGGCACTCTCAAGAAGAGGCATGAGGAGCAATGACCTAAAGACACCCCCATGTAATTGGAAGCAGTCTGTCTGCCATCAACCAGGTCAGGCACCTAGAAAGATAGGAATTCCAAAACTACTACTGGTCAAATATTATCACCATCTATTTGGTGATTAGGTGGCTTCTTTGCTGCTGTCCCACCTGCGGGCTTTGTCTCGGCGGCAGTATGAAGTTTCCTTGTGGTCCTACCATTTCTTTTTGTCTCTTTGTCGCTGTACTTCACTGTCTGTTAATGTTGTTTTGGCCTTTCTCTCGTGGCTGTTTCAGGACCATCATCTTGTAGCTTGCTTTCGGTATGGATGTTACTTCTGCACCATTTCGCAAAGCTGTCTCGGGCGTTTTTTCACCTCCGGCCTGCTCGTGCGCCGCCTGAGCCATCTTGGTCTTTGAACAGAGTGTTTGTGTTTCTGTCTTTGCCTCAGTTTGTTGTGGCCCCTTAGTTCAGGATTGTTTTTTTCAAAGCTCTTTCCTTGTTGGCATTGGCCTCTGGGGGTCGTGTTGGGGAGCTTCATGCTCTCCTCCGGCGCAGGGGTTTCTGCTCTTTTCGTCGTGGTAATAGGTTTGTTTGTTTGCAGCAGTCTCCTTTTCTGGCGAAAAATAAGACGGCTGCTTTCTGGAGGGGTCCTTGGGTTGCTGATGCTTGGTCAGTCAGGCCGGGAGTGCATCATAGTGTTGTGTCCAGTTGCGACTCCGCCATTATTTGCGCGCCACAGCCTTTGTGGCCGGGGATGCACTTTGGGTTGATTCGGTTTCTCTTCTTCCCTGCTCTCGGGTTCGGGTCTCTCAGGTCGTCCGGAGTGTTATTCGGTCTAGCCAGCCTGCGGTCTATCCCCGTGCCCATGACGTTCGTAAGTTTGCTACGGTAGCTGCCATCTTCAGTAACTTGTCCTGGGCTGACATTCAGGCACGAGGATTTTGGCGGTTGAACAGGTTCCTGGCTGCACGCTACCTCGTGAATGTTTCTGGGCCTAGTCGGGCATGTCCCTTTGGGTCAGCAGTTGCAGCCTATTGTCTCGACTTCGAGTTGAGATGTGAGCACCGACTGCCTCCCGGGTAAGTTCCTCTGGTTTTTGTCGATGCGGTCCTTGGCTCTTTGGGGCTAGTTGCTTCAGGTAACTCATCTTCTGAGTTCTCGGGGTTTGGCTCTTCTGGCGGTTCACGTTCAGGGATGTCAAACGTCCTGGCGGACGTCATGTCTCGGTTCATTCCCCTATCCATGGATGGACGGTTGCGCCGACTCGTTCAATTGGCTCTGCCGGATGCATGGGCACCTAAAGGTGGACCTCTTCACATTGGCGTGGGGTTATCTGTACCTCTTCCCACTGGTTCGGTTGTTGCTCCGGATCCTGGCTCGCTTGGAGAAACTCACCAGGGGAGAGTGAGCTCCCATCCCTGTCCACCTCCCGGGGAGGGTGGGTTGGGCAGACAGATGCGTGGTGGTTGTGGTGACGTCATGTTTGTTTCCTTGTTTTTGATTGGAGAGTTCTGTTTGCTAGTTCGGCTTTCAGTTTCCAATTTTTGACCAGCAGTAGTTTGTTTTGGAATTCCTACCTAATTGGTGCCTTACCTGGTAGATGGCAGAGAAAGACTGTATCCAATTACAAGGGAGTGTCTTTAGGCCATTGCTCCTTGTGCCTCTTCTTGAGGGGGGCCAGGTTCTGGCTCTAGTCCCCGGTAGGCCTAAAACTCCTTCGATTGTCTGTTGCCACAGTCTAATATATACACATCAGCCCGGTATAGCTCCAGGTTGCCTCCTGGGTCTCGCCCAGAAAATGGCGTTTCATTACGTTCAATGCTGGTTTTTTATAGTGGATGAATTTTTAATTTAATGTCCAACTTGTAATTTAATGTATTTTTCATACAGTGTTATAATTTTCAGTACTATGTTAGTGATTTCATCTCACTTTTGTTTGAAGAATTTTATTAGGATATTTATGTAGTATCATGCTTACTTCATAATAGATAAAACTATTGAGTAGATTTAGGACGTTTAATAATTTAACAATACGACTTGAGTGTCCAAGATGGACTGAAACCTCATCACTTTCCTTTCTCTTCATATGTATGGTTTGGTTATTAATTTTTAGCCACGTTATTGACTACTCCTGTGCTAAATAATCTGTGCTAAATAGCCTAAATATTGGATCATTTGCTAATAATTCTTTAACTATTCATATGTTGGTGTAATTCTTATTTAGTATTTAGTGTTTACCTCGTTAAACATTTCGGTAATTTAACAATTATTTTAAGTTATACCAGAAATGTTTTACGTACTTATGGTTTTATTTAATAGACATTTTAGGTAACGATTTAACCCCTGTACTGTATTGCCACATTTTTCAAATTACAGCATTAATAATATTATTACAATAAGAAATCACAATGGCACGATATGTAAATGAGAAAATCATTTGGAGCAATGCGGGGATTGGAACCAGCGTTCCTGCGACTCCCAAATGCTCGTCTTAACCTGCTCAGCCATGACAGGCTTGTCCTGTGGAGGCCGAGTCACTAGAATTCTGGTTCAGATCCCCCGCATTGCTCCAAATTATTTTATTATTATTATTGTTGTTATTATTATTTAGTACAGAATGTTTAAATTAGTTCTGTAATTACAACTCCATTACAGTACTGTAATTATAGTAATTACAATTGTAATTATAGTAATTATAATGTAATTATACTATGATTACAGTACAGTATTATAAATTGAACTATAATTATATTGTACCATACAGTACAATACAGTGCTTTAAAATTTTTAAATTTTCAGGAACCTTGTGATAGCCTTGAAAGAACTTTCCATACGAGGAGATTTCCGAACAACTGTGGAATACTTGATAACTCTTCTGGAGACTGAAACATTTCAAGAAAACTCTATTGGTAAGTTGAAAGTATTATTGAATTTGTAATAATACAAAAAATATTAATAATCTATTAAACAAATAGCAATAAAGCCATTGTGCATATTTATTATATAGAAGACAGTTTATGTGGAAGAAGATTGGGGTTAATTTTCTTTGGATTCTTGCTCACGAGATTGAGGTGAGACCTCTGAAGAGGAATTTTACTAAAAAAAAAAAAAATCATTTTGGCTTTGAAAGCCTACTGCCGATATGCTGGTTTGAATAGGACAGCACATAATGTAAACCTAATGGTGGAACTGACTCTGAACCTAGCAGAGAGACTGCTGGTGATGGATGAAATGATTGTCATGGTCGCAATGCTCTGTAGAGCATCCTTCCATGCTGCATCAAGTACTTTTGCCACTCACTATAGTGCTCTTACCATAATGCCCAACACAAGGGACACGTCCTAAATCTTTGGACCCGAGTTTTATGTCGCCAGGTCTTCTGCTGTTGACTTAAGTACTAAAAAGAGGCTTTGGCTTTTAGGCAAAGTGCTTGGCAATCACTAATGTCATTTTGTCACTGTGCTCTGCAGAGAAAGGCGAGACCTATAACTAAGTAATAATAAAAATATATTGCCATAATATCTCTACCAAGGCCTGACCTGGTGGATATGTCAAATAGTCTGCACTGACTCAGTTGAAGGTAACTGCTGAATGGGCCAATGCACTGCATGCTGGAAACTTAATTTTAAAGATGAAAACATGTCGAACTGGACTGAAAATCTAGTTCTAGCCTGCCAGTTGCACTTAGGACAACACTCAAGGCGTATGTGATGTAGTTTGGGCCAGGAGACCCCGAGATAAAGTATTGCCATTGTGGTGCTTGGTTTATTTGACCAGGGAAGATGAACGGTAGTTGGCGAAAGCCCTTGATGGTGGTCACCTGCGGTGCGAAGGAATAGTTTGGAAAGGTGTCAAGTTGGTAAATCTAGACTGGCTTTGTTTCCCAGTGACTTCCCTATCTCCTTTAATGACCACACTGGGCCTGTTTGAAAAGATGCAAGATGTCAGTAAGCCATTGTGCCCAATTGTGCCATGTTCATTATGCCATGGACAATTAGATAGTAGAATTTGGTACTGCTCACGTTATAATCAGGAAAAAATAAAGCTGAAAACCAGACAAATATTCCTAGGCCTAGTATAGCACATGTGTGTTTTGTATTAGGCCTAAGATGGCTAGATTAGGTTCTATTAGCAACATAAATACAACATTTTTTCCAGTTACAAAATAAATAGTACCAGGTTCTTCTTTCTAATTATGCTAATATAGAGTATGTACAATGGTCCACATCATTGCTATAAACACCATCTAAACAGGAGGATGAGCTGTAGATAGTTGACTAGTGAAACTTCTCTAATGGAGCTCCTTGAAAGAAAGTATCAAGGTTATTGATATAAATAAAATATAAAAATTATCTATATTCTCAATGTTGTACAGTATATTAGTGAAAAGATATATCTAATATTTGTAGCCCTTTCCTCGTCTAGAATTCAACTCGAATGGAACAATTAATTTTGCAACTCTTCTGTTGCTTCTGACATTTGCTTTTGTTTTCAATATTTTTTACAAATTTTTTTTATTTATTCATGTAAGTGATAGAACAAAGTATTGCATATACAGTACAGTATTTTGATTCTTAAGTAACTTGAAAATAATAATTTCTGATCCAAATATCCATTGTCGTTATCTCATTTCCTACTTCCATGGTGTCGGGAGGCCTCGCCATAGAGGGAATAAAATAGGGGACTACTAGAGCAAAATAAGTTTGATATTAAAAATATGAAATCGCTCATTTATCATCTTTTCATTCACCTGGGCTGTAGGAGACGTGAACCACTGACCCCACGTGTGTGAGGCAGAAGCTCTATCCACCCAGTTATGAGTGGATAGACTCATTTGTTATATTGTATTACACTATAGCATTATAGATAAAACAAGAACACTTACACTACAGCAGCCATCCACCACATCACCCTGCCACTTCGTAGTTTCATGTGACCATGAAGTATTATACAGAGCTCCTTATGTTATATGCGTCTCTTTTGCTATATGCTGTATAATAAAAATATATATTGACTCCCTGCTTACCAACCACTTGCACCACTTCCCATGCATGTTCACCCTCTATCCCCCCCATTTCTAAACACACTCCCATCATCAAGGATATCATCTTGAACTCTCGGGAATATTTGTGTACATCATGAGATACATTGCTTAATGTTAGAACTGTATATTATATTTGATGGATCCACAGTGGTACAAGTGGTTGAGCACCATTCCTTCACTCTATCCTTATATCCTAGCTCCTTGCCTTTATTCCTTACAAGTGCTATATACCCATACTGGCTTAGTAACACTTTCTCCTAATAATAACTTTTCCTTCCTAATTATCATCATGATGGGAACATCATGATGGGAACATTGTGCTGCATATGAATATAATTTTTTTTTTTATAGATACTGGTTGGCTGGATCACTTGATAGCATCACAGGTGAAAGGAAAGAAACCGGATACCATGTTAGCAGTGATGTGTGCATCTGTCCTCATAGCTGACAATACTATTCAGGATGCTTATAATAATTTCCACAACTCTTTAGAAAAGTAAGTACTGTACAGTATATGTACTTGTCTGTCTGGTAACATGTAAATGAAGATACATGGTTTGTGATAAAACACATACCTTGTATAATTTAAACAAGAAATGCAGCATATTTTAACACTATCGTGTGCCGGGCATGCGCTCTGCCAACTTAGAGGTCACGCCCCCGGCATGCGGGCGAGCGTGCGGGCCAGCGTGCGGAGACACTGAAATGTGTATACTCATTTAAATTTTCTCGCCTTAATTCTCGTTCTACGTCGCTTGTTTTGGTATCATTGTGTTCACAATTAAATTCCCTGCAGGTGTATATGCATATAGTGTACAAAAGCCCGGCGTGGTTCCCCGCAGGAAAGCCTAAATTTACCCGTAAACGAGCACCAATTGGGACACCTCAACCTAATGTGTATACTCGTTCAGTTTGATAATATAAATTTTCGTGTTACGTTTTTCATTTTGGTATCAAATTGTTCGCAATATAAAGGCGCGCATTTTAAAATTAGTCCCATAATAATAGAGCAATAACTGGAATTTTAACAAATATTTTAATTTTGTACCCTCATCATCACAAAATTATTTATATCTTTCAAGTGTTCTGACATCAGGTTTCGAGTTACATCTTTCATTATGGTATCAAATTGTGCGCACACTAAGGGGGCTTATTTTAAAACTATCCCGAAGTCGATCGGATAAAAAATTAATTTTATACAAATATTTTGGTATTGGATGCGAGTGCTGTCCACGGCTAGGACTCAAGAGAAAAAAAAATGGACGTCAGCGTCGTCCATGGCCATCGATACTGCTAATTTTATATCTAGGTAGTAAATCTGATATTTTTTTTGCAAGAGAAAGAATTACCATGGTAAACAAGTGGTATACTTGGTACTTATGGGTGATGGTATGGTATACCATCACCTTATGGTATGGGTGATTTGTTTGGGTCTGCAAAATCATCTTGAGCTTTGTTTCAAAAAGCTGCTAATGTGCATTTACAAACATCTTTCTGAAGGTGTCTTCTGCACTCGGTCCAATGGAAAACCGAGTTCACATCTTCCCATAAGTGCTGAAGTCACTTGCCCATTGGGCTGAGTCCAAAGGGCACTTTTAGAAAGAATTTACATAAGTACTCAAAGCAACTTATGGAAACCCAACCAGAAGATGGTGCTGGTATGCTGCATAGCCAGAGAAAACAGCTAGAGGTATGGCCATGTGCAAGAGTTGAAGAAAATTTATACAACTTGATTTGAGAGTTGAATGGTCAAGATGAGGGAAGCTTCTAAACATTAAGACAGTGTGCTATACACTTACAGAATAAGTGGCAATGAACAGACCTAAGTGGAAGTTTTGTTGCAAGGGAATAAATGACTTGACAGTTTTTGTGGGAAGTCGGTTTGAGAAATTCTGATTTTAATAAATTGCTGGTGATGGTTCGTAGTTTACAACTGAGCTGCCAGTTATTGGAAATAATATGAAAGGTCATTACATCTCTGTAGGTTGAATACTCTTCCTATAATTAGTTTTCATCTTGAATTTAATGCATTTGAAATTATCGAAATTTTGTACGAGGACAACTTGCAAAGGCCTAAAAAATTTATTATATAGTGTGGGTATCTGGGGGTGACCCAGGATGCAAGTTCCATACAATCGCATTGCTCCCAAAAGATTTTCTCAAAGATTATATTTTTTAACTATACTGTAATTAAATAATTACCAAGCTGTTTCTTTCTTTAAAGGGGACAAACCTTGCCACTTAAATCACTAAATAATGTGGTCGAGGTTGACCTGATATCGGATGGGATCAAGTACCATGTGCAGGCCACCAAATCGGGTCCTACTCAGTACTTCCTAGTGCTAAATGCCACTCACAAATGTGTCGATTTCTTCCGCATGAGCGATGGTGGTCTGCTGCTGTCAGTGGATGGAGTTAGCCATGTCACATACCTCAAAGATGAAGTGGACAAGTAAGTAATGTTATACATGTTAAAGGGAAAAACTCTTAATAGTTTACTAACATTATTTTATGCAGCCTACAAGATAAGGTCATTCTCCTAAGGTTGAGAATCTTAACAGGATATCCAACAAATACACTTTCGTTCATAATTTTAAGCTGCTAATTTATTGTACCAAGAGTGGAAACAAAATTGCTATTGCTAATATATTACAAATATGAGGGATCATCTTTGTAGAGGGTATGTAGAGGGCACACGTTTGATGCAATGTGTTGCTGGAAATATAGACTAGCTGTCCCACACTACCTACACAAACCATCCATATTCTGTTTCACATGAGCAGCTGTTCTATTTAAAATTTCACCTTTGCTATGATAAACAAAGAGGAAATGAGGACCTAATTAATAAAAGGAAATGAATATTAACAAATAGTCTTGCTCTTTTCAACAGGTACTGCCTCACCATTGGTCATCAGACTTGTGTATTTGAAAAGGAAAATGATCCAACGACCCTGCGTAGTTCAGCACCAGGAAAGCTCATAAATTATCTACAGGAGGATGGAAGCCATGTGTTTGTAGGGCAACCATATGCTGAAATTGAGGTATTTTAGCAAAAGTTACTTAGCATGTTTCTTAAGTTGTCACTTTCATGGCATGTTCTTTACGTGCTTAGTTTGTTTTTCCTGTGAAACTATCAAAGATTCGTGAAACTGTCTTGTATTTTGTGCCTACTCTTTCTGCATATGCTTTATGATTTACTCTGAATAGTATGGTATAATATTGATGTACTGTATCATGTATTCTGTTTTAAGATAATCCTGTGAACTCACTAATATCCCTTTACATGGTTACCAAATTATTGATAGTTTTCTTAGAGTATTCTACCTTCAAATTCATGGTTTTTCTATTTTGAATATTTATAAATTTGCAGGCAAGTAAAGTTGTCTTACCACATTTTATAAACACTTTCCTTGATTTATGGTATACAACTTGTTCAGTGTTATACCTTGTTTGAAGAGTCGAGTCATGTTCCCTTCAGCTTCCTCGGTGAGCCGATTTCATTCTAAGTCAATTTTCATCGCCCATTTCTTCGTTTCATTAACCACTGAGAGTTGTGCTTTTTTTTTTAATTGGGATATATTTTAATGTTTTCATCATTGTGTTTTGAAATGAAAGTGGTTGAGTTTGGAAACATTTTGACATTAACTTTCCTTGAACATTTATAAAAACAACAAAAATATGTTCTTGACAATTGCACTATGAAGTTATTGCTGAAACCAGGTGCGCAGTGTGGTGGTTAAGGTACAGGTAATGTCTATGTACATGTGGTGTCCATACTTCAATACAGTAGTTAAGGTTGGAGACCTTCAACTTGTATTTAAAAGTTGAATTCCTGTTGTTTAGACTTTGTAACAGGCTTAGAGCTTTCTCCTTATCATAAACCTTACTATGTTTTCCTTGGAACATGATCCACCTATTGATTTACAACCAGGTCCCCAATTACTGGTGAGGTGAACAGAGACTAACACTTAAGGATTGGTGCCCAGTTGATCCTCCCTAATCTTTGCTGATGCCTTCCAAACCCATGAAAAGTGAGGAATTGGAATAAAGATAAATGTACTGTTTTACAAGATAGTCTTTGGAGCAGTCTTATGGAATTGATCTGGCATCCTTGGTTACCCCAGATGAACACATTACACATTAGACTATGATGGGCATAAAAGCAACACAACCTGATGTCCACATGAACTTGAGTTGGGTGGCACTGGAATTTTTACATGTTACTCTTACTAATTGGTGTAGGTAATGAAGTTTTGTACCAAATGCTCCCATTTTGCTTTTAAGCCTGTCATTGTTTATTGGGTAATGTGTGCATCTGGGGGAGACTCAGGATAGGAGTTTGAATCCATCAGACTGCTCTAAAGATGTTCTCGTAGATATATCGTGCTACTATGATTTCATATTGCATGATGCTTCTAGATATTGATCTTTTTCAATAACTAGTGGATGTTTACCGTTATATCCCACATCCTCAGTCTTGTTCTGAAGGATTTTTGCCAGTCTTTTGTCCATTTGTAAAGCTTGTATTGGGGATTAATGCATGAATATACAATATTGTATGCTCAGTGTCCAAATTTTCTGTAAATTTTTGTCCACAAAAGACAAAATTGATGATGTAGTTTGAGATGCTATTAATGTTGACTACTAAACTGGGTTGGTTGCAAAATGTGTTCTTGTAGCACTAAGCTGACACCATTGTGCCAGGCAGACTTTATTTGTTGACTGTCTTCTGTGTTTTGGTTATTGTATTATTAATTATATTATTTTGCCAGGGATTCCATCACTTGCATTTTCTTGACTACTTGTGTAGCCCTTGATTATATTATTTAATTTCACTAACATAATGCAATTTGTGGTAGACAAATGCACGGTAGGTCCAGTAATTATTGATTTTACTGATTAATTTGAATCATTTAATTTATACAAAAAGTGTTAGTTGACTTTCTAAATTAAAACCTTGAAATATTAAACTAATGATGATTTCCGTGAATTTTGTTAGGGTTACAGCAAGGAGGAAAGTAATTTAGGTATAAATGACTATATATTTATGAACTATGATTGAGAGAGTTATGAAATTAGTCTAAAGGAAATATCCATTAAATATGTAATGGTGTTTTTAATAACTACTGTATAGGATTACTAAGTATTCCAGTATTTCATATCGTTAACTGAACCTTGACTTGTTGCCCTATCTGGTGTTATTACGAGGGATTAGGAAACTCCTGCCCACACATTTTTTTATGAATGCATCGAGCTCTGTCGGTGTTAACTAGAATGTGTCTTTTCCTGTCAGATAAGGTGATAAATGGTCCTCGGGTATGTTGACATTAGAATGGCTGGCATTTTTAAATGTGTTCTTTTTATCTTTTATTCATGTCTCCTTATCTTATTTTCCATAAATGATTTTTTATATGGACCATTTTTTTTTAGGTTATTTTTTCTCATCTTTGTCCAGACCCAGTTTTCATTTAAATATTAATAAAGAACTGTGAATGATCTTCAGCTCCTGTGCTGTTTCTGCCTTTTTTACTATAGAAATCATTAAAAATAAAGTGCATACTTTAAATCTTAAGAGGTAAATTTGTAAATTTTTCTATTTCAATTTATTATTTTAATTTTTATTCATTTGAATTGTATAGATATCAAAGGAACAATGGAATGGGTTGTGAAAGTAAATATTTTGGTGATTATGTAGTACTGTACATTCTTGCAAAGCCACCAACACGTAGTGATTCATCAAGATCAGTTACGTTGTTTCCACAGCTGATTATATTAAATTCCTTATGATTCCTTCAGAGCATGAAGATGGTCATGGCATTGACAGTGACAGAATCTGGGTGTGTGTACCACCTCAAGCGTCCTGGAGCAGTGCTGAGTGCTGGAGACATTATTGCAAGGTTGGATCTCGATGATTCCTCCATTGTTACGAAAGCTCAGCCATTTACTGGAGGATTTCCCACAAACAATACGCCTTTACCAAGAGAAGATGAAAAACTTAACCACATCTACCAAACACGAAGAGCAATTCTGGATAATGTTCTCAATGGTAAGGAAGCTTCCTCTTTTCTGGCTTTTGATATTAATAGTCTCTGGTCACACTTTATTAATTTGGCTTTCAGATAGTATTATATCTGGGTAAAAACTTCTTGGTTGGAAACAATATTTAATAATTTATCTTGAACTGCAGAAGTTAATCTTTCAGTTGGCTTGGATAACATTTTGAAGCAGGTGACAATTATTTTCAAATATCAATGAATTTGAAAAAAAATGCTCATGGGCAGATTTAGAATACTGACAAGTGTGTCAACCTACAACTACTGTACTATTCCTTGACCTTACCATTGAGCTGGGTTTGTTCCATCCTTCTTTCTCCCTTCTTCAAAGGGATACATAAACTTAGTTTTTAAAAGACAATAAAAACTTGAGAAAATCAGTAGGACCCTTGAGGAGGATCCAGACCTGCACACTGGATACTCCAAAGTACACGCCTTGAACCACTTGACTCCTACTGATTTTCTCATTGATTCATCACGTTAATGTGATTTCTTTGAGGAAAACTTGTTCTACAATAATTGTGAAAAGATGCAAAAGAACTCGTGCATGGAAAGAAATCTTGGAGGTATTGGATAATAAAGGGTCACATAACAAAAGTAAAATTGTGAGCCTTGCTCTTTTGGCCAAATTAAATTGCATTTTAAAGTTGTAGATGATGAAGTGCAAAAATAAATGTATATAATGAGAACCTAACTAGACTGTGTAGCACTTGTATGGTGCTCATATCTCAAAAACACATAAATGAAAGAGAAAAGGTGTAAAGACATTCCACAAATGGCTCTCAAACCAAAAATACTGTATGGGCCCCAAGCTTTTTACCGTATGTGTATAGGCTTTAGTACCGAAACCCATTCTTACTTACTAAAGATTCCATAATTATGGAATCTTTATGTAAATGGGGAATCCTTCTTGGAGGTACTGTGATAACACAATAGTCAAAATTCACTAAAAAAAAAAAAAATGCCTTGACAATAACTCATTCTTTTAACTGTTTGACAATTCAGTCAAGGCATACAAGTTAGTGTACATTATAGTTTGTAGATGAACAACTTGTTTTATTTTAATAGCCTTAATGGTTAAGTTTACAAAAATGTCTAAAATCTTACTTTTACTAATAACACTGAATAAAAAAAAATTCTTGTAAAGGACTACTCCAACAAAAGCTGACTTACTCACCAAGGTGGTGTACTAAGCAAGTCTTTACAAAGTCAGTATTACTGAACTTTCATTTACTTCTAAGTGTGTTCTTGACTGGACCTAGTCCATTGTTACACCATCATTGCAAAGTGAAAATGCCACTAGTAGGTGAACAAATATTAATAGGACACCCTGTCCTCTTACAAAGAACGTCTCATTTTGATCATGTGATTGCATAAGGCCAAAAATTGTCGTTCTAGAAAATGGAAGTGGCTCGTGAAAGTGACTTACTGTCCCATTTTCTGTTTTGGGTCCTCTGGTAGGTTAGGAGTGGACACTTTAAATTGACTGTTTTGTTGACATTGTGAAACCTTAGGAGGATGGGCTGAATAGGAAAATTCATAAGAGATGATACTTGGCACAAACTTTCACATAACACACATACATGGCAGAAATCATGTGGTGCTTTGCCACTGGGACATTTACCAACATGGAATTCCTACACCTATGCTATAATATAATGGCACCACACTAAAAGATCTATTCACTGCACATTGCTACAGGTGGGATGAACATGCTTTTCAAATTTTATTTCATCTTATTTCTTACAGAATTTAGAATTGATCTTTTATACACACACACTTTCCTCATGTTTTCCAGTCACAGAATGTACTTGGAAATAATTTTTTTTTTTTATATAGAATAGCATTTGATTGTGTGTTTAGCAGGGGACCACTGAAAATACACTACTGCACATGTACAGGGTTAGTTGCTGCTTTGGCAGGAGTTTTGAAAGTACCCTTTACAACACAATCACTATTTAAACCAACTTATTACAATGGTCCCTTAGAATACAAGGGCTTTGTGGAAAGACAAAGTGTTTGATGTGCAAAAATTAGTGGACAGAAGAAAAAGGTGACATGATCACTACATGCAAGATTGTAATGAATTTATAAAATTGATTAGGTGGAATTTTATAAAGTGTGCAATATCAAGGATGCAGGTCATGAATTCTAGGCATGCATAATTTATATGAGAGGGTAGTTTGTGTGACAATCATGAGAAGCTTCAAAACTTCATAAGAAAACTCTGCCTGTCAATTCAGTAAAGCACAAGACACACACATGAGCAGAGAATTCATGTTAATGTGAAGTGGTCATGAAAATATAGCCAGACAGCACAAGATATAAACAAAATGTTTGGGATTAATTTCACTTAAACAGCAGTGGTAGCCCTGGAAAAAGCCTGGGAAGAGAGTGAGGTGGAATCGCTAACTGATACATGATTCGTGGCTCCACCTGGTGATAGGTGGGGGTGATAATCAGACTGCTACTAGTTGCTACTGCTATTGTTTGACTGCTACAAACTACTAATTGACAAAGTATTACAATGTGGCCACATTTGACATAGGGCTTTTGAGTATAGAAATATTCCTTCTGGTGATTCAGGACTTGAGAACTTCTCAACCCAGCCATCTTTCATCTATATAACCCTGGTAGATGCATTTAGAAAACTGTGTTGGAGATAAGATTGTTTCTTATAAAAATAGATTATTGAAATCTATAAATTTCCTCCAATTTTACAGGATATTGTCTCCCTGATGACTACTTCACCCCCATGGTGAAGGTGACTGTTCAAAAGCTGATGAGTGTGTTGCGAGATCCAAACCTTCCCCTGCTTGAACTACAGGTATTGATTTATTAAACACAAGATTCCAAGTATTTTTATGTCTAGGAGTCATAATATATATATACTGTATATATGGTTGAAGTAATTTAACTTTTTATTATGAAATTTTTTATAGCTAGAAATAAGGCTAGCTAGGTGTAAAAATTATTTTATATTAGATATTAATATCTAATGAAAATGAAAAGATAAGGAAACTAACATGCATTTTGGGTCGTGTCGCCTCAGATTCATGTGCAAGTAAAATCTAGACTAAATGTCTAGGTCAGCATTGTCTTCCTGCTTAGTGCAGCTGGTTCAAAACCAAAAGGTTCTGGGTTTGATGCCCATGAAAGGACACACACACACACACACACACACACACATTTGGGCATATTTCTGTTTGCCTTACACCTCTGTTCACCTAATAGTAAATTGTGTTTAGTGTGTTTAAACCAGTGTTTAAACACAAACCAGTGTGTTTAGTCAGTTGTGTGGGTTGTCTCCTGGGGAAATGTCGTTATTGCTCTTGATGAACCTAATTAGATTTTTTCCCCAAACATTGGGACACCAAACCAAAGCCACATGTGAAGTTCCTTGTCAAATAAAAGCCTTGTTTGTGTACAATGTGTTGAACAGACCCTGGCCATTGATAAGGAAGTAATTGATGGATCACTCGGAAAGGAGCATGTTGAAACGCCTAATTCCCCATTATTGTAAATTTATATGAAATACAGTATACTGTGTTTAAAAGTTTAATTAATCCGTTCAGTTAAGATCATTTTTGTGATATTGGTTAAACCCTTAATCATCTTATAATAAAAAGATTATTTGAACATGAAAACAGATGAAAATAATTGTATAAAAAATTATTTATTCTTGCAGAATAATTTGACTGAAGTGCAAATTATTTGGCATGCATCATTACCAACTCTTGGGTTATTTAAGGTTTGACTTGAACAAATGTTGACAAACCTTTAGAAAATTCGTGTATGAATTTAAGGGAGGATTTTTCTTCTGTTAAATTGAAGCTGGAAAATGTATTTTGATGTACAGTATTAGGATACTGTACTGTACAGTATATGCAAAATAGTAGTAGAGTTCTTTTTAAGAGTTAAATTGATTATTAGTTCTGGTATAACTGCATTCTATCACCTGTTTAGTATTGATTTTATTTCTGTAGGAAGTTATAGCATCAGTGAGTGGGAGAATACCTCAAGCTGTGGAGAAGAAGATACGCAAGTACATGATGATTTACGGCAGCAATGTGACTTCCATGTTGGCACAGTTCCCATCTCAGGAGATTGCAAGTGCTGTTGATAGGTTTGTAATAATGCTTTCTGGTACTGGGAATTGGCTGGTAATTAATATACATTACTTTCATGCAATGTTCAGAAGTCTCTTCTAGTTGCCTGGCCTGATGGAAGGTGTGTGTGGTGTGTAATAGATTAGTAATATTTTCCAGTTTGTTGCCTGTTTATTTTCCAGTTAAAACTAAATTTGTACTATTATGTTGTATTTTTAAAGAATTTGTTAGTTCTGTTAAAAATGAGACCTACAGTATTAGGTGAGAGGATGGTTGTACTTGACAGGTTAGACATTTAAGGCACTTTATGAATTAGATGCATATCTCATTTTTATGTGAAACTGTTTCAAAGAACACCAGTATTCATCCTACAGTCATGCTGCGTCTCTTCAGAAAAAAGACCGTGATGTGTTTTTTGTAACGACTCAGGGGCTGGTTCAGCTTTGCCAACGTTACAAAAAAGGTAGTCGCGGTCGTATGACGCAGGTTGTACAAGAACTACTAAAGCATTATCTACAAGTTGAGACACAGTTTCAGCATGGTGAGTATGGTATACAGTTTTTCAATGGAATAAATGTCCTTATACCCATGCCTTGCAGATGACTGGAACTCTTGCTGTTCTTTGCACTCGATGATTCTGGCACTGAACCCAGTGCCAGAATCTTGTTAATGCATGCATCATTCTTGTCTTAGGTTCATCGATATGAATAATTCCTCATATAATGCTTTACATGTATTTTGTGAAATGAAATTGAAATAAGTTTATCGAGGTTTACGTACACACAAAGGAATGAGGTAGCTCAAGCTATTCTCACCCTGTTCGGTACTATATTTTGTGAAGGTTTCTCAAACACGTATATTTTATAACTTGTATATTTTTAATAAGAAGTAATATTGTAGAACAAATTTCCTTTGCAAACATTGCGACATACTGAATTCAACCACTGAACAGATCCTTGTGACAGTGGGCATTAGCCATCAAAATAGTAGCGATCTACATCCCGATTCACAACCAAGGGTCCCGGGGTTTGGTCCCTGGGCAGAACATAAATAATTGGGCACATTTCCTTTCACCTAGATTCCTTTGTTCGCTTAGCAGTAAATAGGTACCCAGGAGTTGGGCAGTTGCTGTGGGTTGTATCCTGGGGAATGTCAGTAGGCCTAACGGGGACCACAATAAGCTTTAATACAGGCTTCCTGTTCCCAGCAACGAGAATTATTAAAGGAATGCTTTTGGGACATTAAGGCCTATTCTTTTTGAGTTTCACTAAAATTCAATCCTAACTACCTGTGTTTTGCCTTAGTTTATTTGAAGATGGTTGTGAGGATTAATGTCTTCCTGGGCCTGGTCTCTAAACATGTCTCTTGGTTGACTGTCTGATCTACCAGACTGTTTGATGCTGCTGCACAAGGTCTAATGTAGAAATCACAATTTGGTTGATCAGATGGGCATTATCAGTCGCTATGGCGCAGTGGTAAGACACTCGCCCTGCTCTTTGCGAGTGATTTGGCCTTGGATCGTATCCTGGCTGGGAAGAATTGACTTGGCACCAATCCTTAATTGTATGCCTCTCTTCACGCAGCAGTAAACAAGTATCTGGTTGTTAAACAATTTGGCGAGTCGTATTCCAGTGAAAATTAAGATTAAGGACCTGCCCAAAACACTATTCATGCTAGAGGCTTTACAAGAATGTAAGAACTCTTGTATATATAAATAAATAAAAAAAGATCTTCAAATTATCATAAAACTCTGTAAATTATGTACTGTATTAAAAGTAACAAAGATTACTTTGTAGGGTCTTACGACAAGTGTGTCCACGCTCTGAGAGAGAAGTACAAGGAGGATGTCACTAGTGTACTGGCTACACTTGTGTCACACTCGCAAGTTGCTAAGAAAAATAAGGTTAGTAGTATTATCTAAGATTAATCCACTTTAATTATTCCTTTGAAATGTGCTCTCTCCTGGGAAGATAGTATGTTTTATTTTGAGTGAGAGCCACCACTCTCGCCCCTCACCTATAGACACTATATGCTATAAACATCTTGTGCAGTAAATATTTGTTACCAGAGATTCACCTGTACTGTTGACAGGAGCAGCGTGGCATTAGTTGGCTGTGTGGATGTTTTAATGACTTGTAAGAAGATTCTTGTAGGTTGGAAAGGGGGGTTGGGTAAATAGGGCCAGGAGAAATATATGTGGAGAGGAGGTAATTTAGTGCGGTTACAAAGACTTCACCTAGATGCTGGACTGTTTTATTATGGTCTTGGCTTATTGGAGGCAAAAGTATTGGACAGGATTGGGATCACTTGAGTCAACGGTGGATTGAGATGCAGAAATGAGGACTTGGGAGGGTCTTTGTATTAGTGGATGTTTGCAAGTTGGGCACTTGAGTCAGGGACTCCCTGTATATATAAATGTAAAAAATTAGAAATTATGCAAATGATTTACAGTTTGATAGTGGTACTTTATTCTGAAGAGTATAGACTATTTAGATTCTATAGCTATAGTGCTAAATATTACAGTGCAATAATTTTTTATGTATTTTTTAATAAAGTTCTTAATTTTTATGTATTTTTTATTAAAGGTCTTAAAAAGCTGATTTTTTTTGTTTCTAGATGGTGATTCTTCTTATAGAGCACCTTTGTGGTCATGAGCCGGGCTTGACGGATGATCTGTCATTGATCTTGGAACAACTGACAAAGCTCAACAGCACGGAGCATTCTCGTGTGGCTCTTCGGGCACGTCAGGTATACAGATTGCCTTTTTATTTTGGATACTCGTTTTAATTTCATTCCTTCGATAACGTTCTTGATCTCTAAATTTCTATTTAAGCCTCGAGTGGTACAGTAATTTAAAAGTACTCTTATCAAAGTGTGCAGGATTTAAAATGGTTAATAAATCAAATTGGATGAAATTGCATATAGCAAGTGAGCAGTGAGGGTAAGGGTTTTTATTTTCCTGCACTTGTTAACTTCACTGTAGTACAGTACTGTATTGCTCCAACCTCTAAAATTTGAGTATGAAATAAATTCACTCAAGTTGGGTCTTTTGATTGGGAAGAAATAGTGTAGAATATATGACCATTTATTATTAAAAGGGAGAATATTTACCTGTAAATTTGCACGTTACTGAAAAACGTCACGGGCTGGTCGCCCTTGTGTGATGCTCCTAGACGCGGTCACGCTCACCATTCAAGCTTAGCGAGTTACCACACACATTTACAATTAATATTTTGATTTATTTTTCATGCTTTATAATGTTTTCTTTCTATCGTATCTGATGCATATGTGTCTTACAATATTTATTCAGTAGAATGTTCATAATGTTCCATGGAACTGTGATTCATGTCAGTAATGTGTCTACAATAAATCTTTATTATTGCAATATTGCTTGTTCAAAATTCACTAATATTACATTATGTACAGCTTCACACACTATTTACACAGTAATATTGTAACTTAATATTTTACCCCCGACAGGTGCTAATTGCTGCGCATCAGCCGGCTTATGAACTCCGCTACAACCAGATGGAGTCCATCTTCCTCCCTGCTATAGATATGTATGGTCATTCATTCCATCCTGAGAACTTGCAAAAACTGATCCTTTCAGAAACTTCTATATTTGACGTGTTGCATGCTTTCTTCTACCATACCAACATGGCTGTCAGGATGGCTAGTTTAGAGGTAAGGATTATGTCATTTTTTACATTTCTTCTAGACTGTGTTGCAGTATTTGAAATGACATATGGCAAAGTTCTTAGAAATGAATTTTGGAGAGTGATACATTTGACTGTTATATAATACAGTAGAACCTCGAGTGAGGACCGCCTCAAATGGTGAGCAATTTGGGTAACGAGCGCTCGGATTGCCGACAATTTGTCTCGTTAGGCGATCGCTCGTTTGAATAACTTCAACACCACATGGTGGGGTCGCGCCGCCTCTGACGACAGTGTTGTTGTGGTGTCGCGTATGACCAGTATCCCTCTGCATCGTTCCGCATATAATTGTGATAGTGGGTTTTGTGTGGGTTTGTGACTGCACTTCTTAATGCATGATGTTGGCAAAGAAGCAGCTTGGTAAAGGTGTTGGCAAGGAGAAGAAAGAGCCAATCACTGGACATTAAGAAGGAAATCATAGGAAAGCACGAGCGTGGTGTTCGTGTGGTTGATCTCGCCAGGGAGTATGGCAGGTCTTCCTCAACAATTGGCACCATTTTGAAGAGGAAGGAACAATTTAAGACGCTTGATGTGGCCAACGGAGTTACTAAGGTTACCAACAAACTTCCAAAACTCCTAGATGATGTTGAAAGGCTACTGCTGGTAAGGATGAATGAACGTCAATTACATGGCAATAGTGTCTCTGCAGCTATCGTTTGTGCTAAGGCAAGGGTGCTGTATGTGGACCTTGTCAGGAAGATACCAGGTGCATCGTCCGAAGATGAAGAGTTATTTAAGGCAAGCCGTGGATGGTTCGAGAACTTTAGGAAGAGGAGCGGTATACACAATATGTGCGACATGGGGAGGCTGCCAGCTCTAATAAAGCTGCTGCTGAGACTTTTGTGCCACAGTTCGAGGAATTTATTGATCGGGAGCAGTTCCTGCCCCAACGGGTTTTCAATTGTGATGAGACTGGGTTGTTTTGGAAAAAATTGACAGGACCTACATTGCAAGGTAAAGCTGCTGCTCGTCTACCACTCGGAAAATCCACGAGCGTTCAAGGCGTGTAAGGTGCACAAGACACGGCTAAATGTGATATGGGGGTCCAACAAGAAGTCCTAAGTCACACGGATCTTCTTCAGTGAATGGGTAAATGAAGTTTTTGCCCCCACAGTGAGGAATTATCTTGTCGAGAAGCAGTTACCACTCAAGGCCTTGCTCGTGCTCGATAATGCACCTGCGCATCTTTCACAAATGCAAGATGATCTGTTCCCAGAGAATCAGTTCATCACCATAAAGTTTCTGCCTCCAAACACCACTACACTCATCCAACCCATGGAACAGCAAGTCATTGCTAACTTTAAGAAGCTGTACATGAAGGCTTTGTTGGAGAGGTGTGTTCATGTGATAGACACCACAGAGCTGACCCTCAAACAATTCTGGAAGGACCACTTCAATATCATGGGGGCCCTGCGTTTGATTGATAAGGCCTGGGAAGGAGTGTCACTGAGGACCCTGCACACTGCTGGCGAAATCTGTGGCCGGAGGGTGTCCCTGACCGAGACTTCGAAGGTTTCGGTCCTGCACCTGCATCTGCATCCGCACCTATGGATGACCCGGACGCGCTTTTAGTGGATGATATTGTTCCTCTGGGGCAAACATTGTGTCTAGAGGTGGATGCTGCTGATGTGCAGGAATTAGTGGAGGAGCACAGTGATGAACTGACCACTGAGGAACTCCTGGAACTGTTAAAAGAGCTGGTGCAACAGGAAGTAAGGGAGCTCGCAATGGGGGAGGAGTTATGGGAGGATGCTGTCCCATCCAGTGAGATCAGGGACGTGTTGGGAATGTTCGTAAAGGTTACCGCATTCGCGGAAAACATCACCCCTGATAAGGCGGTGACAACACGTTGCATGAACATGTTTAATGACAATGTGCTGTCTCGGTTTAGGGACATCCTAAAACGTAGATAACACCAAGTGGCACTCGATACGGTCTGTGGAAAGGGTGAGAAAAGACATGCAAGTGATAGTGAACCACAACCTGGTCCCAGTGGGGTTAAATTCCCAAAAAGAGAGACCCCACCTGACTCACAGGTGGAGTCTCTCTCCACGCCGTAACCCCTCTCCTCCTTCCCACCTCCCGATCGTCTCCCTCAAGCCAGCAACGTCTCTTCATAAGGTAC
Organism: Procambarus clarkii; assembly: GCF_040958095.1. NCBI lineage: Eukaryota > Metazoa > Arthropoda > Malacostraca > Decapoda > Cambaridae > Procambarus > Procambarus clarkii. Next base: position 34,148,359 of record NC_091192.1, read on the forward strand.
AGTGAATGTAAAAATGGGAACAGGCAAACAAAACATTTATTGTACATGTACAGTATTATATTACCAGTGTATAATGTTATATTGTTGTTTTTGGGGCTGGAACGTATTATTTCTATTTACATTATTTTCAATGGGGCACTTCGTTTTGAATGACGTCAGTTTCACATGATGACCACGTCGTCGGAATGGATTAAATTCGTTATTCGAGGTTTCACTGTATTACATAATTTTTTTTTTTAAATTTGGCCATTTGGTGAAAAGCTTTGTGGCTTTTGTATACAAGAACAGGTAAGACTGTGTGTACATTTAGTGCATACTACCTGTTTTTTCTTGTTTACCATTTGTCATAATCTTCGTTGTGAGTTGATTTACCGTTTTAATTTGTAATTTTTATTTTTTGGAATGACATTCTAAATGCCACTGATTTTGTTACTAATTTCCTTCTAAGGTTTATGTCCGGCGTGCATACATCAGCTATGAGCTGCCTTGCCTGCGGCATAAAGAATTGGCTGGAGGAGTCTCTGTTGTTTTCTTCAAGTTCTTGCTTCCCTCCTCGCATCCCAATCGGTAAGTTTCTTGATAGCTCCAGTACAAATATTGAAGGCACATGTAACCTATTTGCATTTTAACTTTTATATTTGTAAATTTTGTAATGTGCTCTTTCTTGAAAAACAGAGATCCCTTGACATTTTTAAAATAAGGAGAGACAGATGGTGTGTATTTTAAGTATGAATTATATATATATAATATACACACACACACACACACACACACACACCACAGAGAGAGAGAGAGAGAGACAGACAGACAGAGGAGACACAGACACAGACCACTTCCCCTTTGAGAGAATTGAACTTGGCCCAGCCAATTGGCTGGCCCGTGTGCTAACCAGACCACCATCAGATCATTAAAAGAGCTGCTAGTCAGGCAGCAGTTCCACGACTTTGCAGCTCCCAATGACACCAGATGATAGTTACAGATTAGACACATTTTCTGTCAATCATATTTACTATCTGTAACTATCATGTCTACTATCATAAGTAGGGCGCCTGACAGCTGGGTGGACAGCGCTTCGGATCCGTAGTCCTGAGGTTCTGGGTTTGAACCCCGGTGGAGGCGGAGACAAATGGGCAAAATGTTTCTTTCACCCCTGATGCTCCTGTTCACCTAGCTGAACAGACTCATGGGTACCTGGGAGTTAGACAGCTGCTACGGGGTGCTTCCTGGGGAAGCGTGTAACAAAAACGAGGCCGGGTTGAGGACCGGGCTGCGGGGATGCTAAGCCCCGAAATCATCTCGAGATAACCTCAAGATATTATCTGGTGTTATTGGGAGCTGCAAAGTCATGGAATAGCCGTCTGACTAGCAGCTCTTTTAATGATGTGATGGTGGTCTGGTTAGCACACTGGCCACCCACTTGGCTGGGCCAAGTTTAATTAACTCGTAGGGAAAGTGTTCTGTTTGTTAAATATAACTTGCACGTTCATGCAAGTATGTGTGTGTGTGTGTTTATAATTAATTAAGTGTAATTAGGTAAGTGTAGTTACAGGATAAGGGCTATGCTCGTGGTGTCCCATCTACCCAGCACTCTGTCATATAACGCTTTGAAACTACTGATGGTTTTGGCCTCCACCACCTTCTCACTTAACTTGTTCCAACTGTCTACCACTCTGTGAAAGTGAATTTTCTTATATTTCTTCGACATCTTTGTTTAGTTAGTTTAAATCTAATGGTCTCTTGTTCTTGAAGTTCCAGGTCTCAGGAAATCTTCCCTATCAATTTTATCAATTCCTGTTACTATTTTATACATAGTGATCATATCACCTCTTTTTCTTCTGTCTTCTAGTTTTGGCATATTTAATACCTCTAACCTCTCCTTGTAGCTCTTGCCCTTCAGTTTTGGGAGCCACTTAGTAGCATGTCTTTGCACCTTTTCCAGTTTATTGATGTGCTTCTTAAGATATGGGCACCACATAATCACTGTATATTCTAGCTTTGGCCTAACAAAAGTCGTGAACAATTTCTTTAATATTTCACCATCCATGTATTTAAAAGCAATTCTGAAGTTAGAAAGTGTGGCATAGGCACCTGACACAACGTTCTTTATGTGATCCTCATGTGATAGTTTTCTATGTAGAACCACCCTTAGATTTCTCTCTCTATCAGAATTCTTTAAAGATTTATCACATAATTTATAGGTTGTGTGGGGTTTATGTTTTCCTATTCTACATTCCATAACATGGTATTTATTCACATTAAATTCCATTTGCCAAGTAGTGCTCCATATACTTATTTTGTCCAGGTCTTCTTGAAGGGCATGACAATCATCTTAAGTTTCTTATCCTTCCTATTATCTTAGCATAATCAGCAAACATGTTCATATAATTCTGTATTCAGTCTGGTAGATCATTTATGTAGACAATGAACATCACCGGTGCAAGAACTGAACCCTGTGGTACTCCACTTGTGACATTTCTCCAGTCCGATACATTGCCTCTGATTACTGCCCTCATTTTTCTATCAGTCAAAAAAATTTTTATCCATGTTAGAAGCTCACCTGTCACCCCTCCAATATTTTCCAGTTTCCAGAACAACCTCTTTGTGTGGAACTCTGTCGAAAGCCTTTTTTAGGTCTAGATATACGCAGTCAACCCAACCATCTCTTTCCTGTAACATCTCTGTGGCTCTATCATAGAAACTGAGTAAATTTGATACACTGTGTGTGTGTGTGTGTGTGTGTGTGTGTGTGTGTGTGTGTGTGTGTGTGTGTGTGTGTGTGATCTGGTATAAATCCAGTAGATTTCAATAAATCCAGATAGATCTGGCTTTATTTTAACATGATTTGGGAATCCTGGAAAGGCGAGTGCTGCCACCTGTCGGCTGGAGTCTGGATTGACTAGGCAGGTGATAATATTTTGAAGCCTCACTTTACTTGGTAACACAAGTGACCACTGTCACTTGTGTTAACAAGTGAAGATTTGGTAGGGCTTAAAGTCTTCATGGAAGTACCCTGGATACACTTTCTGGGCTGTATCAAATTTTTCTCCAGTACCTCCCCTAGCATCTTATATGGCCGTGCAGCGATGTTTAAAAATATCTGTGGAATGCTTGAATGTTGTCATCCTGACTTTAGGGAACCCATCAGTTTCACAGCAGAATCAGATCTTAGGAAGCAACTGAATGTGTGCTCAGGAATGAGCATTTTTATTTCCTAAAACCTGATTTCTGCCTACTTTGTATAACCCAAACATTGTTTTTGTCTCATCTTCAGAATACCTCACAATAAGATGTGGACCACATTGGAGTATACCGATCCTCACCATACCCCTATAGACCCTCCTGCCAACTTGGAGAACTGCCAGCGCATGGGTATTATGGCTGCCTTCAAGAATTTTGAAGATTTTGAAATATACTTTAGTGATCTGATGAATTTCTTTCAACCTTCTGATCTTGGAGGACTAGAGGGAGAGATGAGCCCTCAGGAAGTACTTAGCGGATCCATTAAGCTTGGCTCGTCTTTCAAGGACTTCATGTGTGAACCGCAGGTATGTCTGAGGAAACCATACAGATGATGTAGATAGACATGGAGATTGGTCTGAGCTAAGCATACCTTTTGAGTCTTTCTAGATAATGGTGAATAATTTGGTCAACTTGTTTCTAATCCAAAGCAAGTTAAGCGAGGCTCAGAATAAGTTAAAGATGTATTAGGAACTGCTGTGATAGTATGGCAAGGTTTCAAACAAAGCCCTGTTCATTCTTTCGTGTCTCTCTTAAATAGATTTTCTTATTTCTTCAAACTGTTCTTTGGTCAAATCAAATTTTAGCTGTTCTCCTATGTAAGTTTATCATCATCATTAACTTCTACAGAATAATGAGTTTATTTGCAATAATAATACATTAAGCTAATTTGTAGGTGAAAAATTTTGGTAAATAAGATTTAATTCCAAAGCAATTTTTCAGGCAACTCTAAAGCTAACACATATATAAAATGTAATAGTTGTTAAAAATGCATCGCTAGATTACTTGCAGTCGCCAGTTACACTGTTAAGAGCTGAACAGGTATACCATGCCTGAGGAAAATTCATTTGTGGGGCAAGACTCTGGAAGCTGCTCTAGCTTGTGGCACAGATCACCCGGGACTCGTCAGTAGCTGCTCTAGCTTGTGGCACAGATCACCCGGGACTCGTCAGTAGCTGCTCTAGCTTGTGGCACAGATCACCCGGGACTCGTCAGTAGTTGCTCTAGCTTGTGGCACTGATCACCCGGGACTCGTCAGTAGTTGCTCTAGCTTGTGGCACAGATCACTCGGGACTCGTCAGTAGTTGCTCTAGCTTGTGGCACAGATCACCCGGGACTCGTCAGTAGTTGCTCTAGCTTGTGGCACTGATCACCCGGGACTCGTCAGTAGCTGCTCTAGCTTGTGGCACAGATCACCCGGGACTCGTCAGTAGTTGCTCTAGCTTGTGGCACAGATCACCCGGGACTCGTCAGTAGCTGCTCTAGCTTGTAGCACTAACCACTCTAGGAAATTTTGAGATTGTGTTGGCTAATAATAATAGTTTATGCAGGTAAAGGTACATACATTCAAAATGAGTTACAAACAGAATGTAGGATTTCTAGATAGAGCTAGTACATACTAATGGGTAAATTGTTTGCCATTGTTAACAAGGACTCTAAACCTGCCTTTTCTTGTATAACTGGAAGCTCTTGGAGATCAGGAATCAATGATATAACTGAGAGAAACTGGCTGCATTGAGACCCAAAAGTCCTTCAAAATACACTAATAACCCAAAAGTAGTGCAGCAACACTATTAATATCAACTGGTGATTGCAGTACATATTGGACTAATAGACAGTTGGTGGTGGTCACCAAAATTTTTTGTGATGCCCTCGAAGTCCACTGGTGTTGATTAGATAATGGAATTTCATGAGTATATTTGGCTCTCCATAGGCAGTGTTTTGTGAAGGGGTTCCCATGCTTTATAGTAACTTCATAGGGTGTGTCCAGGTTCATTGTGTCTAAACTTCTCATTAACTTGGTTTCTGGGTTTACCTTCCCGATATAAACTGCATTGACTAATGGCGGCCAGAGTTCTCTTCTCTTTGAGGATTTTAGCAGCTGCTTTGGGGACTATCACAAGAAGAAAGTGCTCAGTGACTTGTAACCTGAACCAGCACAGTTTGTTTCTGTTGACATTTGGGTAATACAGTACTGTACTCTTGAACTGTCTGTACTGTTTTTGCCTAATTGCAATGGAGTATAAGATAGACTTGGCCATCTTTTGTTGGATTTGAGAAACATTGTCACCTTCAGGTGGAGTGTCCTGTTTGCATCAAAGGAGAACTGCCAGAGCGACCAGAAAGAAGCATTTTATTACATTCAGTGCTGCATTTCTCAGGGAGAAATGCAGTGAAGTGAAAGAAAATGCAGAAAAGTGTCGTGAAGCCCCAACCCAGAGTCAAGGCATCCGTAAACACATCGAGTGATGGGGAAGGATAACTCCATGGATTTTAAGCCCAAAGGAAAAGCCAGCATAGCAAGAGCCAATGAAGGGCAGACAGTGCCCAAATCAGCTGGTCCTGGGTGCGGCAAAATGGACAGAGCTAGAGAAATGGCTACAACTCTCGGAACCAATCCCTTCCCAAAGAGAGAAGCACACAGGCAAAGATCAGGCTTCCACATAACTGCTCAACCAACAGGCGTGTCACCTGGTGCCACTCCAACATCTGATGCCGAGGAAGCTACAGGCTGGGCAAAGCTGGAAAAGAGAATCTGACTCGAGTCCCAAACTAGACCCAGTTAAGTTCAAGCCTGGGATAGAATCAACTGGGACTTCCTCCAGTTCACAAAAAACCTGAACCCAGTGAGCTGGAAAAGAACCAGATCCCTGGCTAGCTGACATACAGAATCGTGGGATCAGGAGCTGACAAAATGAGCCTGCATGAATCACAAGCAGAACCCCCTTTCTGCAATGCATAGTTGCGACATCGAGCAGAAGAGGAATTCACAGCAAGAAGTGCACTAGGTTGGCAATGAGGCCATCCAAGGACGTACCTTGATCAACAGCAGGCAAGGTCCCCCACCTGACCAGACCACCTACAAGCAGGGGGTGGGGGCAGAACCCTAAGGAAACAATTGATTGATGGGGTGAAAAGAGGAAGGCACCATGGACAAAACCTAGTCAACCTGGCCTTGTTGGCACAAGGTGGGCCAAGTACAATGCTGCCATTGGAGAGGGGTGTACAACTGAGCAAGGCTCCCAGGTCCAGAACCCTGGGCCTCAAGGCTACCACATCCAGATTGGAAGCAAACGATGCCATGTCCACACAGTTGCTCAGAGCCCCCACCCTGAGAACCCAAATGGGCAAGATCACTGGCAGGTGGAAACATGCACTGTGGTCTTCCATAGTAAGGGCCCTAGACAGCATAGGCAACTGCACATGAAGTTGCCACCTGCCCTTGTCATTAGTTTACAATAAAAAAATGTAATTGTGATGATAATTGTTATATTATGTTATTGTATTAACAAATTTGTCTTTCAATTTTTTTTTAAGTGATGTCAAGTTTAACGGGCAATAATTAAAGCTAAATATTTTAGGAGGTAAAGGACCCAATACACATTATGAACATTGGCATACGGATGGAGGAAGAGGACGACTCCCAGTTGAGTGAACAGTTTGCAGTGTTCTGTGCCAGCAAGAAAGTTGCATTTCATGAAGCAGGCATCCGCCGCATTACAATGGTTGTATTTTATAAGCAACAGTTCCCAAGATACTTCACATACAGGCAAGTCTAAAAGTTTATGGTCAAACTTTATATAACTTGAGATGTGTGTTGTTGGGTTGGTGAGAGAGTGCAGTGTTATTTACAAATGAGGTTTCATATTATTTTTTTCTAAACCAGTTTAGAAATACAGTAACTTGGCTTCTATACTGTATTGATACCAATTCATGAAATTTGTATAGTTACACCTTAATTTTACATTTATAGAATTCGGATCAAACATAAAATAAATATGGCTGAAGAAATGTATCTAAAATTATTTCTAAATATTTTAAATAAATATTTTTGGCCATGGTGGTGCCTCATGTTCCATATTTCTTCTGATTATTTGTTTTGTATAATAGAGGTTTAGCATATTAAATAATAGACACAGAAATTTCAAATCTGGGTAACTAGGAATTTGTAAACAAAATATTATTTGCTTAAATTTCTATATGGTAAAACATCATGACATATTTTGGATTCACCGTGATGAACCAAAATACTTGATTTGATGTAAGCTGTTGTTTAAGGACTAGGGACAGGAAATTAATCTTGAAAAAAACAAAGTATAGGGTTTCATAACATTTATCACTTAAATGACTTATTTTATGGGGAAGCCCCTTGGGGGGGGGGGCGCCCTTGAAGTTATCTTGCTGAGCTTGTTCCATGCATGTGAGTCGCATCAGATGCAATTGTTGTTTGGCCTACTATGGGAGCCAAAACTGCCCCCCTGCCCCCCTGTCCCTCCACACAAGCAGAGAGAGCATGTGACAATTCACCACCACACTAGGAAAGTATGCAGAAAGTCAATGAAGCTTTCCAGATAACTGGAAGGGTAATAAAGACCCAAGCCTCAAAATTGCCAAACAACTCTGCAAATGATTCACATAGAATAAGAGAAACGTTGAAAATTAGCATGAAACTCGTAGCACCAAATGCAACCACCTGGTGGTCCAGCTTCCACACACACACAGATGGACGGACAGATTGATCGATCGATCAATCAATCTAGAGAGCTAGAGTGAGCTAGCTAGCTCTCTCCCTTCCTCGGTTCATTAGCTGATGTCCAACTGGACAGTAGTGTTCTGGGTCTTAGACATGACAAGCCCCTCTGCTTCAAGCTAAGTTCTGGCAGTCCTTGGATTTGTTCCTGCTGGGGCTATTTGCTGTGTGCTCTGCTTTATATTTTAGTTTTTGCTTCATGCATGCATGTTTTCTTTCCACCTTATGTGGGCTTGGCTTTGTTGTGCTTTGGGCTTGATGCACTCTGGGTTTCTTCCCAGGGTGCCTGCTAGCACTGCCTCTGCACTGACAGATGGGTAGATAGCCTTGCTTAGGCCTATTGATTCCTCTGGACCCTAGGTTGGGACATTCTGTTGGTTGTGCTGGGGCATGTTTGGGGTTGCGTGTTTATGTAAAATGACCGGTGCCAGTCATAGCCTGAATTTTTTGGCTGTGCTTTATGACTGTCTTCTGGTGAGTGGCCTTTGTCCTGGGTGTCCAACTAGCTGCCTTCAGACCCTAGTAATCCCCTCATAAGCTTTGTCATGGTTTGGCCCATTAAGCTTGCACTCTCCAAGTGAGAGTTTAAATGGTGTTTCTTGTCTTTCCTACCAGACGATGGTCAATTTTTCTGCCTGCAGAAAATCTTGCTGCTGCAGCCTTTTCCAGTTGGCCTATTCATCATTTGTTGTCTTCTCTGGGTTCTTCCCTCATTTGGAGGCAGTCTGGTAGGGTTGGAACCTCACCTACTAAGAAATCTAAATGACCAGGCCAGGATTTGAACCCATGCCACCCAGGATCACCCCAAACATACATGATACTTTGACCACCTAATCATTGACACCTCTGTCATTTCTGTTGATTCCTGTTACTATTTTGTATGTAATGGTCACATTATCTCTCCTTTTATCTTCTAGCTTTAACATGTCTAGCCTTACCTTGTAGCTCATGTTTCTCAGTTCATGAAGCCACTTTGTAGTGCTTTATGTCTACACCTTTTTCAGTTTATTGATGTGCTTCTGGAGATATGATCACCATACCACTGACCGCTTCATATTCCAATTATGGTCTTGCAAAAGTTGTGAATAGTTTTTCATATTTAAACATTCATGTATTTCAAAGTGATTCCGATATTGGAAAGCATAGCATGCTCCCTGCACAATGTTCTTTGTGGTTTTCTTGTGAGTCTACTATCCAGAACCACCCCCTAAATCTTTGTCAAAATTCTTTAATGTCTTTCCATATAAATTGTAGGGTGTATGTGGCCTAGTTTATCTTGCTCCACATCAATCACGTACAATTTATTCACATTCAATTTCATCTGCTAAGTGGTGCTCCATACTCTCTTCCAGATCATCTTGAAGAGTATAATAATCATCCAAGTCTTAGTCTTGTCTTCCCTAGTAGCTTACCATTGTCAGTAAGCATGTTCATAAACTGTAGTTGTGTATTCCTTCTAGTAGATTGTTTATATTGATGAACATTACTGGTGCAAGAACATAATCCTGTGGTACTCCACTAGCAACACTTCTTCAGTTTGATACATTGCCTCTGATTACTGTCCTCATCTTTGTCAGTTAGATTTTTCTGTTGGAAGCCCCATCGGCTCCCTGAAACTATTGGAACTAATGTGCTATATTAGTTTTGGGTCATCAGTCACAGGAGTTATGTCTGCTGTGAGCCACAAACCAGAACCTGGTCCCCTCAGAGAGGCACAGGGAGTAATGGCCTTTGAGCACTTTACATTTAAATTAAAGTAGGCCATATTTACCATCGACCAGGAAGGACCCAGAAAGGTAGGCGAATCAAAACAGATCTGGTGATCTGTGTTAAGTCTGGTTAACCTGTGAAATCTACATCCAAAAAGATGAAAAAGAACTCCCCCTAGAAATATAACCAAACAAGCAACCCTTCCTGCAACTAGCACTTCCGCTCATTAGCATTATCCCCCCATAGGGTAGGGAGGGGGTTGGCAGCCCACCCATCCAGTTCTCGGCTGATGTTCATGGCGGTCAGCACTCTCCTCTGGCCTCGATTTCCTGTTCTGGATTTTGCCCTGTGTGACTGTCCCGGCAGTGTGTGTGTGGTGTGATGGCCAGGTATCTTCTTGTACAGTACTTGAAGCTGCATTCGTCTACGATCGACTTCCCTAGGTGCTCCGTAAGTACTACCCTTGCGTTTCAGGGTTTTCTTCCCTGGGGCATTTGGGCCTCACTCCAGTTAGCGGACTTCGTCGCTGAGCGTTGTCTTCGCCCTTGAGGTATGCCGGGGGTCTTAGGCTTTTTTTCCTTGCCCCGGGTAGGGAGTGTTCTTGGCTGGGTGGGGCGCACTGCGGCCGGTGCAGCTTGCACACGCAGCAGCCAACGATTCTTTGAATGCCAGTTTGCTTGTGTTTTTGGGGTTTTCATTTTCTTTCGTGGCATTTTTGCTCTTTGGTCACAGAGGTGGTCTGCCTAGCTTCTTATTAGGTAAGCCTTGGTTGTGTTGGTGGCCCTCCTCTGTTGCCCCTGAGGTTTCATGGCTGCTACTGGTGGTCAGTTTGCCCCCTGACAAGACAGGGTTCTACTGTCTTACCTAGCCCCCATTGCCTGGGCTTCCCGTAGGGCTTATTCACCCTACAGGCCCTGGAAAACCCCAGTGGGCTCGGGGGGGGGGGGGGGGGGGGTTGGGGGGTGTAACATGGATGTGTCTTCAGAGTCCTCTTTCGCTTTGTACAACGTTGAAGGTTGTTTGTCGCCCATATCTCGGGGAGACGATAATCCGTACTGTCATGCTGCCTGTTGGGTCAGTGACACACATGACCCGGAGTCTTGCAGGACTTGTGCTTCAATTTACCCATTCTCTGTCTGATGATCTCAAGGGTCAGGCAGCGGCTGCATTGCATGCTCAATTTTCTTTCTTGCAACGAGCCAGGTTGGTGGCCCAGTTGGAGGTTGCTTCAACCTTGGTTCCATCTGCACCCCCGCTTTCTTCTCATGTGGACATAGTATTCCCTGCTTCCCCCTCCCATCCCGACTTCCTGCTCTCAAATGGCTGAGGGTTCTGGAGTCAAGATGAGGCTCGGGAGGAGCTTCAGAGACTGCCCCTCCGACTCGGGTGCGGAGGTGGTTGAGCCTGATTTTCTCGCCGCAGCTTCTGGGTCACCCCATTAGATGATGTTCTTTGAAGCTTTTTCCCTGGACACTGCCTTTTCTTCATTGGTGGTGTGCATGGATAAGGGCTCTACCCCGGGGCCTGTGTTGGGGGTTCCCAAGGCTGGGGGGGGGGGGGGTTGTAGTCAGCTTAGAGCACTTTTCATCAGTCATCATTCATTCAAGAACTGGAGGGGTGGGCTGCCAACTCCTCTCCTTATAGTCTCATGAATGGTTAACCAGACAGTAGTCTTGTCTTGATTTGCCTACCTTTCTGGGCCCTTCCCCAGTCATGGCAAGTATAACATACTGTACTTTAAATGTAATGAATTGATCGGCCATTGCTCCCTGCACCTCTGAGGGTACCAGGTTTTCTTTCTGGCTCTTGGTTCCTGGTAAGAACTCCTGTGACTGATGACACCATACTAGTATAGCACATATCAGTTTGGAAAGAATTAGGGAGCTTTTAGGGCTCACCCAGAAAATGGCATTTCATTACATTAAAGTTTTTTCTTTCACCTACAAGTTATTTTTTGTAGTTGAATTTAGATACAAGGATTTCACTGCTGATGTATCTGTCTTTTGTCTTCTACCACAGACCCAAACATCAGTTGAGACATATAGCTAAACCTATTGATCCAAGGTATGGACAGAATAATGTTGTGGTAATCAATCGATCACATTGGGCTGCATTAACTGGTGCTTTTGTATACTGTAATTGCAAGTGATATTCATATTGCAGCTGCTGGCTATAATGCACTTAACCTTTGAGCTGCAGTTTCAGGATCTTATAAATTTTCACAACTTTAGTATATAAAGAACCAATGCTCAGTGTGCATGTTTCAACCACACTCAGACATTCCATGGCATTCTAGAGCCTGAGCATTTATGGATGCCGAATTCAAGGCCATGTTTGCCTTCAGTGGGAAGATATTTTGAGAAGATAGGTCCTCAGCATAATTTTTAACCTCTATATTGCAAGGATGTTGGGCCGATTGCATTACAGGGGGTGCTTTGTGTAGCTGCTACATCTTAATTTTGCATCATTCTTAACACTTTGTCTGGCCCAGCGTGCGTGCCTCAGCCCACCCCAAGGTCGGCCGAGCGTTTCCCGCACTAAAATGCGAACTCTCTTCAGTTTTCTCACTTCAATTTATGTGCTATGTCGTTCATGTTGGTATCAAATTGTTCGCAATAGAATTTTTGAAAGGGATATATGAATATAAGGTCCAAAAGCCCAGTGTGCTAACTGCAGCAAACATGAAAATTGGGGGAATGTTACCCGTGAGGGAGCACCCACCCACACACCGGCAACACCTGCACTAAAATGTTTATACTCTTCAGTTTTCTCACATCAATTTGTGCTACGTTGTTCATTTCAGTATCAAATTGTTTGCAATAGACATCTCTAAAGGGATATATGCATATGAAGGCAAAAAGGCCCGCGTGTTACCCAAAGCAAACCAATAAATCCGCCGAGCATTTCCCGTGAGATTGCACCCATTGGCACACCCACAACACATGCACTAAATTGTGAATTCTCTTCAGTTTTTTTTCTCAACCAATGTTTCATAGGTGGAATGGATGGTGGGTAAGCATTACTGCTTATCCACCCAGTATGTCCTCTTGTGAGGTACAAACCAGAGCATGGCGCAGCACACAGTGCCACACCACATGACTTGCACTTATACTAGCACTGCTGTTTCACTTTCAACCACCTCACTATCTACATCACTGTCACTTTCGGCACTTTCAAGATTAAGATCAGAAAACTCGTCAGCAATAGTCAGGAATTTTATTGGTGCGAGTTTCACTTTGCTGTACTTTTGGTGAATATTACTTAGCTCTTTTCCCTCAAATGTGTTTCTTTCCCTGGTTTCATCATGGAAAGACTGTTCTTGATCACTATCTATCTTTGGGTAAATGTAGAGTTTATAAAGGCAGTAACAAGTATAGCCTAGGAAAAATAGCCGTCACAGGCACTTGTTTGTACATGAGGGAAGGTGGCAGCGGTCACGAAAACATTGGGCCTATTGCATGGGAGCCTTGATGCCACATGGGGTATCACAGAAAATGGGTAGATATTGGTGCTCCTTTTAAAACGTGTACCATAATGTTTGGAAAGAAAAAAAGCAATTTTAACAAATATTTTAATATCGGATGCAAAATGCATCCCTAGTCAGGATCCGTAGTTATATACAGACGCATGTTGCGTCCCTAGTCAGGCAAAGTGTTAAATGTTGTGAAGTTTGGTTGCAGCTGTTAGGCGATAAATTTAATGCTAATGGTTCATTTTGTGATATGTTGAGAGAGGTGGAGATATTGACATTCTGCCAATCTTTTTTTCCTGCCAAACTTTTTCCTTTCCCCCATTCTTTCTTTCTCACCAACTTCCTCCTCCTCCTATTCTTTCCCTTTCCTCACCCTCTTTTTTCCCTCCCTTTCATCTCACTCTTGTTTTTTTCTCATACCATTCTGCCTTCCTCTCTTCTCTCCTGTTTCCCTTCTTTACCCCTTCATCTCCTATTCCTTTCTTGCCCCCCCCCCCCCCTTTCCCATCTCACCTTTTTTTCCTCCCCCCCCCCCCTGTTTCATATTATTCCCGCCAACTATCTCTGTAAATAGAGATGCATTTAATGTATCATTCTTTTGGCATTTTTATATTTATTATGCTTAAGTTAATTGTATTAGTGTTAGTACACATCGATGCAGCACATTTTGGGTTTAGTTTTACATACATACATGCACTCATATACAATACTTTTTACCCCATTTCTCACTTTCTGGAGGAGGAAAGATATCAGTCTCGAGGGAAAGTGAATAGTACTTAAATTGTTCATTGATTTGTTTATTGATTTGTTCATTAATTTTATTTTTCTCAAATAAGTAAATAGACAAGTGATTTGAGAGTTTTTAGTATGCCCAGTTCCTTCGTTTCTTTGAAGTACAGTACTACACATACCTGTCAAAATCCTGACAAGCAGCTGAAAGGTTAATACACTGCAGTATTGTGGATGCCTGTGTTGGGGCAAAGTGTGAGCTCTCTGTGGTATTGTTTGAGAATGCTTTGAACACTTTGTGTATTGATATTAATGTGTGTAAAATATGTCCAAGGGATCAATTGTCCAGTTTACTAGGTGTTCTGCTGTGTAAAAATAATTGGAGAAATAATAAATTATCAAATTATGCAAACATTAAATTTTTGTATTTGGTGTGTGGGTGGGTGTAAATGTGTAATGACAATTTGATGTATTGATATAAAAAACTCCATGGCTGATGCAATCTAGCTGATGCGATTCTCATTGTTCCTAATGAGCTACTCCTTGGGTATTATTTTTTAAGTTTAGCTATCTTTCTGAAGTTATACCAAGATGTTATAGTTTTCATGTCATAGTGCAATTAACAAATTATATTTTGTGTACCTCATTAAGCAAATTACATTGTGCCAAATAATCTATTCCTTATTAAAAGATTACTTTTATGCAGTGAATGATAATTTACCATTTTAAATTGCATTAACCTTCTATTTCACTATTAGGTCAAGGGATGAATTCCAGGAAGACCGAATCTACCGTCATCTGGAACCTGCGCTTGCATTCCAACTGGAGATCAACCGTCTGCGGACATATGACCTGGAAGCTCTTCCAACCTCTAATCGCAAGATGCATTTGTATCTGGCAAAGGCCAAGGTACTGTATTTTTATTATGGCTGAACGTACATAATGTAGTAATGTCTTGGCAACCCTTTCTAAAGATTTGGTAAGTAAAAATTTAAAGAGTTTTGCCTGACCAGGAACATCCTACTAAACATGCAGGGGATGAGTCACAATAACGTGGCTGAAGTATGTTGACCAGACCACACACTAGAAAGTGAAGGGACGACGACGTTTCGGTCCATCTTGGACCATTCTCAAGTTGATTGTGGTCCGTCCTGGACCATTCTCAAGTCGATTGTGAGAATCACTTGAGAATAGTTCAGGACGGACCGAAACGTCGTCGTCCCTTCAATTTCTAGTGTGTGGTCTGGTCAACTCACTAAACATATTAAGGCCAATGCATGCTATGGTTGATAGCGTTCAAATTGTAGTTTATGAAATGTGAGGACAGGTTGATCTTGGTGAGTTGCCAAGGCTTTGATTTGAAGATGTGAAAATGGCTAGTAGAGTTCAATCCCTGCAAGTGCAATATACTGGTAATGAAAATGGGAAAAAGGGATGGTATGCCAGAGGGGCAGCCGCAGGAATTTGAGATTTAAAATATGATTTGGGCATGGGGAGAGCACTTGGCACAGTAGTAGATGATTGGAACAAGTGAGGTGGTGGTGGATGCCAAAACCATTGGTAGTTTTAAAGCGATATGCGATACATCACTGGAAAGACGAGACAACTTTTGTGTAATTCTCATCCTTTAACTACATTTAGGTGATTACACTGCTAATTACATGAATAGAATAACGTGTATTATTTTAAAAGATTGAGACATATGGATAATATTTAAAAACCTAAACAAACATTTCTGGGAGGAGCATCTTTTTGCTCCCTGAAGCTATACACCGAGAGGGTTCCCATTTACTAGGTCACATTAGGCGTGGAGTTCTTAGGCCTACCAGGGGTCAGAGCCAGAACCTAGTCCTCTCAGAGATGCAGTAAGTGGGGGACATTTTGCTACCTCACTGGTGAAAACATGCAGGAAGTCAGCAAGCAACCTGTACTCAGAAATTACGTCTGAATTTGGCCGTTTGCCCATATGGCCGCTGAAAATGGATGTAATTTAAAAATGAAAAATAATTGAAAAATGAATTTTGTATTGTTTTCAATACAGCAAGTTAAGTGTCCTCTGCTAGGTTAGGAGGACAAGAAGTTCTCCTAAGGTTTCAAAATGTCACGAAAACAGTTAATTTAATGTTTCCTTTCTTAACCTAACTGAGTAAGCCAGACTCAGAAACAGAGTCCTCCGGCTTACTCAGAAAATGGGACAGTACATCACTTTTGTGAGCCGATTTCATTTCAAATTACATCCATTTTTTACCATAGCGTGCATACGAGCAAAAAGTGACTTTATTCTAAGAGGACGAGTTGCAGCAAGACAAAGCAAACTACTGCTGGGTTGTTTTGAACCAGCAGTGGTTTGAAGCCTCAGAACTTGCTTAATGAACTCTCCCCAACTATGTAAACTAACTCCAGGCTGGAGCCAGCCCGTCCTCACAAAGAAAGACCAAAGTCCATTCCATGCCAAACCCCTTGTTTATGAATGAAAAATGGTTTACACAAGACTTATAACTGATGATATCCAAACACTTTTGGAACACATGCTTTGCTGACGACTTTTGTTTGAACCACAACGCTGTAAATATTTCACCCATGTACTACAAATACAAATAATTGCCAACAGAACCTTAACACCTAACCTAACCTAACCAATGCCTAAATATGCACAGTATGCTAATATATAATATTAATTTATATTTGAGAAAATTCCTGTTTTGAATGAACAACATGTTAAAATTGATGAATGTATCTTTGGGGTCGACTGCTGGATGGAATGAACTTGGTCTGAGGATGGGTTGTTGGGGGAGAAAGCTTTTAAGGTTCAGATAAATGCAGTTAACCCAACCATATCTTTCATGTAAAATTTTTGTGACTCATAGAAACTAAGTAGATCTGTTACACAGGAACTTCGTGTTCAAAAACCATACCGTCTGTTGTATCATTTCTCTCCATTTCTACCCATTTGTTTTTAATAATTTTGCCTAGTGTTTTGACCAGCATGCTTGTCTTGATACAGGTTTCTGATTAAGTGGGTCTTCTGTTACTATTTTTTGTTGACTGGAACTATGTTTGCCTATTCCCATACATGTGCCAAGACTTCTGTACAGAAAGATGCCTGAAAAATCAATTAGAGGAATGCTCAGCTCAGATGTGCATTCCCTGATGATGATGCTCTATCCACGCCAACTGCTTTGTTGCTTCTTATCTGCTTGAGCATTTTTCCCCACTTCATTTCGAGACACCTCTATGCACTCTGGTATTCTCTGAAATTAGTATTGTTTGGCTCTCTTAAAAACTTTATTTTGTACAGACACACTTTGGAACTCTTAATTTAGTGTTTCACACATTTTCTTTTCATTCCCTATGAGTATGTTCCCCATTTTCAAACTCCAGATTTTATTCTTTACCTGGAATTTGCTTTTCAAAAATTTATATAGTAGTCCTGGTTTGGTTTTACATTTGTCTGCTCTCTAGAGTTTCTTTCTGCCTCTCTCTTCACTGCCGTATAGTTTTATCTTGTTTGTTTGTATTGCCCATACATTTGAGGATTAGGCCTATTCCTACATTGAACGCATTTATTTGTCTTTTGTTCTCTGGCCTTCTTGCAATTTCTGTTGAACCAATCCTGTTATTCTAGTTCTGTGTATCTGTTTTGGTATGAATTTGTTTGTGCCTTCATCATATACACACAATTTTGTAGATCTCATTTACTTCCTTGACTAACAAAGTCTTTCCAATCAAATTCATTACAGGACTTGCCAAGTTTCCCATAGTGTCCTCTCATGAAATCAAGTTTGTCAACAGTTTCATCGTCTTCATTCTCTTTGGATTATTTAGCATTGCATATTTTATTTGCAGAAGGAAATAGTTGCTCTTATAGTTGCCCTTACCTTAGGGAGGAAGGTACTGAATGTCAAATGTACAATATATATACAAAAAAAAATTCTGATGAATATCCAATCCAGCATTGAAGGAACATCCCTTCCCTCATTCTTGTGGCTTGCTTAACTTTTGTACATTAATGTCTCCAGGATGAACTTAATGAATTTACCAGTTCAAAAGTCCTCCCTCCTTTCTTGCTTTGTAGGCCTTGCAGTCTGTTGATTTAAAGTTGAAGCCACCAAGTACCAACAGTCGTGATATATACCCGGTATCTTTATCTGATCTTATTATAATCACTCTCATGATCGTCATGAAGTGATCTCATTTTTCATCCAGCTTCCATTGTGTCTGTGTTGCTTGCTGGTGGACTATAGGCATTTGTGATTATCAGTTTATCCTGATTACAAATCTCCAGTGCCATTATGACAACTTCTGATGAATTGTCAATTATTAAATCTTTTACCTTAAAGTGTTCTTTCACCAGCATGGCAACATTTCTACCTTTCATAATTTTTCTGTCACGTCTCTAAATTTTGTAGTGTAGAAGATCGGGTGCTAGAGGTTTGTGAACACTTTGAAACTCTTCCAGTCGTTTTTGCTTGTGAAGTTTTTAGCTCAGTTTAATCACTGCTTTTAGGAGCGGGGGGAGGAGCAGGTTGGGTGATCTTCCTTCACCCTCTTTGGGATTCTTCTTTGTCGGTTTGAGATGACTTGGTCTTCTATCATTTTATTTCTGGCCCTCTGCCTACAAACATGATGCTTGTGTGTCAGGAAGTTGCATAATATTATATATGTTGTGTGGTATTTGAGGCCTAAAATTAAACAATGCTTTAAATTGAGATTAAATTGGTTTCAAGTTAGAAAAAGGTGATGGGTCATCCAAATTTTTGTTAATATTCTTATTACTTTTATATAGTAAATGTATACAATATCCTTGTTGTTGGGTCATCAGTGGTGTTGGAAGAATCTAGGCTTCACAATTTCACTTGGATGCTTTTAACTGTAATCAACAAATACTGAACTATTAAGTATTTTCTTTTTACAGGTAGCGGATGGGCAGGAGGTAACTGACTTCCGCTTCTTCATTCGATCAATTATTCGCCATTCAGATCTAATCACGAAAGAAGCATCTTTTGAATATCTGGAAAAGGAAGGAGAGAAACTATTGTTGGAAGCAATGGATGAACTTGAGGTAGCATTTTCCCACCCACTGGCTAAAAGAACAGATTGTAATCATGTATTCTTAAATTTTGTCCCAACTGTTATCATGAACCCATCAAAGGTAAGTTAGTATGTTGCTCTTTGTTTGAATACTACATTCTAAAATTTAAAACAAGATCTGTATCATGTAACATATAATATGCTTGATTTAATTGAATACTATATATATAGCTCTCTGGGTACTTCCACATTATAATTTTATATAATGGTAAAGGATAACTTGAATGTTCTTGTCTGTGGTTCCCCCTCACACTGCCACCTCATGGTCATTTTATACTCCATAAATATATCATCATTGACCTATTTTCTACGCTTGGGTTGAGAAGCATCACTTCAAAACCCGAAAGCAAATATTGATGGAAATGTTGGTACAATATGTCAATCTTGGGCTTGTGTAATTTTTCTTAGATGAAAAAATATCTAAAATTTGACTTAAAAATGCAGCAATTTTAAATGTTATAGATTGAAGATTCGATAAGGTCAATTGTCAACCGGTATGGGCGTCGGCTCTGGAGCTTACGTGTTCTACAAGCTGAAATTAAGATGACAATTCGCCAGACCCCCCAGAGCAAGACTATTCCTATTCGACTAACTCTTTCTAATGAATCTGGATACTACCTGGACATGCACTTGTATCGTGAAGTAACAGACAAGCTTACAGGACAGGTAAGTCTTTTGTAATTGACATCTTGTATCTAAAAATTATGAAATTAATGTAATTTTTCAGCAGAAGTTTGAAATATACAATATGCCGTTTAAAACTGAATCAATTGTAAAGCACTGAGCAATTAACACTACAGAATTCTGAGTGTTCAGTTTTGGTGTGCACCTGGCAGTGACATTCTCCAGCTGAGACTGTTGGCATTTCCAGCATAAAGACTTGATTAACTTAATAGCTTATTGCAAGTCAGTTTTATGAAGTTCGTGTGTGTAATGTGGCAAAGATGTCGGTTCACAAGGAAGGAAGGAAATATCAGGGGAAAGTATATCAGCATTATATATGTATCTCACCACTTGGTGAAATACATATATAATTTGAGCAGTTTGCTTTCTCACTTAGTGCATTGTGTAACCTTGTGAAAAAATACACTGGTCAATCATTCATATGTGCTGTTCCAGACGTGTCATATACAGTAAGTGTGCCGATCTTCAAACAATAAGGGACCCAGTAGCAACCCTTGTTGCTGCCACTTAATTACAAATACTGTATGTGTACAGTATTAACAAAATGGAGAGAATAAGTTACAACAACATGGCTGAAAATTAGTAACCCGATCTCCACATACAGAAGAAAGGAAAGTGATGATGATTTGGTCCATCTTGGACTCTTGGAAAGAATCCAAGATGAATAAAAAAGTAGTCACTTTTCTTCATATATGTGGGTTGTGTTATTACAAAAAAAAATACTGTTGACTTACCCAAGGAAGTATGAAAACCAGTAGGCTAAAATGAAAGTATGATAAGGGAAGGTAAAAGATTTAGATGTTATAAGATAGAAAAATTTGAATTGTTTGTTTTGGAAGAATGTTTTGATGATTTAGAAAGTTTGTCAGACCCCCATGTATTGTTACATGAGAAGTCTTGTGACCTTGGAAGAGAACCCATATTGTATTTTACTAATTTTTATCACACTTATTTCTGAAACCAATACCACCAGGTGAAATTTTCGGAATATAAGATTGACGCCCCTCATCGGTCACCATGTCAAATAGCATCTCTCAACACCTGGCGACGTTATCCATCCCCTGCCAGAGGGGTCTTCACGGTACCTTCTTTTATCAAGCTTTTACATATTTGTGTGAATAGTGTATAGTACTTCTTAATGGCATGGGAGAAATAATTGAGCAGTACATTTATAGGACTTTTGTATTTATTATAACATGAATATAGTAGTTAATGACACTAACTTTTGAGACACTTTATTTCTTGCTCCATTTGTTGACATTGCATGGAGCAGTTAGTGTATATTTGTTGGAAAGTTTTTTTGATGATGTGATGTACTATAGAAGGCTCTGATTAACAACATTAGAATCTCTGACTAGTCAGCTTACAGAATATTAACTGGTTATAGGGTATATGCAAAATTGTATTTTTTTTTTTAGGGTTTTCTAGCGGTTATATAGAAATTAACATTATATTGACTGGCACAATGCTTTATGATATTTTTTAGTCTGTGTTGCAAGTACTGTACTGTATATAGAGTAAATCGGTGGTGGACTTGAATTTCCATGGTAAAGACAAAAACATCAAAATACTTTGTATTACTTATGAATGGTTTTACACAGCTGTATTATTTTTTCATGTTTTGTAGAAAAAATATTGATATGCATTCATTTGTATACAATTTTGGGTGACAAGACTTTGGGTGTAGTGATTTTAATGTTTAGTTAATAGTCTTGGTTATAGTAATCAGATGTTGAAAATGTGATGACATGTCATGATAGCCGAGATGAGGATGCTTGTGCAAGGCCTGGAGCAGAGAGCTTGAGCGAGGCTTGGGGTAGAGAGCTCGAAGGAGGGCAAGAGCATAGAGCTCAAATGCAGGGTGAGAACGGGTAGCTTGAATAAGTCCAGAATAAGCTGTCTGCTCTATAATGAGGCTGTAGGATCTTGTGAGAATTTTTCAAGTGTTACATCCTTGTCAATGAATGGAGAAGACTTGCAGTACTGTACTGTATATCTAGTGTGTTTGCCACTGAACCACTATTGGAGTTACTGTCAATTCTACATTGCTGACAGCTTATATTCCATGCTTCACCTGACTACATTGGACAGAATGCTTCTAATAAATTGATCAGCTTGCTGGGAAACGTTTTGGGTACTTCCGGCTGTCCTAAATGATTCCCGGAAACCTTGGGAACAAGTATCGGTTGTAATTAATGCACATAGGATTATTGGAGTGTTTATTATAGAACTTCTTGGAATGTGTAATTCTTAGGGATAAGTTGTGTGGAATTAACAGGCACATCTAATTGCCTGCAGTGGAACGTCTGAGAACTTTGGAAAAACTATATTACTTATTCACTTGTGCCATCGGAGCCTTGACTTTGTGACCACTGGAGTGGAAGACTGGAGCTTTACTGACCTTACTACGAATACCCACAATAAGAGAGGGTCCCAGAGTTATACCACTGGTATCCAACCTCTCCTGGAGTATCACTCGAGTCAATTGGAAGACAGGAACTCCGATGGAACAAGTGAATGAAATGTTATTACCCGGTTATTGTGGTTTGCAATTTATATTAATCTTGATGTAGTTGCTACAGTACTCCACCTCCCAGGGGGAAGGAGGAGTACTGTAAGCAAGGTTTTCTCTAAACTACATTAGACGTGGATAGTGTCATTGCCCAACCCTTGGTGTGTCGTTCACAACCTACAGTATGGGCCTTGCATCAGTGAGGTGTACCCTATGCTGAGATGGGAATTATAGTTTTTGCTCTACTTTAAAAAATACAACAGGTAGTGAGGTGTGATAAATAGCAATAGGTGTCATATCTATCTTCACATACTCATCAATTACCAACAGTAATATTTATTCTTGGATGCAGCCAAATTTTACAGAATTCAAAGGGAGCTTTGTAACACAAAATTTAACATAACTGTTAACTGAGAAATAAATAAAAAAAAAAGTAAAAAATATATTTAGTGTGTTCTGGAAGTTAGAACACAACATAGTTTACAACCATAGAAGCTTGCTACTTTTGATAGCCAGATATGGATTTCTAGTTATTGTTTTTGCCTAGTGGCCAAACTTACAATTTGTCAGGTGCTGGGTCATTTCTGACTTGTTCTCTACATTCTGAAGCCACACTTCATGCCTCTAGTGGTTTGTGATGCTCGCCTCGGCGTGCAGGAGATGGTGGCAGTTTGGATGGTTCTTTTGTGTATCTCGCATGCTCAAAGCTCGGCTGTATGAATGCATAGTGTGTGTTCTCTGGTGGTGCATTGCCTCGCTCAAAGTGGGAGAGGGTGATGTGTTTCTTGGTCTCTTCCATTGTAGCATTGAATTTGGGTCATAGCTTATATTTTAGAGGTCTCAAGTGTGCACATGGACAACATCTGGCTCTCTTTGCATGTGTGGCATGTTTGGCATATCTAAGTGAATCCCTTAATATTTGTGAGCTGCCAGCGTCCTGTGCACATAACTCCATTTCCCAGCTAGAGATGTTTGTATTGATGCGCTTCGATAGTACATACTCGGATCACACGCTTGTTGAAGTTCAAACTAACATCAGTACTTGTAATATGTCCAAAGGGATTAACAAGCAAAAAGGGTTATTCAGCGAATTTAATTTTAACAGCAAGAAGATTGTCTGGGAAAAATTAATACAGAACTTGCAAGCTTCCAGTGGGAAACCATCTTCAGTAACAAAACTTCCATGCAAGGAATAGAACAAATGGCTGCTGAAGTGTACAAAGCCTGCTTGAAGCATATTCCTGTGTAGCAGGTCTGAAAGAGGACCATGCTTGAAAGAGAATATAGATGATCCTACAGAAAAAAGAAGATAATAAGGGAAATAATGCTTAAACAGATATGACTATCCCAACAAAAGGAATTTTAAACAGGGAAATTGAAGGAAAGATAATTATCAGGAGAAAACACTAATCCATTACAACTGTATTGACCTTGGAAGGGATATGATGACCAAACCACACACCAGAAGATGAAGAAATATAAAATGGACTTGATAATGGTCCAGGGCAGACCGAAACGTTGTCGTTTCTTCATCTTCTGGCATGGGATTTGGTCATGATATCTTCAGCCACGTTATTGTGACTAGTCTGCATTTGAAAGGGATATAAGGATAATGATTTAGAATAGGATGGAGGAAAGGAAAGGAAAGGTGCCCATAGAGAAAATGTTCAGATCTTCCACTTTAATGTTCATTAGGTGCTAAACATAGTTTCATACTATTCTTTTACGATTTCACCATTTCGTCATTCTCTTTGTATTAACATTCACTTTTAAGTACAGGTCTAGTACTGATGGGGTTTTCAAATTTTAATTTTTGTATATAAAAATAAATATTTTGGATTCTTCTTTATCTCTTGCATTGTTTTCCATTTTAATTTCTGAAATGATCATACCACATTGAACATAAAAGAAATTTATTTTCCAGGTAGTCAGTAAAGCAGACTAAAATGCCCTTTAACTACTGTTGCTTCATACATACTCATGAAGTATGTATGAAGCTCATATTTCCTTGCTTTAATTTTTTATCATTGTCTTTCGATAAGATATCCTAATTTTTGTTTTTACATTTCCTACAAGTTCTGTACCGTCCAATACACCTTTCTGCCTCATTGGTGCAGAAGTTCTCAAAAGCTTACTGTTGCTCCTTTTCACCCAGCAGTAACTGGATACCTGGTTGTAATTGGCAGGTTGTGTTCTAGGGAAAACTAGTAGGGTAAGGCTTAAGATGAGGTATTGAGAGGGAAAGCCCTGAGCCTGCTAACAGGAGTCAAAACTTGTCATATACTATAATCACTTGTGAATAAAAAAAAAAATTTAGATAAATTATTTGAACTCATTAGTGAACACAACCACAACTACTACTCTTGACCAATGTTGCAATAAGCCAGACTCATCCCTGCCATGAAGCAGGTCCTGGCCTGCTTCATGGTAAACAAAGACGGTCACAATCTTGGTAGCTTGCCCAAAAGTCTCAACTCTTTTTTATAGTAATTTTGTGCCATTTTTTAACCACCTTTTATGACTAATTACTTGACTTGGTGTTGGAACGGCATTAACATTTTCGCAAATAACTTAACCTATGTCTTGTAAGATCTTTACCTGGAGAGCTCTGATCACACAATCTTACAGCTCAGCATTTGTATGTATTTTATTATTTGTTATCACCTTGTCTGTCTCATTTTAACTGTCAGGTCTTACTGGGCAGGTGTTTCATACTGTAATGTGTGTACACATGTGCATATTTTATACTCGTATATTGATGTGATAATGCCTCTTATTTTGTTTAGATTTATTCATTTTGTCAATATTTCTTATTTTCTATTTCTTGATCTATACAGATTAAATTTGAAGGCTTTGGAATTCGCCAAGGACCTCTGCATGGTCTGCCAATCTCAACACCTTACATGACTAAGGATTACCTGCAGCTCAAGAGATTCCAAGCTCAGACTAATGGAACAACGTATGTTTATGACTTCCCCGAGATGTTTCGACAAGCTCTTGAAAGAGTGTGGGAGGAGCATCTACTTGAACGAGGTATAATACTAATGGTAGTAAAATTGATAGTGGACTAATGCAATGTAAGAGGCATACAGGCAAAAAACATATGATATATCAATAAGATTATTAATATAGAAATAATGGCTTTTGAGGTTCATGTTTAATTTAAAATCTGTTGGCAAGTGTCAGATGGAACTGAAGCTTGGGTAATGAAATGGTCAGAGTTCTCAAGAATGTAGGCAATGGAAACCAGTTTTTGAGAAGTAGTGTATATAAGTATGTGGGACGAGTGTAGCAGTGAGGAAATATGAGAGATGTGGTATGAGTGAAAAAAGGTGGAGTCCTATGGTAGGTGAGGTAGTAATATGAATGTTGGTAGAAAGCCTGAGAATTGTTTTTTAGGGGGCATATCATTCTAAATCGTTATAAATTAAAAGTTGTTCAATTTGCTTATAAATTTTTTTATGAAATGGTTATAGAAAGGGCTGCAACTGGTCCAAGTTTCACCATCACACCCTAAACAGAAAAGGAGAAAAAAAATACACAACGTATTATGCAACGAATGTTCAACATTCTCAAATAATCTCAGGGAACACATGTGTCAACTAAGATGTCTACTATGTGCTGTAGAAGCACAAACTCTTGTAATAATTGTAATATGTATGTGCAATATATTTATATTTAAGATTTTTTTTTTTTTTCTTTTTTTTTTTGGCCAATATTTTTTTCTCGTTTTTTATCAAGGGATTTGCATGAAACTTGCACACCTTGCTCAATGGATGCCTATCTGCAAGGGTGCCAATTATGAACGAAATCTGTCGAAGTCAAGCTCAGCTACAGGTGGCCGAACTTGGATCTTAATTTTACTCTGGAAAGTAATTTACACCTTCAAATTACTTCAGAGCTTTCATTTATTAATCAATTTACATGCAAATTACACCTTATATGTAGCGTTTGTGCTTCTACAGAATCTAGTAGACATTTTAGTCCAAAGTCTATTTGTTGATTTTATAAAAATTTATAAATATCATATATTGCATATTTTTTTAGAAGGGTAACTTTGAAAAATTATATTATTGCACTAAACACTTTTTTGATAAAACTGATCACTAGAATCCTTTATTATGTGCTTAATTTAATATCTGAGTGTTATAGAAATGATTTTAGTTGACACATGTGTTCCCTGAAACTATTTGAAAATTCGTTGCATAATTCGTTGTTTATTTTTTTTCTCCTTTTCTGTTTAGGGTGTGATGATGAAACTTGGACCAGCTGCAGCCCTTTCTATAACCATTTCATAAAAAAATTTATAAGCAAATTGAACCACTTTTAATTTTACATTGATATGCCCCCTTAACAAGAAAGGTGTACGAGGGTGAAATAAGAGGATCATATTATGGTACAGACAACCAGTGTCATTAAAGGGGTGAAATTTGGGTAAGAGAACTTGAGATTGAAAGCTTGTTTGGTGATAGAGCCTCCTGGAGAAACTTCTGCTGTTGCCATCCCCTTATAGGAATCTCTTTGGTAAGAGTAGCTCTTGAGATCAAAGAGAATCATTACTTAGAGAAATGCAAGTTTTCTTTTTCTGATGGATGTTCTTCTGTGTTTGCTTATGTAGTGAATTGTATCCAGGTGGAGGCAGCGTTCCGAGTCATCTCATGAACTTGGTAGAGTTGGTCTTGGACCAAGATGATCAGCTGGTGGAGGAGAAGAGGCTCCCAGGTGAAAATAATGTAAGTAAATAAGCTTAAGAAAATTTGTGCAATTAGGTTCACTTTTTTAAAATACATATTTGTACATGTGCTTTAAAATAGAAATATTACGAGTCTAGACATAACACGTTTTGATTGAATTTTTTATATACAGCATTGTAATTGTCATAATTTTATGACAATTAGTGGGACGGATAGAAACTTTATCACTGTGTGGTTTGGGTTATTGTTATAGTCGCGTTACCGTGAGCTCTGTGGAGAGCCCCTCCGGCTTCCCAGAGCTTACTGGGCTGATATGTATGTATTAGACCGTGTCATCAGTCAATTTGATTGGAGTTCTTGCCTACCGGGACCACGAGCCAGAACCTGGCTCGCTCAGAGACACGAAGAGCTATGGCCTATAGAAACCTCCATGTGGTTGGAAGCATTCCATGTATGCCATCGACCGGGTTAGGCACCCAGAAAGGTAGGCGTCCCAAAACAAACTCCACCTGGTTCAAAATTGCCACCAAAAGCCGAGCTATCAAGCAGAACTCCCCAATCCAAAAACGAGTAAGCAAACATACATTACATCACGCCTGCTGCAGCGCTGGTTTCTGTGCAGTTCTCTCCCCAGTAGGGGGAAGCCCCAGAACCCCGTGCCCGCCATCCAACCCCATTGATGCTGATAATGGGTTGGAGGCAGCTTCGGCATTGCATGCAAGTTCTCGGTTTGCTGCAATGTGCTAGGTTGGTTGCCTTTCCGGATGCCCTGCTTTGGTTATTGGGCCCCAGGCTTGGGGGCGTTAATTGTTTCGACTTTGGTTTCATCCGCGCTCCCTCATCCTTACCCTGCTATTGTTTGTCCTGCCCCCCCCCCCCCCCCACCTGCTGGCTCCCAGCTCCCGGCTCCCAAATGTCTGAGGGGTTCGGAGTCGGGGCAGGGTTTAGATGTTACCGAGACTCTGGCAGTCTCGGGCTGCCCCATCTGGTTCGACGTCTTCAAGAGAAAACTGGACTGTTTTTCTAAGAGAAGTTCTGGATCAGCCGGGCTGTGGTGGGTATGTGGGCCTGTGGGCCGCTCCAAGCAACAGCCTGGTGGACCAAACTCTCACAAGTCAAGCCTGGCCTCAGGCCGGGCTTGGAGTAGAACAACTCCCAGAACCCCATCAAGCAGGTATCAAGCAGGATGACGGAGGCATTCGACCCTACTCCTCCAGCTGGGGCATTGGGGCCTGAGCAGCAGGGCCTCCCTTTTCCCAGTTTTTCCAGTGGACTCTGCTTTTTCTTTAGGGGTGGAGGGTTTGTAGGACAGTTTTGCCCTGGGTCCTGGCATAGAGGATTACGGGGCTGGAGAAGAATCGACTTGAGGGGGGGGAGGGGCCTTGGGCCCCGTTTGACCCCGCTTGGGTGTTGGTACCCTCGGGGGGTTGTTGCACGAGAAGGAGTTTTCTTGCCCCCCTTTCTCTGTACGAACTTGATCAGAGTTCCTTGGGTTCTTCAGTCCCTTCCTTTTGAAGGCTTTCGGCTTCCAGCATTCCACCTAAGGAGGTTTGGGAGGTCATTGTGGTGTACCTCTTACGTAACCCGGATTTTGCCTCGATAGTGGCCCCTTCCTCGTTTGAGTTTGGTTCTGCTTTTCCTTATTGGGTGCATTATGAGTTGCCAAAGTCATCCTGGTTGGCAGGCTGCCCTTTCTTTTCTTTGCGGGTGTCTCCAAGCATCATCCAAGCATCCGTACTGGATGCTTGGATGGTGTCTCTGGACCTCCGGGATACGTATTGGCACATCCCACTTCATTCAGGGTTCAGGGACTGGCTCGGTTTTGTCGTGGGGCAGCGTGCTTACTGCTTTCATTGCCTTCATTTCAGCTTAAATCTGGTACCTCGCGTTTTCACATGCCTTACCTGGGTCGTGGTGACCCACTTGCTTCTGCTAGGGGGGTTCAGGTTCTGGCCTACCTTGACAACTGGCTAGTGTGGGCTCCCAGCCGGTCCATGTGTCTGCTCGCCAGGAGTTTGGTTCTTTCCCAATTTTAAACCAGCTAAAATTTGCTGGTTTAGCTGCCATTTTTGGTAATGTGTCTTGGGCTGACATTCGGGTGCGAGGGTTTTGGAGGTCGAACAGGGTCCTGGCCTCCCATTACCTCGTTAATTAATGTTCCTGGCCGCAGGTTGCAGCCTGTTATCTCGACTGCGAGTTGGGGTGCGAGTTGCAGCCGCCTCCCGGGTAAGTCCCTCTTTTACTTTTTCTGTGGTTAGGTAACTCTGGGGAGCTGGAGGGGGCTCCACAGAAAACCAGCATTGAATGTAATGAAACTACATTTTCTGGGCGAGTCTGGGAGGCAACCCTCCATCCCTCCGGTCGGCGGTATTTGCATTTTTGATATTCAGCTCTGAACTAGGGTTGGATGATTGGTGCGGGGTTCTGGGGCTTCCCCTTCCCCTTCCTGGCGAAGAGGGAGCTGCGTAGACAATGGTGCTGTGGTGGTTGTGACGTCATGCTTGTTTGCTTCCCTTTGGATTGGGGAGTTCTGCTTGATAGTTCGGCTTTCGGCAGCAATTTTGAATTGGGTGCAGTTTTTGTGATGTCTTCCTTTCTGGGTGCCTAACCCGGTCAATGGCAGACATGGAATACTTCCAACTACATGGCGGTTTCTGTAGCTCATCGTGCCTCTGAGGGGGGCCTGATTCTTGCTTGAGGTCCCTGGTAGGCAAGAACTCCAATCGAATTGACCGATGCCACTGTCTAATACATATATACATACCAGCCACTCAACTCATACATACTATGCACTCAGCTCCTGGGCCTGACTCATGGAATTCAATATTCATAAAGAAATGTAAAGTACCAGTAGCGAGAGCACTCAGCGTAATATGGAGAAAGAGCCTGGATACAGGGGAGATACCAGCAGCACTTAAATCTGCAGATATAGCTCCGTTGCACAAGGGGGGGAGTAAAGCCTTGGCAAAAAATTATAGGCCAGTTGCACTAACATCACACATAATAAAAGTGTTTGAAAGAGTGATTAGGAATCAAATTTCTAGTTTTATGGAAAACAATGAATTGCACAATCCAGGACAACATGGATTTAGAGCGGGAAGATCCTGTCTGTCACAGTTACTCAACCACTATGACAAAATCACAGAAGCCCTAGAAGAAAAGCAAAATGCAGATGTTGTATACACAGACTTTGCAAAGGCGTTCGACAAATGTGACCATGGGGTGATAGCTCACAAAATGAGGTCAATGGGAATAACTGGAAAAGTAGGACGCTGGATACTCAATTTCCTGTCGAACAGAACACAAAGAGTAACAGTCAATCAGATAAAATCGAGTCCAAGCGATGTTAAAAGCTCTGTACCTCAAGGTACAGTCCTTGCACCGCTACTGTTCCTTATTCTCATATGTGATATAGACAAAAATACACGCCACAGCTTCGTGTCGTCCTTTGCAGATGACACAAAAATCAGCATGAAAATTACCTCTGCTGAAGACATTGAAAAACTACAAGCAGATGTCAACAAAGTTTTTGATTGGGCAGCAGAAAATAACATGATGTTTAACAGTGATAAATTTCAGGTACTCAGGTACGGCAAAAATGAGGATCTGAAACATAATACAGGGTACAAAACACAATCGAATCTTCCCATAGTAGGAAAACAGCATGTCAAGGATTTGGGAATAATGATGTCCGACGATCTAACGTTTAGGGAGCATAACCAAGCAAATATCGCGTCAGCCAGAAAAATGATCGGATGGATTACGAGAACTTTCAAATCCAGGGATCCCATCACAATGGTTGTACTCTTCAAGTCACTTGTGCTGTCCCGTCACGAGTACTGACGGGACAGTTTCAATTTTTTTATTGAAAAAAAAGCCATATAGGGTATGGCTTTTTTTCAATAGGCCAGCCTGGAGTCCATACCTAGTTAAACACAAGACAAAGTTAGAGAAGATTCAGCGGTATGCCACCAGGCTCGTCCCGGAACTGAGAGGATTGAGCTACGAGGAAAGGCTAAAGGAGCTGAACCTCACATCCCTGGAAAACAGAAGAGTAAGGGGAGACATGATCACAACCTACAAAATCCTCAGAGGAATCGACCGGGTAAACAAGGATAAACTCTTCAGCACGGGTGGGACACGAACAAGGGGACACAGGTGGAAACTTAGTACCCAGATGAGCCACAGAGACGTTAGAAAGAATTTTTTCAGTGTCAGAGTAGTTAATAAATGGAATGCACTAGGAAGTGATGTGGTGGAGGCTGACTCCATACACAGTTTCAAATGTAGGTATGATAGAGCCCAGTAGGCTCAGGAATCTGTACACCAGTTGATTGACAGTTGAGAGGCGGGACCAAAGAGCCAAAGCTCAACCCCCGCAAGCACAATTAGGTGAGTACAATTAGGTGAGTACGTGCTTATCAAAAAACCATTAACGCTGTAGCACAACGTAGCACGCCGAAAGCGTGCTTTCGGCGTTTCGAGCGCTTACGAGGCAAGACAGAAAAGTGTATACTCTTTTGACTGTTCTGACACTAATTGTTGGCGTACGTATTTAATTTTTGTGTCACTGTGCTTGCCATAGAATTGTCTATAAGAACGTACCTATAAAATGCCTCGAAAACATAAGGTATATCAACACCAAATAAAGAACTACTGAGATCACTAGCCGAGAGCGTCAAACACCAACAAAATGTTTCTACTCTCTTCATGGTTGTGAAGCCCACAGTTGTGTTACAGCGTTAATTTTGGTATCACTGAAATCGCAATAAAATTCTCTACATGGACATATGCATATAAATATAGATTCAATGTCGTGGCCCACCCAAAACAGTGTGGGAAGTGGCCGAAGTGTTACCCGCGGCGGTATATCGGCGAAACCCGCTTTGAAAAGTGTATATTCAATTCACTGTCCTGACATTATTTTTCGATGTATGTATTTCATTTTTGTTTCAATGTGTTCGCAATAGAATGTTCTAGAAGAACATAAGTATAAAAGGTCACACAAAGATGCGTTCGACCGGCAGCATATATAAAAACTACGTCGATTATACTCGTCGTGTCAATAATACAATTGTTTTACCACGATGATTCACTGCCACGCCGTTCTCCTTAATAAGCTGTTAGGCTATTAGAGAAAACGTTAATTTCATGGCAAACGTTTGTAAACTATCCCCAAGTAGATCGGATAATAAATGGAACTTATACAAGTATTTTTTCTCGTGACTCTTGAGCGCGGCATGCCAGCGTAGTCAGTAGAAAAATTGGTGACAACGCTGAGGTCACCAAAGTGGGGAAGTTTTAAGAGCGTGTCTTAAAGCACATGAACTGGTCTATGCAGGAGTGGCGACTCGTTGAATTTGCTAAAGACAGTTTGTTTTTACATCGGTAATGAGTGGCTAAAATAATTTACATAGCAAGTCAAACAAGACAGGCAAGAGTTTTAAATTATCTGAAATTTAGTATTGTTGTCATTTTGTGTATACAGTATATGTGCGCATGCCTTGGTATGTGTGTACACTTCAGTATATATGTATACAGTATATAGCTTCTCTGGGCTGGACATAGAGTTCTTCTCTAGCACCATTGTGAAAAGATCCCTACAGTGTCATGACTGACATGATCCTGACATCATGCAACATTCATTGCATATCCTGTGCAATGGGATACTCAGTGATGTTGCATTATGGATCATCAGACTGGAATAGCTGACAGAAGGTCAAATAACTATTGAATATCCATCCAGTAGAACATTTAGTGCTTCACTAAATTTCTCACTTTCTTTGCTATTCTATTTGTTGTTAGATTCTATTGAACTTCATATATTTACCCAACAGATTGGCATGGTTGCATGGCGTATGACACTGCACACACCAGAGTATCCGGAGGGTAGAGACATCATCATTATCTGCAATGACATTACCTACCAGATTGGCTCCTTTGGTCCACGGGAGGATATACTTTTCCTAAGGGCATCACAGTTTGCACGCCTCCACAAGGTAATAGATTTAATTACAGATTTATATTTATGATGTATGTTGTGTTCTATAGACTGAGAACAGGTTAAATTTATGAACCAAATTAGTTTCTTTGTACACCTTCCAGTCATTACTTTGTATTATATTAAGACTTTGTAAAGTAGGGGAAGATCCTGTTTGAGTTTTATACAAATGAGATTGTTCATATAAAATAGTCAAGGCACCAGAGCAATGATTCCAGAGGCGATTCATTTTGTGTTAACCCCAATTGTCAAAACTAGTTTTATAGACAGTTCATTCAGTGTATGTGTTTAGCAGTATGTGTGCCTTTATAGTGTTAAACAAATGGCTGTTTATTATGAGTTTCTGATGTGTACAATGAGTATGTACTAGAATAGGTGGTGTGTGGTACCTGCACTCTCTCAACACCTTAGTACACAGTATAAAATTTAACTTGTTTAAAAACAGACTTAAGCAAATTATAAAATAAAGCTTCTAGTGTGTAGAGGAGCCTTGTTGAACCTGTCCCCAAACTGGGCTCGGGGAGTAGAAAAACTCCAGAAACCCTCTCTGGGTATGCTTCCATGTAAATGAAAAGCTAGTTTATGAACAAGCCACTTAGTTACTCATTTAATGTCCAGCTCTGACTGGGACATGGACCAAATTGTGGAGTGGACAGTGTAACCTTGGTATAACAGCACAGAGGTTCTATTCTTGCCGCACCTGCCGAGCCATTAATGGAGAGAGAGATGTAGGGAATGTTCAATCTGACCCTGAATGATTGTTGGAAGGCTCGAGTAATTTTCAAGCCCCAGTATGACTTGGTGGAGTTATTTAAAAAAGATCTGCACAGCACTGGTTTGGAATGTCACCCTGCAGTGAGTATCTAGAACCAGTTCTATGAAACTTCTAGAGATTGCGTTAGGAAGCATTTAAGTGAAATGCTCACAACGGAACATTTTCAATTCACTTAAAGCAAGATTTTTCTCGAACACATGTCCTCAAATTGCAATTCTCTTAAATTTTGAATACAGAGACCTTCAGATCATGCAGATCATGGTTTGCTTATAGAATTTTTTCCCGATTGTTGCAGTTTTGTGAACCTATTACGTGGTGCATCATTGTGCCTGGTCTTGTTCATTTTGAAGCATCAGTTTCTCATGCATTTGTCTCTAGGTTTGTTAATCACTTGTTTTGAGAACTTGCAGTGTACTGATTAGCTTAAATGTGAATAAACAAACATGCATATACAAATACCAACACGTGTAATATTCAAATTCTCAAAATATTCTTAGATTCCGAGGCTGTACATTGCAGCTAACTCTGGTGCTCGAATTGGTCTGGCAGAAGAAATAAAGCACATGTTTAAAGTAGCGTGGGAGGACCCATCTGAACCAGATAAGGTAAGTTGTATGTATGGTCAGTCTTAACTACCTCCACGTGAAAGTTAGTTGTATAGATTACTGTACTGTGAAACCTGCAGCTGTGTGAATAAATGTTCTGTGGATCTTGCACTACATATCTCATAATCAAATGATCACATTTAAAAGATATGTAAACTGTTTCAGGGATTCAAATACCTCTACCTGGCACCAGAAGATTACAAAAAGGTGTCTACCCTAGATTCCATTCATGCAGAGTTGATTGATGACAATGGTGAAGCACGTTACAAGATTAACGATATAATTGGTATGTTAGTACTGTACTGTAATATAATGTGTCAGTATATCAGAGCATCATATTATAAAATTCCTATAGGAAAGTTTCTGTAAACATAACTACACTTATTAAAGTTATAAACTAAATAATACTCAGCGCTCATAGTGTCTGATGGGGTTGGCACAGAGGACTAGCTGTTGGTTCTAAAATGTCAAATATTGGGTACCAACATGCTTAATACCCAATATTTGAAAATATTGGATATCATATGACATTACAGAATAAGAAAAAACATTACATATTTTTCCTGCACTTTTAACCCATAAAGTGCATTTATCATCATACATTCATTGAGTAATGTGGGTATCATCATACGTTGAATTAAACTGTTATTGTCTGAGTTTTACACCAATGATGCTTATATGGATATAATATCTCTGTGGATGTATTGGAATTTACCTTGATCCACAAAAAAATCCTGCTATTGTTTCATAATTACCTTACATGCAAATATGGGTATCATCACAAATGTTGTTAAATCAATGCAGTAATCATCATGGTATAAAATATCATTATAATTACATATGTATATTGATTGTGTGTGTATGGTTTTCACTACTCTGTATGGTTGACCTGGTATACTTCATTACAACAATCTTAATATGAACATAATGAAGGAACTGCAGAAGGCCTTGTGGCCTATATGAAATCACTTCTATTTATAGTCACCCAAACTAATAAACATGTGGACCTGCTAGCCTATTCCAGACAGTTCCTATTTATATCAATGATATATATAGGAGCTGCTCGTATGGGTTCCTATTTATATCTATGAGATAAATAGGAGCTCCCTTGCTTGGGCCAATCGGCCCATGTATGAATGAGTTTGGGTGGATATAAACAAAAGTTGCCTTGTAAGGCCTTCTTCAATTTGCTCATTTCTTATTTATATGTACTTACACTCGTTCATTGATTGATACATTCATACATATGATTGTCTAGACATCCAAGGTGAACATTGAGTGTCTCTCTGGCTCGGACTGTGTATTTTGCTGACAAGAGAAGCTGGGTTGTCGCACACTGCCATATGGTCAATTTTTTCATTGCACGAAGCAAACTACATTGTAGATATTCGGCTTTTATTTTCTTTCTCATAGGTGGATGTGCATTAAATTGATTACCACATGTTAGGAGGTTAAGATCTGGCTATTAAAGCTTTGCAAGTTTTCAATTGAGTTGTATTATAATACTATTGTTCATTATCCTGTACAAGGGTGTGCTAGTATTTCACATGAATTTTAAATTGCTTTTGAAGGCTGCACTGTGTACCATATAAGACCACAGGTTCCCTACCCCTGGTCTAGGGTAAGCTCAATAAGCATTTCAGGCTTCTTGTTCCCAACAATGGGAAGCTAACTATATTTGACATTGCTTAGGATGTAAATGTAAAATGTATGAAAGAATGATTAACACTGTTGTCAAGTTTAAAATTTACGTTTGAAAAATGTTTACAAGAGTGCACGTGTGTTACAGCATCGTTCATGTTAAAATGAATTCTTTCAATTAAAACAGTAATGATTTCAGTGATATGTGACCGAATTCAGTTGGGTTACCAATTGTCAATATTTAGGAAATACGTAATTTATACATAATTGCACTGAATATCTTAGTGAGGCATTATTTTATTTATTCTTTGTTTAGGTAAGGAGGATGGCCTTGGTGTTGAGAACCTGCAGCATTCTGGAATGATCGCTGGAGAGACATCCCAAGCCTACCGTGAAGTAGTTACTTACTCTATGGTTACTTGCCGGGCCATAGGTATTGGAGCTTATTTAGTGAGGCTCGGACAACGAGTGGTTCAGGTGGAATCTTCGCACATCATTCTCACAGGGTTTAGTGCACTCAACAAGGTAACCACACACATTACCATTTAATTCTGTAATTTATTGTCTAAACATTATCATAACTCTGTATATTGAAAAATCAATAAGTTCCACTCTTAGACAAGAGCCAATAATATGTACCATGTTCAGTGGAACCTTGACTTACGAATGCCCCTACTTATGAATTTTTTGAGTTACAATCCCAATTTCGTTGGAATATTAGATTTGACTTACAACCTTTGTCTCGACTTGCACCTTTGTCGATACAAGTACAGTATGGGTCGACCGAGCACGCGGCACCTGGTGGCACAGGTGACCACGCTTCAGTTTACCAGTGTCACCTGCCTACTGACAATCGCACTTGAATATTACATTTGGGAGGACAACAGGATGGATGAATGGTGAGGGGACTGGATGGATAGAAAGAAAATATTTTAGAAACACCAGCACTAGAATCATGTAAGGGAAGAACACGTACAGTTCAAGTGGGTGTGCAGGTTATAGAGTGGATGGATAAGTCAGGGTGGGCAGAACAGAACATGTGGGGTGGCAGATGGTAAACCAAGGTGGTGGGTGGTAGGGCGGGCACAGAGCTGGTGTTAGCAGGGCAGTCAGGAGACAATGGATGGGCAAATGAGCAGCAGGACAGGTAGTCAGAGTGGGTGGGTAGCAGGGCAGTCAGGAGACAGCGTGTGGACAAATGAGTAGCAGGATGAGTGGTCAGAGTGGGTGGGTGGGTGGATAGCAGGGCTGGTGGTCAGAGTGGGTGGGTGGGTAGCAGTGGGCAGTGGCATGAGTGGACCAGCTTCTTGCTAGGACTAATGCAGGAGCTGGTCACACCCGGTCCCTACCCATGACCCCCCCCCCCCCCCATCCCACACACTGGTGAAGACGGATGGAGGATGAAGATAGACAGAGACTACAGGATGACCTGGATAAACTTGAGGAATGGTCTAGAAAATGGCTGCTAAAGTTCAACTCAGGAAAGTGTAAGGTGATGAAATTAGGCGAAGGGAGCAGGAGGCTGAACACAAGGTATCATCTGGGAGGGGAAATCCTGCAAGAGTCAAATAGAGAGAAGGATCTGGGGGTTGATATCACACCGAACCTGTCCCCAGAGGCCCACATCAAAAGAATATCATCAGCGACATATGCTAGACTGGCCAACATAAGAACTGCCTTCAGAAACTTGTGTAAGGAATCTTTCAGAACCCTGTATACCACTTATGTAAGACCAATCCTGGAGTATGCAGCTCCAGCCTGGAGTCCATACCTAGTTAAACACAAGACAAAGTTAGAGAAGATTCAGCGGTATGCCACCAGGCTCGTCCCGGAACTGAGAGGATTGAGCTACGAGGAAAGGCTAAAGGAGCTGAACCTCACATCCCTGGAAAACAGAAGAGTAAGGGGAGACATGATAACCACCTACAAAATTCTCAGGGGAATTGACAGGGTGGACAAAGACAAACTCTTCAGCACGGGTGGGACACAAACAAGGGGACACAGGTGGAAACTTAGTACCCAGATGAGCCACAGAGACGTTAGAAAGAATTTTTTCAGTGTCAGAGTAGTTAATAAATGGAATGCATTAGGCAGTGATGTGGTGGAGGTTGACTCCATACACAGTTTCAAATGTAGATATGATAGAGCCCAGTAGGCTCAGGAATCTGTACACCAGTTGATTGACAGTTGAGAGGCGGGACCAAAGAGCCAAAGCTCAACCCCCGCAAGCACAATTAGGCGAGTACAATTAGGTGAGTACTGGTCCCTCCCTGCAACCTGCATCTCTCCACACTGCTCCCCCCCCCCCCCCCCCAGCTGTACCCCTCCCATCCGTATGGACAATATTAATACAGTGGGCTTCCTTGATACCAGCTGATAAATCAGCAGACAGACTCCCTAGGCGCCTGACATTAAACTTATTGTTTGCTAACTGACTGATTGCAACTGTGAAAGCCTGATTGACTGTAAATGCAAAACTGACCATAAATGCTTAACCGGTTGCTACCACAACAGTGAATGCTTGACTGCTTTTGGTTATGACTCCTTGTGACTGAATTTGACTGAATGGTTGACTGATATGTTGTGGCTGACTGGTTCTGACTGGCTGCCACATAACAGGCAGTGAAATGTGTGAAAGGAAAATCTGAAACCAGTGATGCAGATAGGAAAGAAGTTTAAGGCGAGCATGGGACAGTCTTGCCTCCTCCCGCCTACTCCTCACCCTCCCCATACACCAACACTGCTCCTCCCTCCCTCCTCACCGTCTCCCATATGCCAACAAGTACTCAGTAACTGTAAAGTAATTATACACGATTGTTTTGTGTGAAAAATTAGTAGTATTCTGTATAAAATGTATTTTTGTTAATAATTTTTGGGTGTATGGAATGGATTAATTAAATTTACTTTATTTCTTACTGGAAAATTTGTTAAGAGTTACAACCCGTCTCTGGGAACGGATTAAATTCGTAAGTGGAGGTACCACTGTATACTGGTAGTGTATTTTGTGGTTGGTGCATTGTACATTTCTAGTATTACCGATATCACACTGTTTTATATGCAGATTTCTGTTTTCTTCAATTATTGCAAGGACTAATAGCAATATTATAGAATTTAATTGACTACTGCTAAACAGAGTAAACAACGGGATTGACTACTTGCAGTTTTAGTTCTTAGGGAATGCTTAAAAATATATTCTGTGCAATCTAAAATCTTCTGAAATCCAGAACCTGGCATGTACTGTAATTTTCAAATTCCATTATTATTAACTTTACATTGTTCATAATTGTTTACCATCTAGAGAATGAAGGCAATCTACATTTTGCCACAATATGATCAAACACTTCTCTTATCTAGTAGCTTCATTGATTTGGTTTTGATATGTGTAAAATACATTACAAAAATCCTCACATTTAGCAGATGGTATAAGCAAATTTTATTTATTTTCCAGCTCCTTGGACGAGAGGTTTATAGCAGTAACTCACAGTTGGGAGGTGTACAGATTATGCATAAGAATGGGATCTCGCATGATGTTGCTCCAAATGACTTGGAGGGCATTTATATTATGCTTAGATGGCTCTCTTATGTTCCCAAGGTTTGTATAAATTTATGTTTACGTTCTGCCGGTGAAGCTCCAAATGCCATACATTTCCTGTACTCACCTAGTTGTATTTGCCTAGTTGTGCTTGCAGGGGGGGAAAGGGGCTTGGCTCTGGCTCTTTGGGCCTGCTTCACAACTGTCAATCAACTTGCTTCCCCCCTCCACATACACCCCCCTCCCCAAGAAGCAGCCCATAACAGCTGTCTAACTCCCGGGTATCTATTTACTGCTAGGTGAACAGGAGCACGAAGGTGAAAGAAACTCTGCCTCTTTGTTTCCGCCTCTGCCAGGGTTCGAACCCGGCGGAGAGGGCAGCTTTGGGGACTGCCCTGTTAGGGTTGGGGACGGAGGCATTCAAGCCAGTTTCCCCTGCTGAGGCTTCTGGGTCCCACCAGCAGGCCCCCTTTTCAACCTTTCCCCCTGAACTGCCTTTTCTTCAGGAGTAGAGGGTATGGAGGACTGCTCTGCTCTGGGTCCCGACTTAGGGGAACCCTAGGGCTGGAGTGGAGTCGACCTGAGGGGTCTTGGGGCCCCTTTTTTACCCCTCTTGGGTATTGGTGCCCTTTTCGCGTGGCTTATTCTTGCAGAGGAGGGGCGTTCTTATTCTCCGTTCCTGTATGAATATGATTTGGGGTTGGCTCCTCCCTGAGTTTGATTCTGGGCTCTCTTGGGTTCCTCGGCCCCGTTCTTCCAGAGGTTTTCTGCCTCTCGTATCTTCCCTAGGGAGGATTGGGAGGGATCTTGCTGCGTACCTCCTGCGAGACCCGGATTCCGCCTCTGTAATGGATCTGTCCTTACTTAAGTTCGGTTCTTCTTCCCCCGTATTGGGTGCATTTGGAGATTCCAGAGTCTTCCTGGCTGTCAGACTGCCCATTCTGTTCGTTGGGGGCGTGACATGGACCTGTCTGTTCTGTCGGACCCGCACGGTTGAGTGGCGAGAAACTTCTGCAGGTTTACCTGGGGGAGA
The DNA here is from genome assembly GCF_040958095.1 of Procambarus clarkii. NCBI lineage: Eukaryota > Metazoa > Arthropoda > Malacostraca > Decapoda > Cambaridae > Procambarus > Procambarus clarkii. Next base: position 34,188,606 of record NC_091192.1, read on the forward strand.
GTTGGAGTGCCTTAATGTGTGTTTGTTCGCACTCATGATTCCTCGGGATGTTGGCCTTGTGCAGATGCATGTGCAGGTTCCTACGCTTTCGGCGTCCTTGGTTGCTGAGGACTTGCACACTCATGGCCTTCGGTCTTGCGCATCTTTTTTTTTTCTCAAGCTGTCTTCGGCCTGGCTTGTGGAAGCGCTGAGTGCAGAGCCTTTGTCTGGTGTGCTGTCCTCGGCAACTCAGGCTTCGGCTGCACTATTGAAGCTGTTTGCGCCTATCCTGAAGGAGGTAGTGGTCTGTTCTTTGCTTCTCTCCTTGAGTGCCATCAGGCTGTGCTCGCACTCTTTGGAATCTGCTTATGCCCTGACTCTTAGGTTTTCATCAGTGTTTTGTCCGTTGCTGTTTGCGGAGTCTGCTGTCACACGGTTTTTGCAGGCGGCTTCGTCTAGTTGTCGTCCTATGTCAGACTTGTTGGTTCTCCAGGGTGGCTGTTCTAGGCCTTATTGGCAGGGTCATGCCAGGGCTTGGGGTTCTGCTGGTCTAGGTGGGCCATTGGTGCTAGCTTCTGAGCCGGCATCATCTGGTCGGCGCAATAATCGGTCTGTTCATCGGCCGGCTCCTTGTTTTGTTGTAGGGTGTCAGGCTTATCGTTTTAGTTGAATTCCACTCGACTTGAATCTGGCACTTCGCATGTTCACGCGCCTTACCCGGGTCGTTGTGGCCCGTCTGCCTCTTAGGGGTTCAGGTTCTGGCCTTCCTCGACAACTGGCTGGTGTGGGCTCCCAGCCAGTCCATGTGTCTGCTCACCAGGGATTTTTTTTTTTTTGAGATATATACAAGAGTTGTTACATTCTTTTACAGTCACTAGTACGCGTAGCGTTTCGGGCAGGTCCCTGGAATATGATCCCCTGCTGCGAAGAATCGTTTTTTCATCCAAGTACACATTTTTACTGTTGCGTTAAACAGAGGCTACAGTTAAGGAATTGCGCCCAGTAAATCCTCCCTGGCCAGGATACGAACCCATGACATGATGATGATTTGGTTCTTTCCCAGCTCGCCGGGGTCGGGTTTTTGGTGAACTGAAGAAGTCTCATCTGATTCTCTCTCAGGTTTGGACATAGCTGGCTTTTGTGTGGGAATTTCAGACTTCTTCCTTGTCTTTCTCTCCGGAGGCTCTGCTGCGGCTGCGGTCCCACCTTCGTCTGTTTCGGGAAGGTTCCCTGTTCACGAGGCAGTTGTTCGAGGGGTTGTGTGGGAGTCTGAACGTTGTTGTGTTGGTGTACCTGCTGGGCTGGGTTTGGCTTGTCGGGTGTTCTGGGTCCATCGGGAACGTCCTTTCCGTCTTTCTCATGATAGCTGGTTTTGGCCTCTAGGTGCCTTACGTCGGATGCTGCATCGCCAGCTTCCTTATCGGGGTTTTCAGGGTTCAGTGCCTTGGCACCTATGCAAGCCCTCGCTTGACGTGTTCATGGACACGTCGTTTCTTGGCTGGGGCTTTGTGACCAGTGCTCACCTGGCCGGCCAGGAATGGTAAGGCCCATCCTTCTGTCGGGCCCACTGCACGGTGCAAGAGTTTGCGGCAGTGTGGAATGTCAATTCCAGCTTCATTCGAACTGCTCCCGGGGGGGTTCGATATGGTCCTTAACTCTTTGGGGCTGGTTGTTTCAGGTGACTCGTCTGCTGAGTTCTCGGGATTTGGCTCTCCTGGCCGTTCATGTTTGGGGAGGGGAAAGTGTCCAATGTCCTGGCGGATGGCCTGTCATAGTTCATTCCCCTGTCCACGGAATGGACAGTCGACGCCGACTCGTTCAGTTGACTCTGCAATAGGTGGACCTCTTTGCGTCATCGTGGTCGAAGTGTCTTCCAAATTGTGGCGCCCTTACCTGACTGCAAGGCCATCGGGGTAGATGCTTTCAGCCAGGACTGGTTGAGGTGGTGTTACCTGTACCTCTTTTCACCAGTTCCGCTGTTGCTCCAGGTCCTGGCTCGCTTGGAGACTTACCAAGGGAGAGTAGTCCTGTTGGCCCTTTGGTGGCCAGCCCAACCTTGGTTTCAGGCGCTGCTTGCTCGGTGCCTGAACGGGTCTTCCTGCGGCTCCACCTCTTTCAGCAGATTGGGCCAGTCTGTTAATTAGCTGGTTCAATTTTCTCAAATCTTCGTATCTGGTCTTTCTGATGCGGGTCTTATCACCATTTGTATGGTGAGCAGGTGGCTTCGTTGGTGTCCCACCTACGTGCTTCATCTCGGCCGCAGTATGAAGTTTCCTGGCAGTCCTTTAGTTATTTCTTGTCCCTCTGTAGGTTTTCTTCAGTTTCAGATCTGGTTGTCTTGCCCTTAATTTCTTAATAGTTTCAGGACAGTCATCTTATGCCAAATACTGTCGCCTCATATCTTCTGATGCTGGCGGAGCCACTTTCTGGGGGGAACTGAGGGGGCATCCCCCAGAAAACTAGCGTTGAATGTAGTGAAACGCCATTTTCTGGGCGAGAGCCTGAGGCTTCCCGGCAACCCTCCTTCCCACTGGTCGGCGGTTTTCGTGGTTTTGACGTCCAGCCTCGGAACTGGGGGGTGAATAGCTGGTGCGAGGTATCAGGGGCTCTTTCTTCCTCCTCCTGGGAGGGGGACCTGCTCAGACAGCAGTGCAGTGATGGTTATGATGTCATGCTTGTTTGCTCATTATTAGTTTGGGGAGTTTTATCAAACAGTTTGGCTTTTAGTAGCAATTTTTAACCAGATAGGGTTTGTCTTGGGGTGCCTACCTTTCTGGGTGCTTACCCGGTCGATGGGAGACATTGATGCTTCCAACCACACAGGTTTCTATAAGCCATTGCTCCTCGTGCCTCTTTGAGAGGGGCCAGGTTCTGGCTTGTGGTCCCTGGTAGGCCTAAGAACTCGATTCACTTTGACAGATGCCATGGTCTAAAACATTCTTATCAGCCCAGATAGCTTTGGGGAGCCTCCAGGTCTCGCCCAGAAAATGGCATTTCATTACATTCAGTACTGGTTTTTTGGTAATATGCCCTGGACTGACATACTACGGGGCATGGGGGTTTTTGGAGATCGAACAGGGTCCTGGCTTCTCGGTACCTCGTTCATGTTCTTGGCTCTTCTCAAGGCGTGTGTAGCCTTGGGTGGCAGGTTGCAGCCAGTTGTCTCGACTTCGAGTTGAGGAGAGAGTGGCAGCCGCCTCCTGGGTAAGTCCCCTTTTTCCTTTATCTTTGGTTAGGTAGCTCCGGGGAGCCGAAAGGGCTCTCCACAGAAAACCAGCGTTAAATGTAATGAAACACCATTTTCTGGGTGAGACCCGGAGGCTCCCCGGCATCCCTCCCTCCCTCCGGTAAGCGTTTTTTTTGTGTTTTTGATACTCGGCCTCTGAACTGGGGAGAGTTGCCGGTGTGAAGGTCTGGGACACCTCCGTCCCCCTCCTGGGGAGGGGGGGGGGTTGCACAGACGGATGCATGGTGTTTGTGGTGGCATCATACTGGTTTTCTTGGTTTTAATTGGAGAGTTCTGTTGCTAGTTCAGCTTTCGGTCTGCAATAATTTAATCGGCAGTAGTTTGTTTTGGAATTCTTACCTTTCTGGGTGCCTGACCTGGTAGATGGCAGACAGACTGCTTCCAATTACACGGGGGTGTCTTTAGGCCATTGCTCCTCGTGCCTCTTGACGGGGCCAAGTTCTGGCTCTGGTCCCCGGTAGGCCTCGAACTCCTTCGATTGACTGTTGCTACAGTCTAATATATACACATCAGCCCAGTATAGCTCCGGGGAGCCTCCGGGCCTCACCCAGAAAATGGCGTTTCATTACATTCAACGCTGGTTTTTTGCTTGTTTTCTGATGGGGAGTTCTGCCTGCTCGTTCAGCTTTCTGTTTGCAATCTTTAACCAGCTGTAGTTTTTGTGATTCCTACCTTTCTGGGTGCCTGACCTGGTAGATGGCAGACAAAGACTGCTTCCAACTACATGGGGGTGACTTTTGGCCATTGCTCCTTGTGTCTCTCTGAGGGGGCCAGGTTCTGGCTTGTGGTCCCTGGTAGGCTAAGAATTCCATCGATTGATTGTTGCCACAGTCTAATACATACAAATCAGTCCGGTATAGCTCTGGGGCTCGCCCAGAAAATGGGGTTTTGTTACATTCAACGCTGTTTTTTGTTGTGTTCTAGCTCTTGCTATTTTTTTTTATGCTTGATATTTTTTGTTGTAATGCAAGCAATTGGTATCAATGTCTCCATGGCCTGGTCTCTGACCAGGCCTGCTGGTTGGTGGTCAGGTTAACCAGGCTGTTGGACACAATTGCTCGCAGTCTGACATTTGAATCTCAGCCCAGTTGATCAGCTATTCTTTGGAGGTATTTATCAACTTTTGTTTTGAACACAATGAATGATCTCATCTGTAGTTTCTGTAGTTGTCATAACCTTGGTCTACCACCTTCAGGTTCATGGCTGCTGTTGCTTTTTTTTTTTTTTCACTAAAAATTTGCTTTAAATTGAAGAAAATAATTGCATTAACCCTCGCATGCCTCCAATCACCGCTTATGATTACCTCCAGTGTATGAATCACTGTACGGGATTTTTTTAATTTTTGTGAATTATTTTAATACACCATCATGTAGGACTTTTAATTTGCAGAATAAGAAAGCGGAAATATGGTTAGCTCCATGTTAGGACAGGTCCAGTTACTTTAGCAGGGGAAATACAAATACTTCTAACAATCATTAATTAATTGTTGGTTGCAGCTATTAGATTTTTATAAATTTTGTTATTCAAAATAAAAGTAAAATATTATTGTATTTGTGAACATACTCTGACATGTCATTCAGCAACCCAACAGCCTAGCACTAGAAATTAGATCGTCAGACTCTACAGATTGTCAAACTGGTCACGGTTTTGGCCGAGTTTCCAAGATATTCGAGTTACTTAGGTTGGAAATAGGTGATCATTTAGTGTGTGTCTGTGATAATCTTATATAATTATTATTTTTTATTTGTTTTTTATTCTTCAGACGAAAGATTCTCCATTACCCATACTTGAGCCTGTAGATCCAGTGGAACGTGAAGTGACTTTTATGCCAAGTCGGGCTTCATACGATCCAAGGTGGCTAGTTAATGGCCGACCATCTCCATCCAATCCTAATGAATGGGAAAGTGGCTTCTTTGATAAAAATTCATTCCAGGTATTTTTTCTGAAATTTGCTTTTATCTGTATATTGAAATTATCTATTCATATTACTATGCTAAAATAAATAAATAAAATATTTTCCAGAGTTACTTCATTTAATAAATAATTTTGCTTTATACTGTATACTTATTCTCCTATGAATTTTCCTCAAAGGAAGTGACCATGATAAAAAAGACCTGCAAGTATTTTACGTAATCTAGCATGGTATATAACCTATATTTCTATAGGTTATATTTCTATAGGCTATATTTCCTCATGTGACGTATACCTGAAGTGGTTCCTTGTTCTATTTTGTTCCTGCATACATGTTTGAATTTAATAATTTTTGTGTTAATGATTATCTCGTACAGGAAATACTAGAACCTTGGGCACAAACTGTGATGTGTGGCCGGGCACGGCTAGGTGGCATACCCGTCGGTGTCATTTGTGTAGAAACACGAACTGTGGAATTCAATCTTCTAGCTGACCCTGCTAATTTGGATTCTGAGGCAAAAGTAAGCAACCTCTCTGTATGTTTCAAGTCTTGTACTAATATCTATGCCATTATTTCCCCCCTCCTTCCCTTACCCCAGTCCTGTGTGGTTACCCATTTGGGTTGTTTGGTGACAACTGTTCTCATAGGGGTACCAGCTCCTTTTACTTCATTTATTTTAAATTTTGTTTGAAGTTACAGTAGTTTTGGCTCACACACCAAAACACATTTTCTCACATTCCAACATTGTGATAAATTGGTCATAAATTAAATAATTTATAGGGGGCCAAAATCATTTGTTTAAATACTCTTTTGCAATCAGATTAATAAGTGGAGAGAATAATTTAAGAGTTATACTAAAAGTTTCATTGATATTACAAACATTATATGACATTATAGGGAAGATGAGAAACCACAGGCATAGCTCTCATATTATAACTAAACTTAGGTAAGGACTACTCTACTACACCATTAGTGGATAATGGGAAGGTGATACACAGCAGTCATGGAGCAAATTGGTGTGCCTGCAGGGTTGGTGTATATGCTCTTCTCATTCATAGCTCTTCATGGCTAAGTGATACTGAAGTCACCATTTTTTCTTCCTTAGTTAAATATTATCTTTGGTTTCTTGAAGGACTTTCTGGAGTAAAAGACTACTTGCCAGATATTTGTTGATTGCCATAATGCCAAAATGTATCGAGTTAGTGTGTGACTAAAACTGATAAATGAGCGAGTTTGTTGGTGAAAACAGTGTTAGCTGGGATGATTTTTTGCCTGTTCAGTCCTCCACTACACACACCTGTCCACTCATTTTATTTCATTGTTCTCTCTATCTGTGAACCACCATATTTCTTGACACTACTGTATTTGATAAAAAGCCTTGTATAGCAGATAATTGGTGTCGGGTACAGTTTTTATTGCATATTATTTTAATTCTTACAGATACCTTCACAAACTGTGCATTCTTTCACATCCTTATGCATGCAACAATGAACTTAATGTATGCCATTGGATTAGCATTATAAAAGTATGTGTTTTCCAGTAAATGTCTTCTTTCCTTTCTTGGCTATGGAAATGGAGAAAGGGGCAAAGAGAATTAAGCCTAGTAAATTTTGCTCCTGACTGTTTAGAGAAAAAAAATAAACTCTTGCAATACCTTAATCTTAACAGACAGTCTCCCAAGCTGGGCAAGTGTGGTTCCCTGATTCAGCATACAAGACCTCTCAGGCAATCAAGGACTTCAACCATGAAGGTCTTCCTCTCCTCATCTTTGCCAACTGGAGAGGGTTTTCAGGAGGCATGAAAGGTACTTTTTATCACCAATTATTTCACAGTATCTTTGAACATTTATTCAGAGTGTCATGTTTTACTTTGACAATGGTTTGTTAGGTAAATGAAATAACATGTGTATGTACCCAGTAGCTCAATATCAAGCCTTGGCCTATTTTATACTGATGCATTTTGCAAGTTAACCTAGTTGTAATATTTTGCTTGAAATAGAACATGATTGCATACAGATCTAGGAGCCATATTATTAGATACTTATTACTATCAGCCATGGTCATAATGAATACATAAATGTTACACATGCTTATCCTTTAGAAGAGTTAGATAATGACTTCCCAATGCATAAGCATATTCAGTTGGATCATTCTATATGTTGTACAGATTTGTTAGCTTAGTAGACTATTGTGGCTTTTGGTCGTACAATCCAATACTCTACACTTGAGCCTTGTCTGCTTCCCTGTGTTCAGAGATGCTATCTTGTTGATCAACACTGAAGATGGTTTTGGTATTAGCTAAATTAGAGAAGTGTGTGTATGTTCACACCAACTGTCTACCATTCTTCCAAGAATATAATGTGATACTACTTAGGAAACAAGCAGATTACTAGGACCATGGCCCTAAACATGAAGTGCTTACCTGGCAGTGACTACTGTGATGGGGGGGGGGTGAGATCTAGCTCTTTATGCCCTACCTCTAAGCAATTTATATTGCTTAGTAATCTGATGTACTGATAATAATCACAGTATCACAGTACAGTAAATCACAGTAATCACAGTACAGTAATCTGATGTACTAATTAAATCTCTTGACATTAAAGTTTATAATATATTTTTAAACTGTGGATGTTATGTGACTTTCACAATTTCCTCCATGTTAAGAAGAAACACAACTTCCTCTTGCCAACAACCCATACAAGGTCAGAGAAGATCCTTGCACTTCTTTAAAACTTGACTTACTATCCAGATTTCACCAGTGTCCTCATGTCCTGTCTCCTTTCAATTTCATTCAGTTGCAGGCACTGTTGCCAGTCTCGTATACAATCCTTTAGCACTTGTGCAGTTGAACCTTGCCGAGTATTGATCAGTTGCACCTTCCTACGAGTACACTTGTATGATGGGTTGTTGAAGCTCTTGAACTTTCCTAGCAGAGTGGCAGTTCAAACAACTGGTTTATATTATAAATTCAACTTGTTAAAAGAATCAAAAGGTGAAATAACCTAGCACACTCACATTAAATTATATATAAGTGACAACATTTAGATTTGTCCTGGGCCCTTATCAAGGGTCCAGGACAAACAAGAAACATAAGCATTTTCGTTTTATTTCATATGTGGATGGAGTTATTTGTTTGAACCATGTTACTGTGACACATTCTCTATATCTTAAGGTGCTATATGATGACAAAGATTGTTAGCTCATAGCCACTTGAATTGGAAAACTTATGATAACCGGTCAGGTTTGAGATCTTCATTTCTCACCATTTATTTTTGTATGTACAGTATTTTAACTTTTAACTTCCAAAGATTATAGAATGTATCTAAAAGAAAGTTGCCTTAATATTTATACTCTATACTATATGAAAGAGATGAATTAAAGTATATAAATAGAAAAAATTTCAAAATTATTGAAAGATTGTTTTTGAATAATTATCTAACTGCCAAGCTACCTTTTAATGTGACTAGATATTTATTGGAATATTTGTAATTAATTTGCTTTTATATTGCAGTAAACAAAATGGCTAAAGAACATTATTTGATGAAAGAAATTGCTGATATACTGTATTTCAGACATGTACGAGCAAGTGATAAAATTTGGTGCTTACATCGTTGATGCTCTACGAGAATATAACCAACCGATATTGGTGTACGTGCCGCCCTATGCCGAGCTACGAGGTGGTGCGTGGGTTGTGATAGACTCTTCCATTAATGAGCGATACATGGAAATGTATGCTGACCCCTTATCTAGGTAAGATAATGTATTTGGAATGATACTGGTCATGGTGGGTGACTGGAACAGTAGATTCTGACAAGCTGAAAGTTTTGTGGACCCATACAAGTTGGTGGTTCGTGGAAACAAGCAACCACGGACTGGACGAAAAGTACTTTTATTTCACGATGTCCTGTTGTTAAATACATTATTTTAACTTAAAATTAAATTAAAACAGTCGTGATAATATAAAAAATTACACTTCTTTAACCCTCGCACTGCTCCAATTACTTGAGTGATTTGTGTATATGCATCAATTGTATGGAGATTATTTAAAGTGACCCATTTTATTAAAAAAAAAACACCCATTCTTGGGAGGACATAATTTGACACTGGAAACCTCTGGCAATTGTTTACCATAGTTGGAAAAAATCCCAAATAACTTGGTTTCCTCCCATTGCCTTAGTAAAAAGATATGGGCCATGTCTGGACTATCCAGTGACTGAACGTGCATGGCGGTCATGCTAGAAACCATTGAACTTTTAACAACTGCAAATCAGTGATAACTGGATATAAATTTGCATGCAAGATGTATGTATTTAATATGAACACGTACTGGGTGTGCATATATTTATACACACATACCTGTTCATGTGTATATTTCCAAAAGTTATACAAAATGAATACTAGTAATGGCATATCAATACAACATGTGAAAATACGAGTCATGATGGGTAGATGCTTTTCACTTAAATTTTCCTGCTTCCTGGATGCTAATTAACAATATCCAAATAATTTTTTGTTTAAAGCTAGAAGTACCCTGCACAGTTAAGGGGGGATTAAAAAGGACTGTCATTGGAACCCTTTTTTCCCCTCTACCTTCCTATTGTATAGTGTTCTGACCTGAGGGGGTTGGGGCTTATGGAACTTAAACCTCCAAAGAGAGCTCTGGTCGCTACACCAGACTGTTACTTGCGTACAGGTGGACAACGTCCCCCAACCACTCTCTGCCAGAACAGACAACTGACCTTGGTAGCCACACTCCCACTACCGTCGGTCGACCAGTAATGAACTCTGGAGTGCTTGAAGTTTTCTCAGATCACCCTGTATGCCTCTTGATCTTGGAAAGGGGTTCAGCATCACATATCTAACGGTGCAGCTCCAACACTGGCCTCACTATAGCTAGCCTTTTCTCCTGCACTCTGTTGGGTCCTCTTGGAGTGGGTTCGCTTGAGTGTAGTCAAAATGACCTCATCCCTCAGGTGAGTTTCCCGCTTGTTTTCGGTTACAAAACGGGACTGCGCGGACCAAGTTCATTCTGGACTTGTCCCGTCTGAACCCCTGACTATTGCCCCTCCTTTTGGATGACTACTGTCACAGGTCCGTCTTCTTGTGGAGCCGGGTGCTTGGATGGTGCCCCTGGATCTCCAGGACACATACTGGCACATCCCAATTAATCCGGGGTTCAGGGACTGGGTAGATTTTGTTGCGAGGCATCAGGCTTACCGATTTCGTTGCCTTCCTTTCGGCTTGAATCTACCGCCTCCGTGTTTACAGGCCTTACCTGGGTCGTGGTAGCCCATTTGCGTCTGTTAGCGGTTTGGGTTCAGGCCTACTTTGACGACTGGCTGGTGTGGGCTCCCAGCCAGTATGCATGTCTGTTCTCCAGGGAATTGGATCTTTCCCAGCTTGCCAGGTTCGAGTTCCTGGTGAACTGGCGGAAGTCCCATCTGGGTCCCTCTCAGGTTTGGTCTTGGCTGGGTATAGTGTGGGATTCTCAGATCGCTTCCTTGTCTCTCCCTGCAGCGGCTCTTCTGCGGCTGCAGTCCCACCTTTGCCTGTTTCTGGAGAGCTCCCAGGTCATGAGGTGGTGTCTAGAGGGTTTATGCGGGTGTCTGAACTTTGCCGTGATGGTCTGCCCGCCGGGTCAGGTTTGACTTCGTCGGCTGTTCTGGTTCCTACGGGGATGTCCAGGTTCCGAGGTCCTGTGGCTCCACCTCTTCCAGAAGATCGGACCGGTGCGTCGCGTGGCTGGTTCGATCTTCTCCTCGAGTCTTTGCGTATGGTATTTTTTACTCGAGTTTATCATCTCTATGGCAATCAGGTGACGTCCTTGTTAGTGTCCCACCTGTGGGCTTCATCTCGGCGGCAGTATGAAGTTTCCTGGCGGTTCTTCTTACGTCTTCGGCGTTGTACTTCGCTTTCGATTAGGATGGTGTTGTCCTTTCTCTCTCGATTGTTTCAGGACCATCTCCTTATGCCTAACACCGTCGCCTCGTTTCGTGCAGTGCTGGCGGAGCTGCTTCAGCTTGCTTTCGGTATTGATGTTACGTCTGCACCGTTTTGCAAACTGTCTTGGTCGTTGTTTCACCTCTGGCCTGCTCATGCGCCACTTGAGCCGTCCTGGTCTTTGGATAGAGTGCTCTCCTTTCTTTCTTCTCCTCAATTTGTTGTGGCCCCTTCGGTTCCGGATTGTTTTTCGAAGGTGCTTTTTCTGTTGGCATTAACCTCTGGGGGTTGGGTTGGTGAGTTTCATGCTGTCCTCCGTCGCAGGGGTTTCTGCTTTTTCGGTCGGGGTGATCGGTTTCTTCATCTGCAGCCTCCTCCTTCTCTGGCAAAAAAGAATGAGACTGCTGCCTTCCGGAGGGGTCCCTGGGTTGTTGATGCTTGGTTAGGCCTGGGGTGCATCATGTTTTGTCCTGTTGCGGCTCTCCACCGTTATTTGAGCGCCACAGCTTCTGTGTCCGTGGACGCACTTTGGGTAGATCCGGTTTCCCTTCTTCCCTGTTCGTAGGTACGGATCTCCTAGGTCGTCCGCAGGGTTAAGGTTAGCCAGCCTGAAGTCTATCCCCATGCCCATGACGTTCGCAAGTTCGCGGTTCTTGCCGCCGTCTTTGGCAATATGTCTTGGGCTGACATTCAGACGGGGGGATTTTGTCGGTTGAACAGGGTCCTGGCTGCTCGTTACCCTTTTAACGTTCCTGGGCTCAGTCGGGCCTGTGTTGCTTTGGGTCGGCGGATGCAGCCAGTTGTCTCGACTTCGGGTTGAGGAGTGAGCAGCAACCGCCTCCCGGGTAAGTAAGTCTTTTCCTCTGTGGGTAGTTAGCTCCGGGGAGCCATAGGGGCTCCCCCCAGAAAACCAGCATTGAATGTAATGAAATGCCATTTTCTAGGTGAGACCTGAAGGCTTCCCGGCATCCCTCCCCTCCCTCCCTCCCTCCCTCCGGTCGGCGGTTTTTTGCGTGTTTTAACATTCGGCCTCAGAACTGGGCTGTGGATCGCCGGCACAGTAGGTCTGGGGCTCCACCTTCCCCCTTCCGGGGAGGGGGAAGCATTTCATATGACGTCATAGTTTGTTCGTTCTTGTTTGGGGAGTTCTATCCACTTGTTCAGCTTTTGGTAGCAATATTTACACCAGAATAGGGGTTTGTTTTGGGATACTTACCTTTCTGGGTGCCTAACCCGGTCGATGCAGACATAAAATGCTTCCAACCACACAGGGGCTTCTATAGGCCATTCCTCCTTATGCCTCTCTGAGGGGGCCAGGTTCTGGCCGTGGTCCCCGGTAGGCCCAAAGAACTCCATACACATGACTGATGCCAAAGTCTGACATTAACATATCCTGGATAGCTCCAGGAAGTCTCCAGGTCTCACCCAGAAAATGGCGTTTCATTACATTCAATGCTGTTTTTTTTATATATATATATCAAATTTGGGTTTATGCTCTTGAAAATAATCTGATAATTTTTTTTTTTTTTTATCAGAGGAGGAGTCCTAGAACCTGAAGGAACAGTGGAGATAAAGTTCAAGAAGAAAGACATCGTGAAGTCCATGTCACGATTAGACCCAATTATCCACTCACTTAACGAGAGACTGTCAGTGCCAGACTTACCCCCAGAAAAGGAGGCAGATCTTAGGAAGAAAATACAAGAGAGAGAAGATTTGCTCATGCCAACGTATCATCAGGTAAATTTGATCATCTGATAAATTGAATTACCTCATGAATAAACGTTAACACTCGTGATCAGTCATGAGTGTGTAAAGAATAGCGGGATATGTTAGGTTGGCTAACATAATAACTGCCATTTGAAACTTGTTTAAGGAATTCAGAACCTTGTATATGGTATGTGACCAACCAATCATGAAGTACAGTATACAGTTCGAAGGTGGAGGTCAATCGAGATGAAGTTTAAAGTTTCAAGGTGTGCTAGTAGACTAGTTCTGGAGCTGATGGGTGAGAGTTACAAGGCTACAGGAATTAAACCTCAAGTCATAAAGACAAAAGGGTTAGGGGGAGACATGATTACCACCTACAAAATATTAGAAGAAACGATAAGGCAGATAAACTATTTAGCATGGGTGGTACACAAACAAGGGAACACAAGTGGAAACTTAGTACCCAAATGAGCCATAGATATATTAGAAAGTTTTTTCAAAGTAGTAAACAAATGGAATGCACTGAGACACAAGGTGGTGGAGGCAGACTTCATACACAGTTTCAAATGTAGATGTGATAGCCCAATTTGGCTCAGGATCTTGTACACCAGTTGATTGACAGCTGAAAAACAAGACCAAAGCACAACTAAGTATGTATTGCAGTGTGTCATACGGTAACATACTACAAATACACTACAAAACCCACTTGGTAGTCTTCTACATATTTCAGTGCCACTTAATAGTCTTTAGGAGATAAGGGGGTAACTGGAAACACAAATGATCAACAGGAATGAATGAAGAAACTCCAAGGAATAAATTGCAGGAAATATTAGTTTAACTATGCAATCTATAGGTTTAAAATTAGATAAGATATTCATAAAAAAATGTTAAGTACCATAGTTAGTACCAGATAATCAAAATTGAAGAGGTGGAATCCTAGAGGGAAGCCTCCCTGCAGGTAATCACATGACATGACATAATGAATTAACTGCTGATTGTTAGTCATGCATGTCACCATTTGTTATTCTATTTTTCTACCATGCTCTTCATGCACAAGATACGGATCTCTTGCCAAATAAATGCACATGACATTGTAATTTGGTTAGAAACTGCATCCACAGTGAATTTTAATGTTCATTTCAGTTGGCAGTAACCTTTGCTGATCTACATGACACCCCTGTTAGGATGCAAGAGAAAGGGGTTATTCAGGGAGTGGTACCTTGGGCACAGAGTCGAAAAGTTCTCTTCTGGAGGCTTAGGCGTCTTTTGGCTGAAGAAAGGGTGAAGAAAGAAATAAGAGCGGTTCAATCTGACTCGTCTGATGGCCAAATTGATGCCATGTTGAGACGATGGTTCTTTGAGGAGAAAGGATCAGTGGAGGTATGTTAATTGCTTTTGTGTCTTTTTAATATTACATTTTCTCTTGCATTACCATATAAGATTTCATGCCTTGTGTCAATGGTGATTGTAGGATGAAGTTCGTGCATCAGGGGGTCATGTTTTCCTTAAAATAGATGGCAGTGGTGTTGATAAACCATTTACACATAATGGAATTTAGTACTATTCTCGAATGGATGAGTGAAATTTAAAAGCCATTACAGTCAGCCACGTGCTATCCGAACACCTGTGGGACTGAGAATGAATGGAAAACATGGTGTGTTCAGATAAGTGGTTAGTCATCCTGAAAAGCTAGGGGGGGGGGGAATTGGCAATTCTGTTGCACAAATTCAACAGTGTTATAATGTATCTATACTGTATCACCACTGATACCAGCCACTAAGCAAGTTGTTAATAATTATGACTAAATTAAAGATACTTAATGCTGCCACCAGTATTCGATAACGTAAGTATTTAACAGTGACCGGCGTCAAAGGGTACCGGTCACGGGAGGGTTAAAGGTGGCACAATAGGGGGAGGGGGAGCCACATGGTCGGTTTCCACTTTTTTCTGACCGCTCTCTATGAATGAATACACGAGTACGAATGGATACCCAGATTGACAATTTAGTAATATATATAATATATATTTATTTAATTGAAGATCACTACATAAAAGTCCTACTCTATCTTCCCTATCAAGGCATGTAATAATCAACACTTGTGATATTGGAACATAAGGGACCAGTACTCACTCAAGATACAGCAGTGATGAAGCTTCCTTGTAGATACCAGACCGTCAGTCTCCCTCCCCCTGTGATGCCCAACACTCCACCCCAGACTCTTGTCTGAACTGAGACACAACACACACTGTCCTTTCCCTCTTGTTGTTGTTTTAGATTTAGCTACTCAGAACGAAGTGTCCATGTAGCACGGGCTATGGCCTCTCCCTCTCTCGTAACGAGCTTTTATACTCGTCTATCCCCAATTTTCCGTTGAATGGACGGATTTGAATCTGGTAACAAGGGATTACTTTCCAACTCTAGAAACTACTGGAGGTGAGGTTTGTTTGACCTTACCTCACCTCCCTGTGAATGTCTCGTAAGTCAGGTATAATCCCAAGTCTCTACTCACGTCACCTCAACAACTGTTAGTGTTTTGTTTGAATTTGCCAATACATGTTCTGGTCTGTTTCTTAACAATGCTCCATCGACGAATCTTTAAGTTATTTAGATAGAAAAAGTGGTGGTGGATGATGATAGTATTGGATTGACTGAAATGAAGATTAATGGTGATGAGGTAACCTCAGCAGACTACCTTTTACCATGTACTTTAATGTACCTAATGCCATGGCAGAGTTGAAAGCTTCTGAGCTATTCATTAGAGTACGAACACTACCCAGTGACTGTACACAGCACCACTTGAGCAAACTAGTTTCATCTTTTTTGCATATTTTTATTCAGACTGCCTGCTGCACCAGTTATCCAAACTTTTTTATCCGAACAAACCCCCAATCGGATAACGGGCATTTTCAGATAACAGACATTCATAAATCATGTGGCTGACTGTACCCTCTTTTACAATACAGGTACAGTATTACATTTTTCTGTGTTGATCCTTCGCCAAATCCTGAGAGTGGGAGCCAGGTTAATGATACTGAAAGTATGTAATACATGTTGGCCTTCTCTTGGCTCAATTTCATGGTATATCATAGAATCTGGATCCAAGCAAATATGGTATTTAAACCTAAATATTTTTTCATTGTACATTAGTATATATTTGCATATTTTCCTCATTATAATTATGTAAATGTTACATTTTATGCATATACTTTTTCAGTCTTACCTATGGGACAAGGACAAGGTTGTAGCAGAGTGGTTAGACCAGCAGATGGAGAGCTACTGGCTCAGGGAGGATGGGAAACCATGTCTTGAAGAAAGTAGTAATTCATATGTCTTGGAGAATCTTCAACAAATGAAGAGAGATGCTGCTATATCACAGGTCATGGGTGTTGTCAAAGTGAGTATTTCTACCTCGGTTCAATACCTATTTTATAGATTATTAAGTTGTGTTTATGTTCATTAATTAGGGATCCTAGCACCAAATGGTACATTTATCGCCATCATCATCACATCTCTGCACACATTAGGCTTTTGGGTGCTTTTCTTGGTGAATCCACAAAACAGAACAGTACTGTACTATATTTGTTTAGATTTCATTGGATTAGGTGACTTAGGCAGTACAGTAATATTTTTGGTACAGAACCTTGCAGCATCTAAGTGCTGTACATGATGATGCCTCACAACTTGGTATAGAAATTACAAGGGTTGGACCACACCCTGCTGGCAATATCAGAATAATTGCACACAGAGCAGCTGTGAACTTGAGATTCAAAGCTGTGTTGTTGCCGTAGCTGAGGAAAGAATCTTGAAATAATTATAGTGAACTGTATCGTTTGGCTGCATTTAGATTTTGACCCTTAAAATCAACCTAAATAGATATATTAATCAGTAGTGAGTTAGGTATTAATATTTGAATGTTGGTATTCAGATAATACCTGATATTATTTGAGCTGGTATTAGTATACCATATAATACTGCATAACCAAGACATGTTAACAAAAATAAGTCTGGTTAGGTTGGAGTGCAGGTTATTGCATAAGTAACCTGTTTATTTACAGGCATACCTCAGTTTAAGAGTTTAATTGGTTCCTGGAGACGCCTCGTATTCCGAAAACTCGCATTCCGAAGCTAATTTCCCCATAAGAAATAAAGGGAAATGAATTAATCCGTTCCTGACTACCCCAAAAACCCCACATCAAACTAAATTTTTATACCTAATTCATCTAAATAAACCTACAAAACTATGTTCAAGGTATTACTTACCTTGCTGTTGAATGCTGTAGGCGTATGGAAGATGGTGAGGAGGGGGGAGGAAGAGAGGAGTTACTGTTTGGAAGGGGAGTCCCCTTCCATTATCACATCGGGCAGTGAGGACTTCACTGGTATGCACACTTTGGCACATTTTGCCTGCATACCACTAGGACTTGCTTGTTTTACTAAGAATTTGTCTAATGACACTTGTTTTTCCCTACATTTTAACACTTGTCTGTAGTAAGACATCACATTATCATTTAAAAGGTCAATGCAACGGCCTGCTACAGCTTTATCTGGGTGAGTTTTTTCAACAAAACTTTGCAGTTCTTCCCATACTTCACACATTTTCTTAATCAAGAAGGGACATCCTCTACTGCCTCTACTCACAGCTATTTTCTTAGGTTGAACCTTACCAATGGCTTTCTTGAGACCCATGGCAAGATATATAATGACAACTTTTATGCTCAAATGGCCAAAAAAACTATAAAAAACTGTAAATCCTTGTGAAGAATTCAGGTGGGATAGTCACTGGACACGAGACACTGGTAAACTGAGGCGCGATCGCCATGCCACCACGCGCCAGTCGGCCTGTACACGTATCAACAAACTCGTGTCCCGAGGTAACCCTCGCCTTCCGAGACATATTTTTGGAGTAAATCCTGCTCGTCTTCCGAAAAAGTCGCATACAGGGACACTCGCATTCCGAGGTACCACTGTACATGCAATGAAAGAAATGGGATTGATGTTACATTACTCAAATGTAAGAGCAAGAACTACTGATGGTGAGTTCATGCTAAAAAACATGCAGGCTCAATAGATAAACATAACCACTGTGCTGCATCAGCTGAGAGAACTTGTTTGCCCAAAAATGTGCCAGCTGAGAAATGATGTTACTGTATCATAAGAAATGAAAATCCAATACATACGAAGGGGGCACACATTACTTCCTCAGACCTCCAGTAATCATACCCCATCTTGAAAAACATCCCGAGTCCCTCACTTTCCTTTTTTTGGGCTTAGTACCGTGTTCTAGGCTACTTAGGCCTATGAAACGTCCAAAGACCAAGGGCTTTAGGAACGTGTAGGGCAGCCATACTATGAGCCACTGAAAGTTGAACAGCAACAAGTGAGTGATTACCATTATATATTTCAGGCAATATGTGTGCTATGTCAATTATAATATTTAGGCTCCACCGGCGCTGGAAATCGAACACTGGATCATAGGACTACGTATCCAGCGTGCTGTCCATTCAGCTACCGGTGCCCCCATCAGTGCTTACCTCCCCGTGACTACAGGGGAGTGAGATATAACTTTATGCCCCACCACCTAGCCATGTATATTGGCATGCTAATTACCTCTATCAACGTTATTTTCATTGTATATTTTATTAAGGTAGTGGATGGAATTAGTTTTGATGACCTCTTCCTTTAAGAGGAAGAGGTCATATTATTGATTGTCTGATGGGGTTACACCATCACCACCTCTCCCCTTCTCAATTTGGTTTTCGCAAGTGCCGCAGCACAACTGATGTCCTGGTGAACTTGGAGGTCTATATTTGCACTGCTTTTGCTGCTAGGACCTGCGTTGTTGCCGTCCTTTTTGACCTGGAAAAGGCTTATGACACCACCTGGCAATATCATATTCTGTCCCAACTTCATTCTTTTGGCCTTCGTGGTCATCTCCCTCTCTTTCTCCATAGCTACCTTTCTCGTCATTCCTTTCGAGTGAGGCTTGGTGCCACTCTCTTTGCTTCTTTTCAGCAATACGAAGGTTTGCTCCCAACGTAGTGTTCTGAGCATTACTGTTTTTCTGGTTGCACTCAATCATCTTCTTTCCTCTCTTTCTTCTGGCGTCTTCTCCGCTCTCTATGTCGACGATCTTACCCTTTGCTGTCGGGGTGATGATTCGCCTCTCCTTCAATGTCGGCTTCAACTTGTGATTGATGCCGTGTCGTCTTGGGCCACCGATCATGGCTTCAGGTTCTCTACATCTAAGACTTGTACTATGACTTTTACTCGGAAGCATGTCGTTCTTCGTCCCTCTTTGTCGCTTTATGGCCATCCCCTTGTGTACAGGGATTCCGCTAAGCTTTTGGGGTTGATCTCTGACTCTCATTCGTCTTGGTCACCCCATATCTCTTACCTCCGAGATGAATGCTTTAAGGCCCTTACCCTCCTTAAGGTTTTGTCCCATACTTCTTGGAGGAGCGTATTGGCACACTCTCCTCGCTTTACATTTTTCTCTTGTCCTGTCTAAACTCGATTATGGTTGCCCTGCTTACTCGTCTGCTTCTCCTTCTACGCTTCGCCATCTTGAAGCTTTGCACCATAGGCACCAGTGCACGAAAGGCACCAGTGCCTCGGCTATGGTGCCTTTCGTTCAACTCCTGCCCTCAGCTTGTATGGTGACACTGGCTTCCTATCTCTCCAGGACCGTCGTGATTGCTATTGTCTTCACTATCTTGCACGGTCCTTGCAACATCCTTCCTCTCGCTTCTGTCGTGTTTTAACTTTTACCCCTCCTGTGGTTCCTTCACCACCTCCCTCTTTCTGTCCGGTTATCTCGCTTACAGGTTTCTCTTTCAGTTCGTATTTCTAATGTTTCTCCTCATGTTGTTCCTTCCTTGCCCCCGTGGAGAGTCCCCCCCTTCCAAAGTTTTATAAATCTTTAACTCGCATCACTAGAGCTACGGTTCTACCCCTCCTACGGTTCTGAAACGCCTTTTCCTTGAGCACTTTTCTTAGCACTCTTGCTCCGTTTCCATCTTCACCGATGGGTCTAAGTCTGTGGACGGTGTAGGCTACTCTGTAGTTTTTCCTGACCACACTTATATGTGTCGACTACCTCCAGAGACTAGCATCTTCACAGCTGAACTTTATGCTATTCTCTATGCCCTTCGTCTCCTGCTTTCTCGTTGACAGTCTTCCTTTGTGGTTGTCATTGACTCTCGTAGTGCCCTCATGGCTCAGGTCTTTTAATCCGGTCCATCCAGTGGTCGTCGAGAGTCAGCATTGGCTGTTTCTTATTTACAGTAAATTTAACACTTTCGCCCGGGCATGACGCAGCATTGCGTCATCCGTTTACTGTCGGTAATGCCGGGGATGACGCAGCATTACGTCATCCACTTTAAATAATCGCCAAAAATTAGGTTTTTATCCAATTTATTTGGGACTGGTTTTAAAATGTGTGCCGATGTCTTCCCATTTTCTTTGTTGAGCCTCGTGCTTAGCACACGCCGTCGGCCCATTGATTTTGCTCCACTGTTGTGACCAATGTCGCCTCCCCTCGCATCTCAAACGTGTGAACATTTCGGCTATTTTCCGTGGCTATATTTCTTACTGCAGCTTTAGAAACTATCTACGCTTACTCCACGATGGATAGTGATCGTGAACAAGGCCCTTCCAGGAAAAAAATTGCGAAAGAAAGGCTTGAAAAGGGCGGGAATTGGGAGTGTAGCTGGAAGGCGTCCGAGCGCTCACTCGCGGCTAACGCGTGGCCCGTCTTCAACTCGTCGGCGGTTGGAGCGTGACCAGGTTTTTTATTTTATATGCTAATGTTCCTCTAGAGAATTCTATTGCGAACCCATTGAGACCAAAATGAAAGACCTAGGACGAAAATTGAGGTGACCAGAGTGAAAATAGTGAAAACATTTTATCGCGTTTGCGCGCTCCTGGGTAACTCGTTCGCACTTTCTCTGTTTGCTGCGGGTAATTATCCAGGCTTTTGGAGTTTATATGCATTTAGTGCTGTAGAGAATTCTATTGCGAACACAATGATACCAAATTTAATCTCGTAGGACAAGAATTAAGGTGACAAAGTTGAAGAGAGTATACACTTTTCAGAATTTACGCGCGCTCCCGTGACACCCTGGGACCCAAATCGCACAGTTGAGGGGTGGCGCGCGGGGTACGCCAAAGTATTAAGTCAATTGAGTTTTGCTGGGTTCCCAGCCATATTGGTCTCTCTTTAAATGAGCATGCGGACGCTGCCGCAAGGGAGGCTGTCCGCTCTTGTCCCATTTCCCATAAAGGTATTCCTTATTCCGAGTTTTACCCAGTTATTCATTCCTCCATCCTTACCCGTTGGCAGGATTGTTGGGCTTCTGTTACTGGTAACAAACTGCATTCTCTTAAGTCGCGTGTCCTCCTGGCCTTTCTCCTGCCACCGTAACCGGCAGTTGGAAACGGCTCTGGCGAGGTTGCGTATTGGTCATGCGCGCTTAACTCGCGGTCACTTAATGGAGTGCTGCCCTGCTCCTTATGGTCCAAATTGCATTGTCCCTCTTATGGTCGTGCATATCCTTGTTGAATGTCCCGACTTCCAGGACAAGCGTGTCTCTTGCTTTCCAACCATCCCTCGCGGTCACTTGTCCCTCGATATAATTCTTGGTGAATCAGATACTTTTAATATCGTTCGCCTTATGCGTTTCTGTTCCCGTATTGGCATCCTTGGTGATATTTACCGCCCTCTGATTATTCCGCACATTTGATGGTGCTACATAGCTTTCCCGGTTTAGTGCCTTCTTTTGATAATTAATTACTTGTGAAGTATAAACAGAAACTTGAGAAAGTTCAGAAGTTAGCAACTAGATGTGTATCAGAATTGAGAGAGTTCTCGGCTATGAGGATAGGTTGTGAAAACTCTCCCTCACAACCTTGGAGAGAAGAAACAGGAGATATAAAAACTACATACAAGATCTTGAGGTAATAAAGGGGATAAAGGAAGCCTATTTAAATTAAAAAGAGGTAGGACAAGGGGGATGTCGGTGGAAGTTGGAGATGCATTTTGAGTCATAAAGATGTAAGGAAGCTCTTGTTTCCTGTACAAGTGGTAGGAAAGTGGAATGCATTGATGAGAGATTGTTGAAGCCAATCCCATCCACAACCTTAAAAAGAAATGTGATAAGCATTAGGGGTTATTAGCACGCCTGGTATAAATGGCTAAGTGGCGGGGCATAAAGAGCTAAATCTTGCTCCCCATAGTCACTTGGGAGTACCCAGTGTACGGGTTGGTATCCTTCTCATGGCTCCTACTGATTGTTCTCAGTGTTACATGAAACACTGATAGACAGTGTTTGTCTATCATATTATAAAATGCCAACCTGTAAATCTATTTCACTTAATAGTTAAAATTGTTAAAAATGGGGATTAAAGCAATAATGTTTCCTTATCTTAGATACAGCAATCTTACCTGTGCCTGTCTTGACCATCTGTCTACTTAACCATTTGGTCATCTTCTTGAGGTTACAGTATCTTTGAGATGATTTCAGGGCTTAGTGTCCCCGCGGCCCGGTCCTCAAACCAGGCCTACTTTTTGTTGCACACCCCCAGGAAGCAGCCCGTAGCAGCTGTCTAACTCCCGGGTACCTATGCAGGCGATGAGTCACAATAACGTGGCTGAAGTATGTTGACCAGATCACACACTAGAAAGTGAAGGGACAAAGACTTGAGGGGAGGGACAATCGACTTGAGAATGGTCCAGGACGTCCCAGGTACCTATTTACTGCTAGGTGAACAGGATCATCAGGGTGAAAGAAACTGCCCATTTGTTTCTGCCTCCACCGGGGATCGAACCCGGAACCTCAGAACTACGAATCCGAAGTGCTAATCACTTGGCTGTCACGCCCCTATAGACCATACAGCATAAAATTTTAATGGTTGGAATTCACTCTGTTTAAGGAATTATATACTGAATTATATGAAGTTGAATACAGTATTGAACTTTAGTTTCATTTCTTAATAAATTGTTATTAAGTCCTTAACCCTCTAACTGCTCATCATTTTTAGCTCTATTTCCTAATGCACATAAACAATTCACAAAAATTCCATTGTTCTTTATCATAAAACTTATTTTTGATGGAAAAGTTCTAAACATTTTAATTTGGCTGTAGTAAGGTGAAGAAATGTTGAAAATGCCAAATTTCTGAGAAGTAATTTTCAAGCAAACTATGTGTAACAGATTTCTCCATATGACAACTATATGGAGAAATATAGTTATTCGGGATTTCAAGTTTTTGAAATCTTGCATGGCATCAATGATTCCTACCATAGATGTCAGATGATGAATGGGGATGCACTTGACATGGTGCCAATTTCGTTAGTAATGCCCAGGAACACACCTAAGGCTTTCAGAATTTTTTTCCAATTTTGCCAAGTAATTGCCAGAGGTCTCTAATGTTGAATGATATCCACATAGAATATTTAAGACATTTGAATATTACAGGGGACAATAAATCTCCTTAGAGGCACTCTGGACTTTATTGCTTGAGGGGGGGGGGGCTACAGGAGCAGTTTAAGGGTTAAGAAAGCTTTTTAGATTGAATTTAGTTTTCTTTTCAGGAGTTCCCTGAGATTGCGATGGACACAATTGTGCACATTATCCGTCGAATGTCTCCATCACAACGAGCAGATACACTGAAAGCACTCAACAATATGGATCTCATTAACCAGCAAGCAGAACCCATTACCACCCCAGACCAGCAGGATAATTCAAACTGACCCGTATGGTGGCAGTAGTACTTTAACCCATACTACTAGCCACACTTGCCCATGGTCCATATAAACCCAGCTGCCATACCCATCCACTTCGTGTACACAACCTGATGTGCGACTACACCTAAATATAATGACAATTTGATGAAGCATTTGGTGAAAGTGTAAACCTATTTGTTAAATTAAAAGAATAATGTTTAGGAATACAGTACTGTATATACAGTATATATATTTATAGCACAAAATGTATTGAAAAACTCCATGAAAAGATGCTAAGGAAAGTTAATGGAGTTATACAAATCATTAAATATAAGTCATATTTCTAAATTCATTTGCTTTACAGGTAAATGTAGTTATGGAAATTCTGTCATTTTACTTTTTGCATAGCAAGGCCAGATGTGTGTCTTACGGATGTGTATATTATTGATTAAGTTATTACATCATTGAAACATAACTCTCACAATTGTTCAGTAGTGTAGAAGATATACACAAAATTCTGTAAGATTCAATATTTTTGCAAATAGAATATTATATGACAATAATTTATGATATCAATCGATTCCTTTGATTTTTCAGCAATCTTCAGTGTACAATACTGATGATTTTTAAACCCAGAAAAGTTGCACCTATACAGTGCATACCTTTTTTCTTTGGATTTACTAATTGGTATTCTTTAAAACTTTTGAGCCAATAACATCAATTCTTGTCATTTGTCAGTACAAAGATTAATGCACGACACTGAATGACTGACGTCTTTCGTTGCTACGTGACTGCCATACGTTGTATCCCCCAGGGTAAGTGGGCTGGAGTTGCATTTCCACCAGGTTGTGTTGCACAATGACTGAATCATTTTCTTATTTGTATTTTCATTATTGTCATCATTATCAACTTGTTGTTATTGTTGCTTTATTGTTTTGTTTTTGGTTATCCCTAAGATGGATATGTTGTCATTGTTTTTTGTTCTATTCATTATCACTTTTTTTTACTACATTAAAATCTTCATGATTTGAATGATAATGAAATTTTATATTTATAAATACTGTTTTCTTTAACATATATAAATGTATGTGTGTATTTTAAGGGTATGTAAGTAAATGTGTGTATGGGGGGGTGGGTGCGGGTATTCACACTTGCAAAAGGAATTCATAGAAGAATATGAAAGTGGTTAATGCATTTTAGTGTTTTCATTCATGTTTTGAGGGCTGGCTCTTCTTGTATGAAATGATGATGAGATATTACTCCCTGCAAACTTGGCAAGTATGCTCTCATGCCTGTGTGTAGACAACATGTGCATATCCATATATATACCCATTTAGTGTCATTTATGAGTGTGCTATTGCCAGTGTAGTTTCAAGATCGAAACTACTCTGGAGGTGTCCTGTCTTCCCAATACTCTTTGTTAAATAAGGCTTGGGTGCTCTGGTTTTGGCATCCACCCTTGTACCTTCTTTAGTACCTTTTCATATAATTTATAGATTGAGTACAGGCTGTTTTGCTCTACTCCACATTCCATTGTTTAATTTATTTGCATTTAATTCCATCTGCCATGTGTTGCTTCATTCATTTATTTTGTCTAGGTCTTTTTGAAGTCTCTTATTATCTTGTAACTTGGCATCATCTTCAAACATTTAACTCTGATTTCTGTCTGGTAGGTAATTTGTATAGATAATAAACATTACTGGTGCAAGGGCTGAACCTTGTAATACACTGCTAGTGATATTTCTCCAGTCTGATACATTGCCGCTTATGACTCCTCTCGTTTATCTATTAGAAAATATTTCGTCCAAGTCTTGAGTGTGTGTGTAATTACCTAAGTGTAGTTACAGGATGAGAGCTATGCTCGCGGTGTCCCGTCTTCCCAGCACTCTGTCATACTGTATAACGCTTTGAAACTACTGACGGTCTTGGCCTCCACCACCTTCTCACCTAACTTGTTCCAACCGTCTACCACTCTGTTTGCGAAAGTGAATTTTCTTATATTTCGTCGGCATCTTTGTTTAGCTAGTTTAAATCTATGACCTTGTTCATAGGTGTGTGTAATTACCTAAGTGTAGTTACAGGATGAGAGCTACGCTCATGGTGTCCCGTCTACCCAGTACTCTGTCATACTGTATAACGCTTTGAAACTACTGACGGTTTTGGCCTCCATCACCACCTCACCTAACTTGTTCCAACTGTCTACCACTATTTGCAAAAGTGAATTTTGTGTGTGTGTGTGTACTCACCTATTTGTGCTTGCAGGGGTTGAGCTCTGGCTCTTTGGTCCCGCCTCTCAACTGTTGAGGGGTTGTGTGTGTGTGTGCGCGCGCAGGCGTGTGCGTGCTAATTAATTGTCCAAGAGTAGTTACAGGATGAGAGCTCGTGATGTCCCCGTCTTCTCAGTACTGTCATATGATGCTTTGAAACTAATGAGTTTTATCATCCACAATCTTCTCACTTGACTTATTTCAACCATGTACTACTTTATTTGTAAAAGAGAACTTTCTAATGTTTTTTTGGCAGCTTTATTTCCTTAGTTTGAGCCTACGACCTCTTGTTCTTGAAGTTGCAGGTTTCATGAATTCTTCATTGTCAATTTTGTTGATTCCTGTTACTATTTTGTACATAGTGATCATATTGTCTTATTTTCTTTTATCTTCTAACTGTGGTTTGTTTAACACTCTACACTTTCTTCATAGCTCATGTTTTTTCAGTTCTGAAAGTTCTGAAAGTTCAGTTTTCAGTTCAATTTAGTTGCTTGTCTCTGCACTTTCTCAGATTTACTGGTGTGCTTCTTTGAAATATGGGGCACCATACAACCACGGCAAATTCCAATTTGGGCCTCACGAAAGTTGTGAACCATTTCTTTAATATTTAGCCATTCTTGGTAAAAGTGTGTGTGTGTACTTGCTCACATGTACATACTTACACTCACATATGTATGCATACATTTAGACATGGTTTACTTTCGTTGAGTTTGTGTGCCATTTTATAATTACAAAAATTAGTTGCACTTTCTGGTTAGACTGGATCATTAATGATTTTAGATTAAATTAAATTCAAGAAAATAATAATATATTAATGAAGGTTGCTATTAAGAATTTTGTCACATTACACTGTACTGTATAATGCTCCTAAGCTATTTGTTATCAATGGAGATAACCAAGGTTTTGACTATTTTTGACTAATTCTCTATTAATTTTGCCACCAATAATAGTTTTCATTTTCATAAAATTAAATGTATAGTTAATATATCTGTGAGATTACCATTAATACACAAGAGTATTTAAATTGGAGTCCAAGGCAGTAAGGAATGCTAAGGGGAGATATTAGTTACTAGAATTTGCACGCTTTATCTATAACTTGTACAAATCTTTTTTTTCCATACTGGCTAGACTGACAGATATACAATAGTGTCTAATTATTCAAAAAGACATTTTTATTTATTCAAAAAGCAAGAAACAATTACTGTTAAAGCCTTACGCAGGCTTCTGTGGAGAAAGTATTTTCGAGGTAAGTGGAGTGCGAAACACAATTGATGTATATATTTTGGTATAAAGTAGGCAGCTCACATTCCTATATACCTTGTAATACTTTCTTTTGTAGCTGTTTTCTTGATTTATCTTTACTGTATAATGGCCTTAATATTTTATCTTTCACTCAAATTGACATCTTAGGCAAAAAGAATCAACTGACTTGGTTAATTTGTTTAAAATATATTAGGGGTTTGTTAGATTGATGCTTCTATATTGGGATAAACTAAATTTTTACAATAATATAAAGGTTCATGAACATAACATTGATTACGTGCCATTGTCTCGTAATGAACGATAAGTATCTTTGTCAAGGACAGGAAGCATGTTAGGCTTACTTAGGTTCC
The DNA here is from genome assembly GCF_040958095.1 of Procambarus clarkii. Classification (NCBI taxonomy): domain Eukaryota; kingdom Metazoa; phylum Arthropoda; class Malacostraca; order Decapoda; family Cambaridae; genus Procambarus; species Procambarus clarkii. The sequence continues at coordinate 34,215,993 of NC_091192.1, forward strand.
CCCCCCCCCCCCTAGATTAACTATTGACTTCCTAGAATGCAGCCCACAACAGTTACCTAACTCCTAAGTACGTAATTATTGCTAGTTGAACAAAGGCATTCGGTGAAACGTCTGTTCTACCGTGGGAATCAAACCCAAGAGCTTTCGGTTGTGAATCGGCTGTGCTGATCTCTGCATTACAGAACCTTTTATTTATATAAATATACATTTAAATATATGGTGTATATCATATATGCTGGTGTACAAGTCAATCCGGTACATAGGTCGACCCTCAAAACTTTAGAGGTGTAATTCAGGTTCAGGCCTATATTCCCCACATAAGACAACCCCCCCCCCCCCCCCCCTCCTCCCAGAACAAGGCAGCGCCTTTTTCCCTGCCCCACTGTATGGAAAGGGAAAAAATATGGAATCTCGTAAATATACAGTAGCTTAACAAATATTTACCGCATAAGGCAGGTGGTGTCAGGGGAGCTGTCATGAGGCAGGTAACACACATTTAATGCCAGCTTTGTGTAAATTGAGTATTTATAATTATGAACAATACGTGACAAATACCTAAGAACATTTCTATGTGCACGCAATTCAATTAGGTCGACTACATTGACCACAATATAATTGGTATAAAAAGTTATTGTAAGCATCAAGGCTTTAAGCTCCTTATGTAATAATGTAACCAACTTGTCTGTTTAATAACAGCAGATTCTAGTTAGAACTGCTATGTAAATATATTCAATGTTAAAACCCACAGTTCAATTTGATAAGGAATTTTTCATATGTAAAGCATGCTGTCATTTGGAGAATGTCATTTTTTATTTAATTTCCTGTAAATAATACATAATTGTTCATTTGCCAAACTCTTCATCGAGGTCTAGGACATATTTAGTAGAGATTAGTTTTTAAGAGTTCTTGTTTCCAAATACTTTTTCAGCAGTATTTGTGTTGTTGGCAGGGAATGTATGAATTAAACTCGATGGAGATAAACTGAAGTAAGATTTGCCTGCCAAGAGAAATTGGAGTACATTCATATTATTTAGATATTCAATGTTGTTTATTTTTCTCACTTTATACTCTGAAAATTAAATGAGAATTTTATTTTGGTGTTTAAAAGATAATAATAATTTGCCATCTTTTCCCAGAGTTGATTATTTTTACTGCAGGTTCTTTTCTATTTTAATTAAGGTACTCAAAGACATAACTTAAATGTGCCAGCATTGTTACTGTAGTTACACTCTCACTTTGCTCTCTTGGCCTTTGAGACTTTTAACCTTTCACATCTAACATTCGCTGTTCCTCGTACTTAACACTTTGGCGCACCCGGCGCATGCGCCCCAGCTTAAGTTCGTGCCAAGTGTTTCTCGTCAGCGTATGTCTAGACAAAATGTGTATACTCGTTTCAGTTTTTTCACTTTAATTCTCGTGCTACGTCGTTCCTTTTGGTATCATTGTGTTTGCAGTACAATTCCCTAAAGGGGTATATGCATATAAGATCCAAAAGCCCGGCGTGACCCCCCACAGCAAAGCTGAAATTTGGCCGAACATTACCCGGGAGCGCGCAAAAGCAGTAAAATGTGTATACTAGTTTCAGTTTTCTCATCTTAATTCTCGTGCTATGTCGTTCCTTTTGGTATCAGTGTGTTCACAGTACAATTCCCTAAAGGGGGTATATGCATATAAGGTTCAAAAACATAAATTTTTGTGTTACGTCGTTCCGTTTGGTATGAAATTGTTCTCAATATAAAGGTGCGCATTTGAAAACTAGTCCCATAATAATAGAACAATAAATGGAATTTTAACAAATATTTTAATTTTGAACTCTCATCACCACAGAAGTATTTATGATCTTTCCAGTGATCTGACCTCAGTTGTCAGGCTACTTCGTCATTATGGTATCAAATTGTGTGCAATCTAAAGGTGCTCATTCTGAAATCGGTCCCAGAATGATCCGATAAAAATTATAATTTTAACAAATATATTAACCGGGGATGCATTCGTCCCCGGCTAGCAAACGTGAGAAAAATAAGACGCATGGTTGTTCCTAGATGCACAAAAGTGTTAGCAAATATTACAGGCAAGTTTTTTTGGGTTCCCAGCCATATTGGCATTTCCTCCAGCATTTTTCTCGACATCATCACAGCTGCCAGTCCAGTTTCTAAGAAACAAATTTTTTATATGAAGTTCTAGACTTATAATGAATAAATCAACAAGAGCCGTGATGAGGATTCGAACTTACGTCCAGGATGATCCGAAACACGCCTTAATCGAGTGTGCCACGACATGGTAAAAGAATTGCAACTGGGATTGCTACTGCTGCCACACGGATCCCGCAGTCTCTCCGAGACACAAACCAGGGTTTTACATCATCCCAGGATCATCCTGGACGTAAGTTCGAACCCCTCATCATCCTTGTGGATTTATTAATTTGATATATCACGCTAGTGTGATTTCTGTGTGTATTCTAGACGTTTACCTTACTGTTGAAACTGCATTGTTCTTGCCTCAACTTACAATGTCTAGAATTTCAGAAGGATCTGAATTTTTGTCCTTCAGTACAATTTGCTGAGGCTAGACACCTTTTATATTTCTGCTCTTGTATTGGCATCCTAAATGATATCTATGAACTTTTTTAATATTGACTCAGACAGGGCTATGTAGTCTTCTGGACTTGTATCTTTCTTTTGACAATGATGTTTTTACTTTCATGGGCCAGAATTATTTGCATTACTGTATGTTAGTATGAAGTACTAAAGTTGAAAGATCATACTTTTCATAAATTAAAAAACTTCATAGCCATCCTGGGGCCAGATTCACGAAGCAGTTACGCATGTACTTATGAAAGCATACATCTTTCCTCAATCTTTGATGGCTTTGGTTACATTTATTAAACAGGTTACAGACATGAAAACTTCGCAATCACTGTTATTGTTCTAACGGTCTCCTGGTGCTTCGGAGCTCATTAACTGTTTAATACAGTAATAGTAAACGAAGCCGCTAAAGATTGAAAAAAGATGTACAGGTTCGTAAATGCTTGTGTAACTGCTTTGTGAATCTAGCCCCAGGCTTAGTACTGTACTTTCTTTTAACCGGTTATCGTCATTTGTTGATTCACAGAGTAATGTGGTTATAGTCATATGACGATTTAAACAATTATTGTCTGGTTTATACATGTATGATACAAATATGGTTATAATGGCCCTCTCTGGATGTAATGGAGTTTGCCTTGACCCATGAAAAAAAAATCCTACAACCATTTCATAGTTACCAGTACAAGGAGGAACCTGCTGTCAAGTGTGTAATTATCTAAGTATAATTACCTAAATGTACTTACAGATAAGAGCGCTATGCTTGTGTTGTCCCATCTTCCTAGTACACTTTGTCAAATAATGCTTTGAAACTACTAACGGTTTTGACCACCACCACCTCACTTGTTCCAACCGTCTACCACTGTTTGAAAAAGAAAATGTTCTGCTACTTCTTTGGCATCTTTGTTTCCTTTGCTTGAATCTGTGTCCTCTTGTTCTTGAAGTTGCTAAGTTGCTAGTTTCAGGAATTCCTCTTTGTCAATTTGGTAGATTCCTGTTAGTATGTGCCACATTGGTGGCTTACAGTTTTCTTTCAATCTATACTCTCACCCATATTGTGCCAATTAGGCTATGTCATCACCCAGAGCCCAACACCCATGTATATTATGTTCATATCCTTTTCACTACTTTGTAATGGAGTATATTAGGTAAACCAATCATCAATTGAAACATGTGTTATTGAAACAGTTGTTATATGAATTATGTGATTTATCAAGTTTTCAACCAACACACAAATGCACGCACGCACAGGCTGCAGGAGCTGAACCTCACGTCACTGGAAAAACAGAAGAGTGAGGGGAGACATGATAACTACCTACAAAATTCTCAGGGGAATTGACAGGGCAGACAGACAAACTATTTAGCATGGGTGGAACACGAACAAGGGGACACAGGTGGAAACTTGGTGCCCAAATGAGCCACAGAAACATTAGAAAGAATTTTTTCAATGTCGGAGTAGTTAACAAATGGAATGCATTAGGCAGTAATGTAGTGGAGGCTGACTCCATACACAGTTTCAAATGTAGGTATGATAAAGCCCAGTAGGCTCAGGAATCTGTACACCAGTTGATTGATGGTTGAGAGGCGGGACCAAAGAGACAAAGCTCAACCCCCGCAAACACAAATAGGTGAGTATAAATAGGCGAGTACACACAAAAACACACACACACACACACACACAGGATGCCAGTGACTGTGTGGATAGCATGCTGGACACATAACCCTATGGCCCGGGTTCTATTCCCGGCGCCGGCGAGAAACAAAAGTGGGTATAGTTTCTTTCACCCTGATGCCCCTGTTACCTAGCAGTAAATAGGTGCCTGGGAGTTAGACAGCGGTTACGGGCTGCTTCCTGGGGTGTGTGAAAAAAAAATTAAAATAGTAACAGTTGATTGACAGTTGAGAGGCGGGCCAAAAGAGCAGAGCTCAACCCCCCGCAAGCACAACTAGGTGAATACACACACAAAAACTTGTAAATGAAGAATATCAAGTGATAAACAATCAGTGAAACACCCGAGGATAACACAGGAAACAGCAGAATCGGGCATTGAGTGTTGACAAGCACCAGACATGCCCAACACACACCCATCTAGAGCACCTACAACCAGTTAAACTTCAAGATAAATATTTGCTTATTTTTTGTGTTTCTTACAGAATTATAAATTTGTATGCAAAATATAATGAAAAATAATTATTTTTTTGTTTTTGTTTATTTTTGGTGCATAGGCAGGCATGACCATTTCTCCATAGCTGCTGTCTTAAAGGTTAATAGTAATTTACTTGAGATATTTCTTTAGTGTTCATGAAGGGGAATTAATACTGCTTTATGATGCATCATGCCCATAAAGCATTATGATCCCTAAATTATCTTTGGTAAATAATATTCAGTATAATATGATATTTGAAAATATTGAAGTATATCTGTGTGCTTTTACTATTTATGAAATGAATATACTGTACTGTACTTCTTACTGTTAAAAATGCTAGCATGAATTTTTGTTGCATGTTAGCATATTTTTCATAATGTCCTTAGCTTGTGTATTTGGGTACAAATAAATATTTAGTCATATACAGTATCTAATTTTATAACCTGATGCTCTGTATATGAGAACCATTAAAAATCATACTATTTATTGGTGTTTAATCATGTGGAAAATACATAAGGTATTCCTCCATTTAATGTTAGTCTAATGTTAAATGTTAAACTGAAGCGTGTACAGTGAAGGTATTTACCGCCATCTATACTCTTCAAAAATGTTCGAGGCTGGGGCCTCGGGCCAGGCTCGGGGCTAGAAGAATTCCAGAGACCCTCTCCAGGTATGCTCCTCGAACACTTATTTTTAAGGGGCCCAGGTCAACTCTATTCTAGAATTTCAGATTTATATTTGATATTTTGCTATAAACCATCAGCATGGTTACTAAACCCTGTTTTAATTTGTTTTAATCCATTTGATTTACAATTTTTACTGCAGTCACTCATGGTATTGTTGGAAAGACGAGGCACAGCTTTATACTTATGTTAGAGGAAATTCAGATTTGTTTCCTAATAAAAAAAATCATAACGGGCGTTATTATTTTCTTGAACAAAAACAATTCTATCTTCGTAAAAAAAAAAAAAAAAAGCAGAAATGTAAAGACCAGAAATTTGTGTATTGAGAAATTTCATGGAAATTGAATGAAAACTAATAAACTGAAGGGGGAAAACCCAAATTGTTATTTTGAGATTTGAGTTTTCCCACCATAAATGCAGCATCACAAATCCTCATCAGTATATATATTTTAATTATGTAACTTATGTTGTAAATACTTTCTAATGACTTGTATTTAGTTACTGTGATTTTGTATTTTATTTTTTTGCTAGTAAAATATACTAGTTGGCAACTTTTGTATATTTAGTTGCCAAAAAAAAAAAAAAAATTGACTAATTTATTTCTATAAAAGCTCAAAATTTAGCTAGTAATCTAGGGTTTTAAAATAGCAGTAAAAAAATAAAAAAATACAATACTGTATAGAAAAAAAATTAAATGGCTCTGTGCTGTTAGCATTTTTGCTGCTGGTATATTTAAAAATATAAAATCTATTATAGATTTTATATATTTAATTTATTTTATGAGACTTTAAATCTCTTTGCGTTTAAAAGTCCCAATGCTAACTGCTTGGTGTTCCTCCTGCTCAATTCAATTTCAATTTCTTTATTATGCACCCCATACCCATCCCGTGGGCGGTGGTGTAAAGGATTACAGAGGCACATAATCGGTTCAGGAACTGAACCCTCTAGTTCGTTTAGCTAAGCAAATAATCTTAGCTTAGCTAAACGAACTAGAGGGTTCAGTTAGCTAAGCAAAGATTGTTATTTGCTGCTCAACATGAAGACTTTGTCGCTCATGTGTCAGAGTGGTGCAGCACTTATGATCCCTCCACAGTGCAGACATTTAATGACGGTCTAGTACAGAACATTCAGATGTTCACCGATCCTTTAGGTCGGCCCCCGCACCACCCAATGGTCAGAACGATATGAAAAGTAATAAACACCATGCATATTACAATGACCCCAAACTGCATACTTTGAAACGCACTGCCAGACGCGTTGACTTGCATATAGGGAAACACGTACACCAACAATGTTCAAGCTCTTTCAGAAACTCCTAGCCAAGGCAAAGGAGTGCATGCCAGAGCTCGGGCAAGATAACTGCGAAAGTCTCAACTCTCTTACCCCCCCTCAGCCAGGCATGGAAGGATATTAAAAGAATTAAAGGCGATAAGGCAATAAGGAATTAAAGGCAGTTTTTCTCTCATCTGTTATTCTTTCATGCTATGTAACTTATCATTTTTATAAATTTTGCAAGTATTTACCTACTTATAAGGTTCTTAGATTAAGGACCTGCCCGAAACGCTGCGTGTACTAGTGGCTTTACAAGAATGTAATTACTATGCTATGTATCCTCACAATCCCTATGTACCTTCTTGTATATATATAAATAAATAAATAAATAAATAAATAAGATCGGCGAAGTAGCACACCCTCACCCTCTACACAGAGCAAACGAGTTAGTTGATGCTTGGGTTCAAGTTCAAGTTCAAGTATGTTTATTGAGATAAGCAATAAATACATCTCAAAGGGATAGAGTAGCTTAGGCTATTTCTACCCCCCTCTACTTCAAGTCCCTCAAGGGGCGCACAAATTCAGTGAGTACAAATAGACATATAGCAGTACAAAAATCCCATTTAACATTGCATACAGCAAGTACAGCATATAATTGTTACATTCTTGGGGCAAAATTCTTGTAGCTCCTAAGTATACTGTCTATTATACCATTATCACACATCCAAACAATTTGATGTGGTACACTATTTATTTCCTTATTTCTATATTTTTCAATAAGGTGACACTCTAATACATAATGTTCTAAGGTGTGGGCGGACGGCATACTACATAATTTACACTCCTTATCTTTTTCACTGACATCAACACCGTATTGCCAGATATATTTATATCCTAATCGTAATCTCATGTAAATTGAATCCTTCCAAGTAGACTTTCCTTTACCATAAGTGAAGGACGAATTTGTATTTATTATTGAATAATTCTTAAGTGTGTTACTACTGTCCACCATTGCCATTCTCTTTATCATTTCTTCACCCTCCTGAATCACCTTGAGTCTTGTTTTTATTTGTTTCAAGGTTAACTGACATACAACATCAACAAGAGTTTTTTCAGTGGCTCTCTTCGCTATGTCATCAACTACCTCATTCAACAGTATTCCCACATGTGAAGGGATCCACATGAATCTTACTTTATACCCAGTTTTTTCTAGTCTCTTAACATTCTCTCTACACTCTATCACAATATTCTGATATACTGGGCGTCTGCTATTTAAAGACTCTAACGCTCCTCTGCTGTCAATAAAGAAGCAAGCATTTTTTCCACATTTGACTACTTCCTGTAATCCTGCTAATACTCCTTGGAGTTCAGCCTGCGTTGAAGAGACATTGTCAGTTAAGCGGCGTCCAATAACAGTATCTACAGTGCCGATGTCAGTGTACTCCCTGATCAAGACTCCACATCCTGCCTTCCCATCCCTAGCTACTGACCCATCACAATATACATGTAGAGTGTTTTCCGTAGGCAGTTTTCTAATTATACAATCATATGTTGCCCTCAGCTCTCCTATTTCATACATACTTTTTTTCTTATGCAAGGGAGTAATTACTACATCTACATTACAATCCTCCCATGGTGGTGTAAATTTTCTCTTGGGCACAGCAACACACTCTGTAATAACATCATACTTTATAACATTATAACATAATTTATTCATATATACTCTCTTCTTCATCATACACTGTTCACTACTTCCCACCTTTTGAACCGAGAGGATTAATTCATTAGCTCCCCCACCTCTCATTAATCTAATGGCAGAGGCTACATTTATCTCTGAAATTCTATCCCCAATACTCTGCAGATTCAACTCCATCCTCATTATCTCAATCATAGCATTTCTTGGGCATCCTAAGATAATTCTCATTGCTTCATTTTGTACCTTCTCCAACTTGCCCATCCTACCTTTACCAAAACAAGAAATGACAGGTGCAGCATAATCAATAAGAGATCTTACAGTACTCAAGTATAACATTCGTAGCACTGGGACTCCCACTCCCTTTCCACAGCATGCCAAAGCCTTCAGAGGTTGTAATCTCTTCCGACATTGACCCAACAGTCTGTTCATCTCAGCTTCCAAACTCTCATGGGTATATCCAACATATATGCCTAAATATTTATATATATTAACTCTCTCTATATTTTTATCGTTTATTTTCAAAACAATGGGGCTCCGACTTCTACATTCAAACTTAGTTTTGTTTTCATTAACCACCAGTCCCATATGGTGACACAGGTTTCCGAAATTGTCCAACACTGTTTGAACCTTTGAAATATCTTTGCCCTGAAATAAAATATCATCGGCATATATGATCGGAGTTACCCCATTTGAGTATCTCTCAGATGCTATCTTATTCATTAGTACATTAAACAGGGTGGGACTCAAAACTCCTCCCTGAGGTGTGCCGAGTTCAAAAGACCTCACACCTGACATACAACCTTGATACCACACCTGAGCCTTCCTTTCGTAAAGATAATCCCCTATCCAGCGCAATAATTTCCCTTTAACACCAAGACTAGCTAATTCATATAAAATAACCTCTTTGTTGGCTTTATCAAAAGCTCCTTGTAAATCAATGAAAATTCTATAATAATCATTTTCATTAGCTAGACATTTAATAATACAATCAGAGGTACTTTTTCCTTTGAGGAACCCGAACAAATTACTAGACAGCTGATCACCTATTATATATAAAAGTCTATTTAAAATGATCCTCTCCATCATTTTACAAAAACACGAGGTTAAAGACACAGGTCTATACTCTCCATTGGCTTTAGGGATAGGGATGATCATAGCTTTTTTCCATTTACTGGGAATACTGCCCTCTTTATAACTAATATTAAAGAGGTCTAAAAGTGGGCTTTTCGTCATAGTGGCAAGTTCATTAAGTATTTCATAAGTTACTCCATCCTCCCCAGGTGCGGTAGATTTCCCAACTTTAATCGCCGTTATTAGTTCTTCTCTGGTAATACCTGTGCAAGTGACATCACCACTGTTACCTGCTATAAGTATAAAATCCTTTCTTAGATCTTTCCAAGAATCTAATGACTCTCTCGTTACAGCGGGTAATGAACTAAGTTTGGCAGCTTCCGCCCATTTATTTACGAGCTCATTTGCAATTCCTTGCGGGTCTGGATGTGCAACAAAATTGTGCTTTTTACCCCTTATTTTATTTACGTCTTGCCAGATTTCCTTCAAGTTTCTGTTACTCCCAACTTTCTCTGCAAATTCCTGCCAATACTTGCTCCTAATTTCCTTTCTCTTCTCCCCACACAGCCTAGCAACTGCCAGTAAAGCATTCTTCCCTTCCTCAGTCCTACCATTCCTATTCCAATCCCTGTGAGCTCTCCTCATTGTTAATGTCCACCCCTTAAGCATCTTGTCATGTGTATAATTTTCTTTTCTGGGGGGATGCCTTTTTATACTAGATGGTTTCCGGTTCAATGTTGCATTAAATACATCTACCTCCTCAATTAAATCTTCATAAAATGCTTCTGCCGAAACCGGCTTATAAGTATCATACCAAGACTTAATATGGCCGACAAGACCCCTTAATTCTCCCTCATTAAACTTTAACCTTTTCCTCTGAAGGCAGGCATGCTTTTTATCTAGTTTAAGCTGTATTTGTAATGCAAAATGATCACTTAGCATTTCATCCACAGTAAGACAATTCCCCTCTATGCCCTCAGCATTTATTAAACAAGCATAATCTAATCTCCCTCCCCTCAAATGAGTAGGAGAGGGCTCGCCCAGCAGTTGAACATCTTCATGTTCCTGCAAAAACTGGTACCATCTGCAACCATTCCTATTTGCTTTACCCCTTGATCCTAAAGCTGGATGTCTGGCATTAAAATCCCCTACCACAAGTGTATCTTCAGAAAAGAAGGAATCTGGCAAGTATCGTAAATCAAGGGAGCTATCAGAGATGTATAGATTAATGAAATTTAACTCTCGGTCCTTTAATTGTATCCGCAAGCTAATACTTTCAATACCTCTATATCTCTGAGGAATTCCAGTTATCTCGGCAGGTATGGTACTTTTGACATAACATGAGACCCCCCTAGTTCCTCCATCAGCATATAAGTGAAAGCCTCTATAGCCATTTAGCCTCAGTATGCTACCATCCCTATCCCCAGTTTCCTGGAGTGCTACTATGTCAATATCCTCTCTAAGAGTATAATAGTGTACATCCACTGCTCTAGTTTTTAATCCATTAATGTTCCAAGATAATATTCTCAATTTACTTTCATCCATGATTAATAATAAAACTACCTTTGCCCTGTCCGTCACATTCCATGAGATACAAGAGTACCTTAGAAACTTCCTTCCAACACCGTAACATTTTTTCTTTCTCCTCACCTTCACAACTACTACTAACATCGAAGGTAATATTTTTCATATCTATTTTCTTTGTTATTTCTGTAACCCGTTTTACTTTAACCGTTCTTTCACCATTTGTCACAACAGGAGGTTGAACACCGCTAACACTACTAGAAAGTGTATTCTCCTGACTATCCTCTATCATCGTTACCTCATGCACATCATTACTTTCTTCTACGCACGTTTCACTTTCCATTTCACGTCTCGTTTTACTTTCAATTACACGTCCTGTTTCACCACCATCTTTACCCCGTTCACCTTCCATAGCCAATTTTTCCAATGCCTCAATCCTCTTATCTAGTTTTTTTAGATACTCCAAAATTTGATTACCAACCTCAGAGGTGACCATATTGTCCTGAACCTTGTCGTCACAAGGTTTCAGTTTTTCCACTGCATGATGTACTTTCCCTAAGCTCGCCTTTACTTTCTCCGTCCCTTTTTCCCACACATTGATCATAGGGGCTGCCGTTGGCTTCCAACTGTTTCCTCCATGTTCCTCTTGCACAATTTTTCCTTGCTGCGAGGATACATCTATCCTGCTTGTAGGACCCGTTCTAGTCTCTTTCAGATGAGGCTTCATGGGGCATAGAGAGGAACCAGCATTGTGGCCTCCTCGACAGTTGCAACAAAATGGGATAATCTTTTCACTTCTTTCAATCTTGACTCTACACTCTCGCGAGTCGTGATTTTTCCCACAATACCGACACCTGGGGTCAAACTGGCATTTCCATGCCATATGTCCCCAACGTGAACACTTCATGCACAGTATAGGCTCCTCAACGTATTTTGCAACGTTCCTATAGCCTAGTCCTTGCACAAAAATTTTCTCCGGCGCCTCACCCTTTACCAAGGCAACAACCTGGCTTCGTTTGTCACCACGAACACTGTTCCTCTTGGCCCAGACAACATTATCATTGTTAAGAAGAAGACAGTCAGGATCCAAATAAGTTGGAAACTTGAAAACTATGATCTTTGTGTGCAACATACCTTCTTCTGGAGGAACCATCACTACATTCTCAAATCCAACCGTCGTGAGGCGTTCCACGGCCTGTTCAGTCCCAACTGTTATGTAGGGCCGGTGAAGACCCTCCTTGAAAAGTGGTTCGTATTCCAAACATTGTTTAGCCAAACGTACCGTCCACTCTAGCTTTTGGTGGAAATTCAATTGGCATGTTGTAGGGAACAACAGCCTCTTCCTTCTTGTCTTGTCTTGAGTCTTGCCGAGTAGGGTCTCATTCTTTGGTCTCTTTGCAATCTCATCGTCACTCTCACTGTCTCGCTGTCTGTTATTATTTCTCCGTTTCTTTTTGTTCACTACTAATTCAAACGGTCGATTATCATCTTGTCTGTCCTCCTCACTGCCACTTGGGCATACCGCCTCAGCCATTTCTTCGACGTTGTGATGCTTGGGCAACCACCTCTAGCTTCAATAATCTTCCCCCAGACATACAGTTCAGATTAAATGCTGGTTAATGGAGATAGAGAAAGGCTTGTTGACTTCATGCTCCACGAGGAAGATGAATGCAATGTGCCATTTACTGAGTTTGAGTTATATTCGGCCCTAAACAAAGGTAAAGCCACATCCCCCGGTGAGGATGGTATCACTTATGACATTGAGTCTGCTCCTTTTAGTACCAGGGAATCCCCCTTTTTGAGATGTATAATATGAGCTATGTTATTGGGGAACTTCCTATCTCTTGGACCAACAATATAATAATTCCAATTCCCAAGCCAATCAAGAGAATGCTTTCCGCCCAATTTCCCTTACTAGTTGCATTTCCAAAACATTAGAGATAATGGTCCGCGAGGGCCAGCGGCGCGGAACCCCCCACCCCCGAAGGGCGAGCAGCAGCTGGCCGCTATAACTAGGAATATGACTGCTCGCTACTGTGTCCGTAACCGTGCCCGTATGCCCGGAGAGGCCGTTAAAAACAGGCAGATTCCCCTGACTGAAAAAGGTATCAATCCGGGTCTACTAGGCAGATGCTGCAAACATCCCACATTCACATGTAATAGTTGTGGGACCACTCTGTGTGAGGATTTGACCTCTGAACATCTACAAACATATCCCCAAGGTGAGTGAATAAACCCCTCACCAGTATTATTTCTCTTAAGAAGCTTTTTTTTTTGAGAGCTTATGTCATGGGGTTTAGCAGGGAGGGGGTGTTGCCTTTATTATTATTATTATTATTTTCCAGGGGTAGTTCAGAAGCAGGTAAAGACATCACAGGGTCAGGTAGGAGAGCAACAACATGACAAAGCACAGCGTGGCAATAGTCCCTTAGGTGGTAGTGGGGTTAGACAGTCCAATGCAAATGGGAGGGGAGGGGGGGGGAGAGGAAGTGATGAGTGATGATGATGGTGGTGGTGACATCTCTCAGGCAGGCCCTAGTGGTCCTAGACCTCATGACAACAAACGAGATAGTGACCTAATAAGTGAGGAAAATTCCTCAGATGTGGGGGATGTTATAGACATCCCCCACTTAATTAATAGGGTTGGGGCCTTGGTGGATCTCTTTACTAGGATGGAATATTCCATCTCCACAGCCTTCGCCACAGACCCTATAGGACTCCTAAGCAACTTTAGGGACTATTACTTCACTGAAATAATTACATGAATTCTCTTGGGGGACATGGCAATTTTACTTCATCATTAAAAATCCTTCTCAAAGTGAAGGTAACACTTTTAAAACAACGTCTCACAGAAGATGTTGATTCTAGGGAACACTTCATAGCGACACCTGCTTGACTGGTAACTCTTGAGGAGGTGGGTAATCTTACTGATAGTTGGGTGGATTATATGATTACACGACTGGAGGATCTCCTTTCAGAAACGGAAGGAAGTGGTTTTATACTATATAATGTTGATTTCCTCAAAATCGTTATCTGTAATGCTAGTGTAAGATCAGTTTTGGAGGATTATGTCCCTTATCCCCCCTTTTTAAGGGGGCGACATGAGATCTTCAACCCAAACCCCGCCGGTAACAATAGAATATGCATTATTCAATGCATTGCTGCTTTTCTGGCGTCACTGTCCCAGTCGATGGCAGACATAGAATGCTCCCAATCACACGGGTTTCTATAGGCCATTGCTCCTCGTGCCTCTTGAGGGGGGCCCAGGTTCTGGCTCGTGGTCCCCGGTAGACAAGAACTCCAAGCACATTGAGTAATGCCAGAAAGATATACATAGCCATTGAGCCTGGATAGCTCCGGGGAGCCTCTGGGACTCACCCAGAAAATGGCGTTTCATTTCATTCAACGCTGGTTTTTTTGTCGTTCGTTCGGCACTTTTTTGTTGAGTGTTGGGAAAGTTTTTTGTTTTTCTACATTTTTTGTTGGTCGAGTATTAGATTTTTGTTTGACGTTTGGATGTTTTTTGTTGGGTATTTTGGAACTTTTTTTGTTGGGCGTTTGTCACTACTGTATTTGTTTGGGCGTTTACCACTTTTTGTTTGGGCGTTTACCACTTTTTGTTTGGGCGTTTACCACTTTTTGTTTGGGCGTTTACCACTTTTTGTTTGGGCGTTTACCACTTTTTGTTTGGGCGTTTACCACTTTTTGTTTGGGCGTTTACCACTTTTTGTTTGGGCGTTTACCACTTTTTGTTTGGGTGTTTACCACTTTAGTTAGCTTAGGAAACCTTGATAAGCTTAAAAAGGGGTTCTGTTCCCGAGAATTAGACATTATAACACGCAAATAAAAACAATTTATTCTGAGCAATTTAAGCCATGCAAAATATTGTAATGAAGTCATCAAACACATTTAACAGGCAATCACATTAGTAGTGTCAGTTTCCATTGCTAAAGCACCTCATTTTGTGGTAGTGTTCATCAATTCACTATTCAGTGTTATATGTAGTTGAATTGCCACATTTGTGGTAAAAAATAAAAACTGGGAAACAGATCCATTCGACCACTCGATCCACTGTAATCTCCCTTCTATCTACTAGGTCCTGTTGTCTCCCCTCGACCTCCACTAGGTTCTGTGGTCTCCCCTTGACCTCCACTAGGTACTTTAGTCTTCCCTCGACCTCCACTAGGTACTGTAGTCTCCCCTCGACCTCCACTAGGTCTTGTAGTCTCCCCTCGACCTCCACTAGGTACTGTAGTCTCCCCTCGACCTCCACTAGGTACTGTAGTCTCCCCTCGACCTCCACTAGGATCTGTGGTCTCCCCTCGACCTCCACTAGGTACTGTAGTCTCCCCTCGACCTCCACTAGGTCCTGTAGTCTTCCCTCGACCTCCACTAGGACCTGTAGTCTCCCCTCGACCTCCACTAGGTACTGTAGTCTCCCCTCGACCTCCACTAGGTACTGTAGTCTCCCCTCGACCTCCACTAGGTACTGTAGTCTTCCCTCGACCTCCACTAGGACCTGTGGTCTCCCCTCGACCTCCACTAGGACCTGTGGTCTCCCCTCGACCTCCACTAGGTCCTGTAGTCTTCCCTCGACCTCCACTAGGACCTGTGGTCTCCCCTCGACCTCCACTAGGACCTGTGGTCTCCCCTCGACCTCCACTAGGTCCTGTAGTCTTCCCTCGACCTCCACTAGGTACTGTGGTCTCCCCTCGACCTCTACTAGGTCCTGTAGTCTCCTCTCGACCTCCACTAGGACCTGTAGTCTCCCCTCGACCTCCACTAGGACCTGTAGTCTCCCCTCGACCTCCACTAGGACCTGTGGTCTCCCCTCGACCTCCACTAGGACCTGTAGTCTCCCCTCGACCTCCACTAGGACCTGTGGTCTCCCCTCGACCTCCACTAGGTCCTGTAGTCTCCCCTCGACCTCCACTAGGACCTGTGGTCTCCCCTCGACCTCCACTAGGTCCTGTAGTCTTCCCTCGACCTCCACTAGGTACTGTAGTCTCCCCTCGACCTCCACTAGGACCTGTAGTCTCCCCTCGACCTCCACTAGGTCCTGTAGTCTTCCCTCGACCTCCACTAGGTACTGTAGTCTCCCCTCGACCTCTACTAGGTCCTGTAGTCTCCTCTCGACCTCCACTAGGACCTGTAGTCTCCCCTCGACCTCCACTAGGACCTGTAGTCTCCCCTCGACCTCCACTAGGACCTGTGGTCTCCCCTCGACCTCCACTAGGTACTGTAGTCTCCCCTCGACCTCCACTAGGTCCTGTAGTCTCCCCTCGACCTCCACTAGGACCTGTGGTCTCCCCTCGACCTCCACTAGGTACTGTAGTCTCCCCTCGACCTCCACTAGGACCTGTAGTCTCCCCTCGACCTCCACTAGGACCTGTGGTCTCCCCTCGACCTCCACTAGGTACTGTAGTCTCCCCTCGACCTCCACTAGGTCCTGTAGTCTTCCCTCGACCTCCACTAGGTCCTGTAGTCTCCCCTCGACCTCCACTAGGATCTGTGGTCTCCCCTCGACCTCCACTAGGTACTGTAGTCTCCCCTCGACCTCCACTAGGTCCTGTAGTCTTCCCTCGACCTCCACTAGGACCTGTAGTCTCCCCTCGACCTCCACTAGGACCTGTGGTCTCCCCTCGACCTCCACTAGGTACTGTAGTCTCCCCTCGACCTCCACTAGGTCCTGTAGTCTTCCCTCGACCTCCACTAGGTCCTGTAGTCTTCCCTCGACCTCCACTAGGACCTGTGGTCTCCCCTCGACCTCCACTAGGTACTGTAGTCTCCCCTCGACCTCCACTAGGTCCTGTAGTCTTCCCTCGACCTCCACTAGGTCCTGTAGTCTTCCCTCGACCTCCACTAGGTCCTGTGGATGTACTCCACCCGAATGAGAAGGAAAAAAACAAGACAGGCCAACTCTGGGGCATTCAACCGGGCACAGAGCTGCAACTGCCACAGGCAGGCAAAACGAAGCTGCAAAGTGGTAGCTGGCTGACAAGCTTGAACATCATTTGGAGTACCAGAGAGAAGATCCACCAAACACATAGCGAAACGGAAACGTTGCTGCAATGTTTAGACAACTTGTAACACCTTCTAACAGGTGTAACAACTTTCTAATATGTCATAAAAACTTTATAACGCGATGTAACAATTTTGTAACAATACAAACTCTTACATTGTGCGTTTGCAAGAACATATTCAGTTGGTAAGAACAAATCTCACGTGACTCAGTGTTGTAGGTGTCACGAACCCAACAGGCAGCATAGCAGAGGCAGAATGATTGACGCCCCATGGCATGGATGACAAACTGCCCGAGGACTTGAACAAGATGAGAGTTGGTTCGGTGGGGTGATTATCCATAGGCCACATTGAAACCCCAGGAAGATTACCAGGACCAGAAGGGTAAACCATGCAGGACATCCAGACACTGGGGATGCTTCCTGGATAGTATAAAGTAGACAGACAGCCTAATTAATGTGGCTGATATGGCTGACCTCAGTGTGCTGTGTGAACAAGTGCACAAACCACCAGTGTGACCCAGCCAGCCGTAATGTTTGTCCCCAACCGAGGTTCTAAACATTTACAGAATGGCTGCTGCCACACTCAATGTAAGGCTGGACACCTGAACTCTAAAAAAAAGTGAATTTCTGAACGCTCCAGGGAAGAGAGGTGTCAGTGCAGGGCAGTGTTAAGTGCACTCAGGAAAGAGAACCTGAGCACATGCAGCTCCAAGCACCGTATGAACTAGGCCAGTCAACACGAACCAGATAAAAAAAACATGGTCATGAAGCCTAACGAAAATAAAGAACAATACGAAGCAAATGACTCCCACAGGGCAAAGTCCAAGGATGGACAGCACTTGCCTTAGAAACAACTGGACCCCTGCATGGCTTGCTGTCAACCTGGGAACTCTACAGTGGACATTCATACTAGACCACATCAGAGATAGAACTGGCATGGGGATCTGGGGGGAGACTCGGAGCCCTGGACGGGGGAAAGGGGTATGTGTTAATGAGCTCATTCTAGTTTCGAGAAATTTGATCATTTATTTACCCTGTTCAGTGGGAGTTTGTTTGGCTGTTTTGAGGCTTTGGTTTACTGACATTCTGGATACTTTCCTGGTGGAGGTGGCAGTATTGCCTGCTCTCTGCGAGGAGTGGGGAGGTGGGGCGAGGGTCTGCATGGCCTATGTGACCTAGTAGTAGGGAGCCATCTCAGCGAACCACAAGGAGCTTGCACAGAAATACTGAACGTGTCTTGCTAATATAAGTCCTGATAAAAACTGTTGATATTAATGTGCAAGGAAAATTAAAAAGACTAAATGGATTGTAGAATAGGGCATTTAATGCAAAATTATATACATCTTTTTATATACATAAAGTAATAGAAAACATCACATGATAGACAATATTTTGAAAAGAAACATTGCCAAGCTTTTTTCAGATCATATATGAAGGAATGTCTGCCAATTTAGTTAGGAAACACATTTAATATATTTTTTGTAAATAAATTTTCAGTGCAGTTATGCTCATTAGTACTGAATTAAATCATTTAGAATTTTAGAGAACTGTACATTAATATTAATGTGGACCAAAATGAGGGAAATTGTCCCCAGAACAGTTAACAATTGAGGTACTACATAGTGGAGAAGCACACAGTTGATCTATATTCTTATGTTTATAACATTTTTTATGCATTTTAAATTTAAATTAAATTTAAAATTTTATATTAAGTACTGCACTTGTTTTGGGCATTTTGTGTTACAGTGTCCATTAAAACTAGAATATTCATCTCTATATAAAAAGTTTCACCATATTTTCTATAACAAGATTAAATTGATTTTCTTGAATTATTTTCCAGTATAATACTTGCATAAAAAAAATTATTTAGTAAGGCATCAATTATTCACATCATTACGTCACTGCCCAAAGAGAGGCCTATGCATATATATAGGAATGTGTGAGTGTGCTTCACCACTAAAGTACAACTGAAACAATGTCATCACCATTGTAGATCATATATGTGCCAGTGTACGAAGCCTCGTGTGGTCGGGTCCAACATTTTTTGAGGCGTTTCCGCTTTCTCCCTGTTATCCCATTCATTGTATAGGTTAACGCAATAATACATAATCTTCCTATCTTATATTTACACATACAAAATAATAATACATTAACAATATTTATAAGAAAATGGTAACATGTTCTGGCTAATTACCTTTAAATATGGACCCAAGTATGGTGCAAACTTCCTTCGGCATAGGGCAAGTTGGCTATTAAAAAAATTCCTCTTGGTGATAATGAGACGAACCAGTGAGTGATGAGTTTGGTGAGAAGTCGCCTTAATAATGGCAATGTTACATGATAACTTTCCGCTTGAATGAAGTGGCTAGCATTACTGATATAACATGAAATATGTTGAACTTGACTACATTACAGAACTGTGTTTACATAGGTGCTTGTAAAAAAAAAATAATCAAAATTGAGTCTAGACATCAAACCATAAAATAATATTTAATAAATTATGTCATGCACATGTATTGTTGTTGAGAATTTGAACTACCTGATCCAATTATAGCTGCCAAATATCTCTGGCTGCAACATTTGCTTCAAAACAAGATAAATTGTAACTAATAACTACTATGAAATAATTCATTTTTACTTAAAAGATATTTGGCAAGTTACCCATTTCACTGACACACAGACTGTACTCTCCTTACGTATTTCAAAATGCAAGTAATGAATATAAAAATAGTGACAGCTACTAATGACTTACAGGAGACTGAAATGTCAGGGTCTGTGTGTAGTGCTGAGGACACCACAGGCAAGTGATGAGAGGCATTGCCATTCACAGTGGCATATCTTAATTTATCAGCTCATCTGTAGCACCACAATTACTAAGGACTCGTTTTAAACAATGTACATATTTTACGAGATTTATTCCACTTAAGCTCTCCACAACACCTCGTTCAAAACCCACACTTGTATATTTATGTACACTTATGTAACTTCTGATATAAGCAACTTTACCATATTTATTAGTTTTGTTACATGCCAAAGCATCCTAAGATTGTCCCAAAATGCTTGTCAAGGTAATCTCTATTTTGTTCCCATTAAATCTCCACGTATGCTTAGCTGAATGTGGTTAAAGATTAATGTGCATGTAAATACCACCAGTAACCATATCCTCCTTCTATGGCTTATCACAAGATTTTGTGACAGTGTATACATAGACTGTTATAAATATATAAACTGAAACTGAATATGTATAATTTACTGTACTTCATTTACAATCAACATTTGTTATGCTATAGCGGATAATGGGAAATATCTGCACATCTGTAACACAAAAAGGTAAGATATATCCCAACAACTTTTCATAAATCCACGAAACTGTGCTTAGAGAAGTACCATATTCCCATCAGGCACATTGTACATTGTTTAATTTAAATTCAGTAAATTTGGTATGACATTAATTCAACAATAATGACTGCTTGAAAAACCTACACACACACTGTGCTCTGGTTCATGCCTCCAACAAGCTTGAGAACAGACGGTTCCTCTATGTACACTTTGATACCGGTAAGGACCGAAGCTCGCTACTCAAATATAGCGAGAGGGAACTGGGTCAGTGGGCTACAGTTGAGAGAGAGAGAATGCTGCTCGTCTATTTTAGTCATAATTATTGTTTTTCATATAGTGTCGTGTCATATCTGGGACAGCTAATTAAGGGATTCAAAATATTTATAATTTATCAGTGTACAGTATATTACTTTGAGTGACAGTGATGGCACAACAAATGTTAGATAAGGCAGTACTGTATGATTTTTGTTATATTTTTACAATAAACGTAACAATATGCTGCTGACGAGACCCAGTCCCAACAAAACCCACCGACCAAAACAAAATCAACATACATAATACAAGCGCAAATCTGCATACATGACGTGATTAAAAGGAACGTTTTGCACGTTTCTGAAGGTCTCTACCAACAAACGTTTCTCCTGTACAACAACCAACATGTGAGGAGGGAACAACAGTCAGTGAAAAAGGTATGTGATCACAGAATGGAGCAGTTTAGGCATTAATATCTACTGCAATGACTAAGAAATTGCATGCACTTCCTTGAAATATTTTGTGACCTACCCACAACAAAGTTGTTACTGTATTTCAATTTTCACTTTATAATGTTACTCTTTACATTTTCTTTATGCTGCCCAAATTTGTATGTACTTATATGCATCTTATAAGTTATGCAAGTTAATAAGCACCAGGACTGACCAATCCTTATAGACGATCATTGGTGCGGTGGTCACTGTGCACGTTTAGGGGTGATCCTGGACGGCATAGGTTCGAGTCCTGGCCGGGTCAATTAGAGTTCTTAGTGATATATATATATATATGTATATATATGTATATATATATATATATATATATGTATATATATATATATATATATATATATATATATATATATATATATATATATATGTATATATATATATATATGTATATATATATATGTATATATATATATGTATATATATGTATATATGTATATATATATATATATATATATATATATATATATATATATATATATATATATATATATATATATATTTTTTTTTTTTACTATTATATTACCTCACAACTATTTTCTTAGGTTTAACTTTACCACTGACTTTCTTGGAACCAATGTCGTGATATGTAATAAGAACTTTAAAGTTCAGAAACCCAAAAAACACAAAAACACTGAAATTCTTCAAAAAGAACTCAAGCGTGGTCGTCACTAGGCGGGACACTGGTAGACTGAAGTGCGCCAGGTGCTCGGTCGGCCCATACATGTATCAACAAACTTGAGCACCAAGGCAAACCTCGAATACCGAGTCGAATGTTTAAAAGAAATTGAGCTCGAGAACCAAAAAATTTGAAAACAGGGGCATTCGAAAACCGAGGTTCCACTTTATATATATATATATATATATATATATATATATATATATATATATATATATATATATATATATATATATATATATATATATATATATATATGCAGGCGATGAGTCACAATAACGTGGCTGAAGTATGATGACCAGACCACACACTAGAAATTGAAGAGACGACGACGTTTCGGTCCGTCCTGGACCGAAACGACTTCAAATCGACAATCGACTTGAGAATGGTCCAGGACGGACCGAAACGTCGTCGTCTCTTCAATTTCTAGTGTGTGGTCTGGTCATTATATATATATATATATATATATATATATATATATATATATATATATATATATATATATATATATATATATATATATATATATATATATATACATATGTGTGTATATCACGAAAATAAACACGTGATTAAGAATGTGACAATGTCAGACCACGGAGGAAAATGAAACAGGAATTTCCTTAAGTACTTTCGTATATTAAATACATACGTTTGATTCCTTCTGAAGATGTATTTAATATACGAAAGTACTTAAGGAAATTCCTGTTTCATTTTCCTCCGTGGTCTGACATTGTCATATATATATATATATATATATATATATATATATATATATATATATATATATATATATATATATATATATATATATTGCATCGTATTATTCTTGTGTCCCAACCATTCAGACTCTTGAAAAATTACTTTTTATTGCACTAAGGGTTTTGTTGCCTAGGGGCTGTAGCTTGACATAACTGTTGCACATGTTCAGAACTGACCATGCTTATTAACACATGCTAACATATTAACCTCTGGCACAAAGTACAGCAGAATAGCTAATACTCTTGATATTCCAGTGCCTAGTCACAATGGCAAAAGTTAAAACTAGTAAAGCGGTGTGCATAATATGTATTCCAACTAGATGTAAAGAGTAGCACTGGCAGCTTAAGGATACTTGCAGATAATACGGAGAAGAGTTGTTCCTTTTGGTCTAACTTTGGTGTCAGTCCAGCTATCCCTCATTTAGGTAGCAGAATTCCACCAAAGTCCATGTCTTTAAGTATTCTATTTTACAGTTAGGTTTTGGCTAACAAATCAATAATGTACTCAATTTTCACTTAAATTCACTGTGTAGGAAAATATTTCATGCATTGGCTCCAGTTATTTAGGAAAGAATAGAATCTATGCATATAAATGGTTCAAGAGTACCATTAGGCAATGTGTTGGGTGTGCTTTGTGTGTTAGGCATCATTTTGGTGATTCAGAGTTAAAGGGCCACATGCCAGTGATTAGGACATTCAAATTATGATAATTTAGGTTCCTTCTTCTAAGAAAACCAAATATTCACAATTGTTAAAAGGGTAATTTTATAAAGTTATTATTTATATACCTGATACATATATAATATACATATGCTATATGTATATACTTCACATATACACCATCATTTCATTCATTTGGATTATTGGGAATTTAAACATGGTCCAGAATACTCCCATAGCTCTCAATACTCGAGCATACAGTTTTGGTCTTGTATTTCTCAGTCTCAACACGTTCAAATCCTCAAGGATCCAAATGAATGAAATGTGAGCATTACATATAAAATACACCAATACAGTATATATAAGTAATATGTGATTATTTCTCAGTGGCAAGCAGTTACCTCTTGAAATGCACAGGGCAACAAGGCACAAAACAATTTTAGAACAGTCCAAGCAAAAGACAGGCATACTATAATCTTTTGTGGAAAATAGAACTTTGAGTAATGCTAATGCTTTTAATAGAAAGACGAGACCATATTTATTAATGGCCGTGTCCGCTGAAGCCTACAATCTCACCCCATCCTCATACCTCGACAATACCCTGAAAAAACCCACTATAGGATACAGTGCACCCTCTTAGATATGGACCTCCTTATAATGGATCTCTCTTAAGCAATGGACCAAATATCCACACCCTGATTTCAAGTCAGAAATTCTGATTCATAAAGGATGAAAACAAAAATACAAATTCTGGAGGGGGAAGACAATGAAATTTGGATTGTCAATTTAACATGTAAAATACTTTTCATCAAGTCATATGTCATTTTTATTAAGCTTGCTTTTTTATTGGTATATATTAATTTTAATGCACATGGGATTTTATAAATGAATTATTAGGCTTGTACTGTATTATAAATTATACAAATGAGTTTATGTGTCTTTTTCTGAATCATCCAGACCTACTTTGATTGCATTCATACCGAGCGTGTTTTCCTTGTGTGCGATCAGGCCTATTGATACTCAAGGAGATACTCAAGGACTGGCTTTTCTTTCTATACAGTACATGACATATTAGAAAATATTTAATCTTGGCTGGGAAGAAAAGTAGCTGGCAGAGTAATATGGCATTAGTATTAGGGCTGGTAATGCCAAGAACAAAAATTATCATATACTATAGCATGGAAAGAAAGCCCATAAAAAACATTGAAACCTTCTAAGCATGAGGATATAAATGATGCTGTTTACTAATGAACAAATCCACAAGGGCCGTGATGAGGGTTCGAACCTACGTCCGGGATAATCCCATACGCACCTTAATCGACTACGCCACGACATGGTTAGAACAGTCCAAACTCTTGTGGATTTGTTCATTTGATATATCATGCTGTTATAATTTCTGTGTGTACAGTTTACCAATGATTCAGGCAGCACTTTAAGCTGTGGATGATGATTGTTGGTGGTGAACAGTTACAATGTCTCTGAGAGTATAGCTGTAACTGTGGGTACTGAGGACATCAACACCAGTTCAGGGAGACTACAAAATTTTTAGCTGGCATAACATAGTGCTATAACTGCATTTTGCAGCCACTCTTAATATGACCAGACTGTGCTACAAAAAAGAAAGTTAATAAATTAATTGTTCATATGTATTTTTGTTCATTGTTATCTATAGGTAGACAATCATTATATATAGTTGGTTTGCTTTAATATACATAAATCTGTTTTGCATCACCTGGTGTATGAAAAATCTGAAAAATTTGGTGATAAATTGCCCAAAATAGGCAAATTTCAGAAAATATGGATTTCTGGATTTCGCCTAAATCTGGATTGGGTCTGGAAGGATGTGATCTGGCTTTTGGAGGTGCCACTATAGTGTAATCATACCACTACGGTGGTAGGGGTTTGAATGACAAATGCAAAATAGATCATTCGCTAATACATGACTGACCCAATTACTTACTAATCATTTTAACATAAGGTGAACCAAATTTAACACTATCCAACTCTTCTGAAAAAGTCTTATTACAAGTAATTGTTTATTTGTATAAAAATTGTATGAATTGTAACTTTGTATATATAATATACAATTTTAATGTATTTTCATTTATACTGAGTAAAAAAAAGTGCACTAAGCTTTGAAAGTTCAGTAAATATTGCAAGGTAATTGTGATTCAGTGTGTTTCACACGATAGAAACACAAGCCACAAAAGACAAGCTTAATCACTCTGAAAATCTGAAGATGCAACATTACTGGGAGCTGGATGAAATAATACAGTACAGTATTTAAAACACAATACTGCCCAATACACAACACTTCTCAAATATAATACCAAATCTTTCAGCATCCCGCACAAATCAGTCTTGTTCAGGAGGCACCGGGGAGCCAGGCAATATACAATAATTGTATATAATAGCTACTAAGTAGAAAACGAAATACTGTAGTCTGAATTAAATTACCTTAAACTCATAGAACAATACTGTGTACTCAAGGTTGCACAATATTTTGCTATTATATCAAAAGCGTTTAATCTAGGAGTTTCTCCCGAACACGACTGACTGGCCATATACTTGACAGGAATTGGGCAAAGTTTGATCTGATGAGCTACAACATTGTGTATTAACACACTTGAACTTGCAGAGTTCTTTATGATCAAATTATAAAAGTAAATCAAATGTAGTGAAAAATATGACTTGTACATATACTGGGTGAATGTTATCATGATTAACTCTCGGGACTTTATCGTCCCAATGTTGCAAATTAATACTTTGATGTTTACATTATGACTGGTTGGACAACAAAATATAAAAAGCACATTGAATTTTTGTCTAGTTAAGCATCTTTCCTTTGATAAGTAATTATTTCTAGTTAAGCAAAAATATTTTGTTTTTATCTGTTCATAACAAAAATTTTGCATCCAAATTTCACACTTGAACATTTCATTATTTGAATACTATTAAATTTATATAAAAGAGCCTATTCAAATACATAAAGACTAAATTATTAAAATGTTTATTATGCCTATACTTTCTGTAAATAAATATTTGTTTTACAGGTATTTGGTTAATTACATTATTTTGCATAATACAAAATAAATACCTTTTAACATTGTATGTCACTTAGTAATTACAGTATTATACGTAAAACACCAATCATATTAGAACTCCTTGCATGTGCTGACAAAATTATTTTGATAATAATTACTGTACTCGGTTCATATTGCTATATCAAGATATAGTCAGAGTATGTATCAAAGAAAATACTATAATGTAAGAGAAATACAGTATCTGAACAATTTATATTAAAGCATAGTATTACAATGAAGAACAAAGCATGATTTTTGTAATAAGTTATTTGAAAGCAATATCTATCGAGAATGATAAATACTCTGCTTATATACCATGTCTTTTTAGTGTAACTTAATATAAAAGAAATATTCCAGTTTCAAAAAATTATCTCTGTGTATTCTACACAAGCCTTACTTTTGCCCAATCAGTGATCATTTTGATCATAAATAATTTAAATAGATTTCTCATAAATGGCCTTTAATATACAATTTTTGACATGTTAAACTACAATTCAAGTAGAAACATGTAGATTTTAATAAGTTCTGCACATTGCACAAGAAAAATATTTAGTGAATACAGTATTTGTGTCTATATATAAACATGTATGTTGGGATTTGAACACCTGTCTTATAAGTAATAGTTCAGTATTGAATACTCAGACCAAATAACAGGTGTTATATGTTCAGTATAAATGTATGTATGTATGTATGTATGTATGTATGTATGTATGTATGTATGTATGTATGTATGTATGTATGTATGTATGTATGTATGTATGTATGTACTGTATGTATGTATGTATGTATGTATGTATGTATGTATGTATGTATGTATGTATGTATGTATGTATGTATGTATGTATGTATGTATGTATGTATGTACTGTATGTATGTATGTATATGTATGCAAAAATATCCACGTAGGAGATTAAAACAAAAATAATCTATGCTTACATGATTTAAAAAAATTTCGAGGAGCACGGGATACATAATACAAGGATGCGAGCTTGTATGCATATATTTATATATGTTGTATCTAGTAGCCAGAACGCAGTAATCGGCCTACTATGCAAGGCCCGATTTGCCTAATAGGCCGAGTGATTTTCTTTTTTTTCAAATTATTGTTTGAAATTGGTTTATTTGAAATATTGTTATTGTATTATATTAAGAACATAAATTATTGACTGAGTTATGTTAGTTTAGGTTAGGTTAAGATAGGATAGGTTAGGTTAGGTTAGGTTCGTTCGTATATTTACGTTCGTTTTAACTCAAATTAAAAAAAACTTAACTCATACATAATGAAATGGACAGCTTTAACATTTCATAAGAAAAAAAATATTGAAAAATATATAAATTCAGGAAAACTTGGCTTATACTAGGCAAATCGAGCGTTGCATAGTAGGCCGAGTACTGCGTTCTGGCTATTAGATACAATATATATATATATATATATATATATATATATATATATATATATATATATATATATATATATATATATATATATATATATGTCGTACCTAGTAGCCAGAACGCACTTCTCAGCCTACTATGCAAGGCCTGATTTGCCTAATAAGCCAAGTTTTCCTGAATTAATATATTTTCTCTGATTTTTTCTTATGAAATGATAAAGCTACCCATTTCATTATGTATGAGGTCAATTTTTTTTATTGGAGTTAAAATTAACGTAGATATATGACCGAACCTAACCAACCCTACCTAACCTAACCTAACCTATCTTTATAGGTTAGGTTAGGTTAGGTAGCCGAAAAAGTTAGGTTAGGTTAGGTTAGGTAGGTTAGGAAGTCGAAAACAATTAATTCATGAAAACTTGGCTTATTAGGCAAATCGGGCCTTGCATAGTAGGCTGAGAAGTGCGTTCTGGCTACTAGGTACGACATATATATATATATATATATATATATATATATATATATATATATATATATATATATATATATATATATATATATATTTATTTATACACAGTATACCGTGTGTCTTCATTCCACGAACTATATGAGGCGAGACAGATTCATTCCATCAGGGAATATGTTCTACCAGTCACCACCAGACTGTCCTTCCCCTCCATGGGAAAAGAACAGCAGTCCTATATCCACTAAAGAAAAAAACTGAAAATCTATTTGTTATGTATTTCTCAGTTTGAACATGGCACATGATAGATGATAGACCAATCATTGGTGAACAATTCCGTATCACAGTCCTAACTATGTGATGGCTGCACAGTAACTATTGGTGGCTGCAAATATGACGTAATGGCCAGGATTTCCATAAGCTAACCAACTGTATCAGTCTTGATATAAATATTCATAAAAAATCCATTTATTAGGAATTCCTCCTTTTCAGTGAACTAATCCACAAGGGCCGTGACGAGGAGTCGAACCTACGTCCGAGAGCATCCCAGACGCTGCCTTAATCGACTGAGCTACGACATGGTTAAAAACAAGAATTGCAACCAGAAGTTCTACTGAACGTACTTGGATCCTGCAGCCTCTCCGAGACACAAACCAGGATTTTACACAATTTCCCCCATGCACTCGAGCTCTGTCAACAGGGCCCGTTCTACCTCTTGGCCCTTACTTCATTTGATGCATCACGTTATTGTGATTTCTGTGTCCTTTTCACTATGGCATTTGATAGAACAATCACTTACAAATAATTTGGTATAAAAATGCTACATATATGAGGATTATTGAATCCAATTAAGCGAAATCACCAAATTTTCAACAAACTGACAAGAGGATTGGTGGGCCGCCGGTGGTCAGGAGAGGGGGTTGTGAATGGCCGCTGGTGCCGGGGGAGGGAATTGTGGCCGGCTGCTCGTGGTTGGGGGAGGGGGGCGGGGTATTGTAGTGGGATGGCAGTTGGAGAAGGGGAAGACAATCAGACCAGGCCAGATTAGGCATCAGGCCTCAGGCCAGATCAGGCATCAGGCCTCAGGCCAGACTAGGTCTCAACCGATTCCAGAGCTGAGGACCGGAAGAAGAGCAAGTCTGAAGTTCCTAACGAGCAGTGTTTGTGTAAGTGATGTTCTTCAAGAGTCATAGACTTCATAGTTGGCATCTCACCTCTGAGTAGGGGATGTTGTCCTTGTGCTGCACTGAAATGGTGAGGAGACATACTCCTGGACAAAACATATCTTCAAGGATGCCTCAGGTTCGGAGGGTGCGACTGTCAAAAGTAGTCTTCATGATACAGAATGGGCTTAGCATGCTTACCACAAAGGGATCATGTGACCATGTATATCTGGTCACTGGAGTGCCCTTGGAACTCTAAGATAGCCTTGATGATGTCATGACAATTATTGGAGATACCTGTCCCCAACAGGGATATGGGACAAAAGAACAATAGTCCCAATGCT
This sequence comes from Procambarus clarkii, assembly GCF_040958095.1. Lineage (NCBI taxonomy): Eukaryota > Metazoa > Arthropoda > Malacostraca > Decapoda > Cambaridae > Procambarus > Procambarus clarkii. The sequence continues at coordinate 34,245,632 of NC_091192.1, forward strand.
AGTATTCCTCCATAGTCTTGGTAACTACCTGAAACCTCACAACATATAGGGGTGCAGTAAGGTGCTTAGTGCGTTGCTGAGAGTGGACTTCAACGACTCGCGTGCCGGACCACTGGGGGACGGAAGGCAATGTTCGAGCCAGCAGACCGGACATGATACAGCTGAAGGCCATCAGCAATTGCATGTCTGTTAGCATAAGATCAAACTATTTGGTCCAAATTGGTAGGCCAAACACTTCATGGAACAAGTATGCAAGGCACTGGAACAGAGTTGTTTTGAAATTATCAACATCATGCCCCCCTATAGTGAGAGAAATACATGGTGCCACTGTGACAATCAGTGAGGATAACAAACTAGTTTTCAGCAGTGATACAGAAGCCACTGCCATAAGGATAAACCAGGGACTGTAAAGAGTCAGAGACCAATACAGTAGGAGGTGTGTTACCAGCAGGGCGCTTCTCCTTGGAAATGAGAAACCATTCTTCTAGATGTGCATGGTCACCTCTCACACAAGTCACAAGAATATGAAGTAGAAACAGAAATATTCATAGGAATTTGAAATTTATGAGGATGTATCTCAGAGCCAGGCGATACCACCCTCCAGGGCAGTAGTGAGAGATGACGGAAGACATGCTAGATTGTCTGAAGTGGCGCTTCCTTTTTCTCAGCAGGGGAAACCTCTGATCTAAACTGCGAAAATATCAAAGACCAAAAAAGTGTTCACCCTTACCAGTGTAAAAAACCCCATCCTCCTCTCACCGGAGTCATTGACTGATGACTCTCTGAAGATGGTCTTATACTCAGTGGATATCTTTGCCCAACACTACCCTAATAGGCAAGAGAAGGGGGGAAGGGAAAGCTACCCATACCAACCCAACAAAGGCATACAGGAGCCACCCCCGTCACCATGACAAGGCAACACTTGTGAAGGGGGCAGGGTTGTGTGTGTGTGTGTGTGTGTGGAGGGGGGGGGGGATGGTGATTCTCTTATCTGTTCGCAATAAGAGAACGTATGTATTTTTTTTCAGCCCATTCAGCACAAGCCCTTGGGCTCGCATGCCAGCCTTGCTGCAAGACACAACGAGGTCAATGACATCATCAAGAGAAGCCTTGTTTCGTTTCAGTGCCCAGCAGAGATAGAACCTCGCATCCTAGGAGGCCAAAACCCAAATGACCCCGCACTTTGCCCTGATGGTATCACTATATACCCCTGGAAAAGGGGCAAACAGATGGTGTGGGACTACAGATGTGCATCCACCCTGGTTGACACCTACATACGCTTTGGTGCCGATCAAGCAGGTGTGGCGGTCAATCACAGAGAAACGCAAATTCAGTCAATTACAGGTGTTTGGAAGGTCAATTCACCTTTGTTCCCATAGCGTCTGAGATGCATGGCCCCTGGGGTGGGCAGCCCGTTCTCGCACTTGCTTTTAGTCAATGTCTTGCTTATGAATAAGTGAATATGTGACATACTACTTTATTGTGAATATTTGAGTTTACCTTGAAAAGTTGAATTGAAAACCACAACCTAACCTAACCTTCTTAGTATTTTAATATATTACAATTAGTACTGAACCTATACCTAAAGTGATATTACAGTTTTATAAAAATAATAAAACAAAACTAAAATATTTAAATAAATTGTAAAGTAACTCAGGATATTGTCAAATTTTGTATAAAATCTCTATTGTTTAATAAAACTGAGAGGAAAAGTTAGTGCCTTGAAAAAAAAAAACATGGCTTGGAATGTCACATAAGCACTTATTTATAAGTGAAATAGAAACTCTAAGCAATAAGTCATACATATGTGCTGTCTTGTGCGAGAGCAGGTTGCGGTGCGGTGGGAGTGCCTTAGGATTTCTCAAGGAACTGGGCTCCAGGCTCATTGACGTCACCAGAGACCTAAGGGCTGCCAGTTTTTTGTTTCAGCGCCTCAGTGTGGAGATCCAGAGGGGAAATGCTTGCTGCGTCCTCGGTTCCTGTCCGGAAGCGGAGGAGCTCCAATAGATCCATAACCTTTAAACACTAATTGTTCAACCAATGTAAATTTTATAACCTTTAAATATCTAATAAAGCACAACAAAAGACCAAAGGAAGAGGGTGGTAGGAGAAAAGCACACATAAACTGTATTGGAGAGGACCTAAACATTCCCTCTAATGTGTTATGTGTGATTTCCTCCGAGGCTAAGGGTCTCCTTCTTCCAGCCAGAGGTGGTACTCTCGATATATATATGTATGTGTGTGTGTGTGTGTGTGTGTGTGTGGGTGTGTGTGTGTGTGTGTGTGTGTGTGTGTGTGTGTGTGTGTGTGTGTGTGTGTGTGTGTGTGTGTATGTAATTACCTAATTGTGTGTGTTTGCGTCCATCTTATGTGTTGTGAGGTAGGCAGACAGGAGGTAACTAGCACTTGAAGGAGCTAAAAGAGCACATTCTTCTATCTTAAAGAATTCCTTCTTGCCTTATCATATGTTTCACTTGCATTAATGAATATAGACTGAACACCAACTGACTTATCTTTCAATATGTTGGTACAGTATTATAGAGTTCTTATATTCATGGAGTAGTAATCTTATTATGTGCTAACATTCAGGTTGTTATTGGACCAGGCATGGTCACTGTGGATAGTACTCATAGTTATGAATGTCTAACAGTGTAAAGGACCATGGAATTAAAAAAAAACTGTGATTAAAGAGAGTATGCATTGAAATGAGAATTAAGTTTCTAAAATATATTTACCTATCATACTAGGATGTCACTACACCTCCCAAAAAACCATTTGAAATACAAAAGTGTCCTCCAGCAAAAACTTCCCCCGTCATTTTGTTCAACAACTTTATGTCCCTTTGAATGCAGAATATACAAGAAAATAGAAATATGCAAATATACACTACAAAAAAAAACTACGATTCTGAAGGCTAATGGGCATATATTGTAAATGCAAGTGCCCTTTCGTCGTGTTCAACATATATTTAGAAACATCATTGGAGTCGATAACAACAGAAATGAATTTTCTTACAAAAGGTATAACAACTAAGAATGTCATATTTACATGATGTTACAAATGAGATCTTTTGATCGTTAAGAAGGTGCCCCACATTTTACACCTTACTTAAAAAAGTTTATAAGCCTCTTTTCATCAAGTCATGCTCTTAAAAAATTTAAGTTGTGAAGATTTATAATACTTTCATTTTACATGAGCATTAAATTTTTTGTGTAAATAATGTGCCTTGAAAATTTGCAGTCTAGATAAATAATTAAAGAGTGAAGAACATGCATGAAAAGATGTAGTGATCAACTGTAGATGAGGCTGCGGGTGGATGTTTTACATCTTGTAGGGAGGGGCACTTCTCTATGGGTGGGAGATGTGAGAAAGTGGTCATCAAAATCCACAGCTGGGGATTTGAGAGGACAACCATAATGATGGTTGGGAGGAGGGAATGGGTCAAGCCTCATTGAAAGCCCTTGTAAGTAGCGAAGAAATAGAATAGGAAGATGAAGTAGCCAAGAGGGAAGACAACGCGAGAGATGACATCAATCGACTTGGCCACTCGGATGGGGTGTGGAGGAGCCTTGTTGTGTGGCTGAAAAAAAATATGCCTTAGTGAGATTCTGAAGATAAAATGACTATTCTGTTATAGATCAAATAAACATTGACTGCCACCTATAATGTGCTCTGTGAATACCTTGTTCACTTGAAATGAACACCAGTAATAGCAGGTCTCAAATAATGTTAACCATTACAAATAATGTATTGAGAAATAACAAGGAATGTTGTAAAATGCAGAGTTAAATGCAGCCAACAAAATGTAACTATGAGAAAATATAGTACAGTACTTAGTGCATATTCACACGTGTTCAACAAGCTGTTACGGAACTATTACAAAATTATAAACATTGACAAAAAAGAATTTGAAAACCTTAACACTATTGTGTGTTACTAAGTTACCATTTAATACAAGAATTTGATAAATAATGCTGCTGAAATAGAGTCTGATTAGGAAAATTTAATTCTTAGATTCAAAATAAGTTCTTAAAAGTGTGCAGAGAGAAAAACCCAAGAGTTGAATGTAATGAAACGCCAATTTCTGGGCGAATCCCAGTGGCTCCCTGAAGCTATACACCGAGATCGTTCTCATCTACTAGGGTGTATATACCGAGGAGTTCTGTAGGCCTACCAGCCCTCTGTAGGTAGGTAGGCCTACAGAGGCCCCACCAATGAAACACCAATTTCTGGGTGAGCCCTAGTGGCTCTCCGAAGCTACGATGCTGATACAGTGCCATACTTCTAGGTGCCATCAGTTGCAGATTTATTTTAGGCCTACTGAGAACCACGAGCCAGAGCCTTGCCCCATCTAAAGAGGCAGAGAGACAGTGGCAGTATGATAAAATTGTCAGTAAATTTGACTCATGTCCACTACCACCGGGAAATTACCCACAAAGTCAGCGAGACAAAACATACCACTACTAGTTAGAAATTAATATCAATGCCTCAAACTCACCAAAAAAAACTCCCCCAACAACGTAAACAAACGATTGAAAATTTATGATTGTTCCCCCCCCCCCCCTCCCTCCCTCCTACTTGTTTTGGGGGAAGAGGGAGACATACTGGGTCAGCCATCTGCTCCACCCTCAGTTCTATGATGATGGTAAAAACCACCCCTGACCCCTGACTCCCTAGGGAAAGAAGAGTGTCAGGGAGCCACTGGGGCTCACCCAGAAATTGGCGTTTAATTACATTCAATGCTGGATTTCTGGGGCCAGTTCCTTGTGGCTCCCTGAAGTTACCTGCCAACAGAAACGTAAAACAAGGGAGAACTAGGGAGAACTAGGGAGGGAGCACTGCAGGTATCACAACGAAGAAGAAACCATGGGCCGTGACACTCTACCCAATGCTGATAAGGAGAAACATACCGTACAAGATATCACGCCGCCAGGATCCTGAACGATCACTAAACCCCTTGTGCGCAAATACTGGACCAAGACAAATTGACAACACAGCCAAAATAGTGGTAAACTTACTAATCAGCAAGGGCATGAGGGAAGACAACAGGCTGGCTAGATGGAATACCACTGTGGATGACCCTGAGACAGACAAGCCTTGGAACAGGGGACCAGGGAGCCGAATCAACCCACAAGAAACCCTCCGAAGCAGAAGCAGTGACACGAAGGTAGTGGCATATAACTGCCACAGGACAAGCACCCCAGGCCGAACCAACAAAGCATTAACCACAAAAGAATCCCTCTGGAAACCAACGAACACATTCTTTGCCAAAAAAAGAAGGACCTTGCTGCAGATAAAAAAAATCACCCCAGGGCCGAAGTAACAAAAAATCTAGATGCTAAAGGAGTGCAAGAAGCTCTCACACAACAAATGGAGGCGAGAGAGAGCAAAACCAGAGCCTCATAAATAACCAGCGTTGAATGTAATGAAACAACATTTTCTGGGTGAGCCCCGGAAATTGGGACTAATGTACTGGGCTAATATGCGATACATTAGACCAGGGCTTTAGTCAATGGAAATCAGCCTACTGGGAACCACGAGCCGGAACCTGGCCCCCTCAGAAAGGCACATGAAGCAATGGCCCTGGAAACACCCCTCTGTGGATGGGGTTTTTCCTTATCTGCCATCGACTGGGGTTAGACACCAAGAAAGGTAGGCATAACAAATCACGTCACACCACGCCGCCGTGCCGCTCGTCTGCGTAGACCCCTCCCCGCGGGAGGGGAAGGGGGAAGCCCCAGACCCACCGTGCCGACTATCCAACCTCAGTTCGGATGTTAAGCATCAAAAGCAAAACAAAACCGCCGACTAGAGGGAGGGTGCCAGGTTGACTCCAGGACTCACCCAGAAAATGGCATTTCATTACATTCAATGCTGATTTTGTGTGGGAGCCCCTCTGACTCCCTGGAGCTACATAACCACAGATTAGTAAAAAGAGGGACTTACCTGGGAGGTGGCCGCACCGCGAGGACCAGCACTAGGACGAGACTACTGGTTGCGACCCAAAGTCACACCCGAACGACTGGGACCAGGAACCTTTACCAAATAACAGACGGCCAGGAGTTCGACCTGGCCGTCTGGTCGAACTCCGAACTGGTCTGTTCGACCTCCAAATCCCCCGTGCCAAAATGTCAACCCAGGACAATGTCGACCCCAGCCATGTACCACACTGGCCCGATCTGCTGGAAGAGGCGAAGCCGCGGAAAACACCCCGGGTTCGGACACCGAGCAAACAACCCCTGAAACAAAGGCTGGGCTGGCCACAACGGACTACAAGGATGACTCTCCCACGAGATGATTCCAACCAAGCCGAAACCCGAGGCAACAACTGGACTGGTGGGGGGGGGGGGGGGAGGGAGAAGAGGTACAGGGAACCCCACCTCGACCACTCCTGCCAAAGAGCGTGCAACGCGACAGCTCTGCAGCTGGGGAAGAGCGCCTCATAACTCAGAGAAACTCCGGAACCACGCTTATGCGAAGAGTTCCACCTTCGGGTGGGGCCCGTCCGACTGGCAGAGCCAACTGAAGGAGTCGGTGACGACCGTCCATTCCATGGACAGGGAAAAGAAGTGGAACAGGCCTTCCACCAGGATGTTGGACACACCCCAGATGTGAACTGCACAGAGAGCTAAATCCCAAGAAACCAGCAGATGAGTCATTCGAAGAGACCAGCCTCAAAGAGCCAAGGATTGACGGGAGCCCCCACGGTTCAGACAATAAATCACCGGAGCACAGTCTGAAGGGAGCCTAACTGTAAAGTCCTGTGTAACCTGAACCGCCCCCCCCCTCAGCGAAAGCCAGACCACCGCAAACTTCTGCACCGCGCTGTGAGCCCTATGGAAGGACGGAACCCACGGCCTAGTGAGCACGGGTCACAAAACTTCAGCTGAGAAAGAAGGTGGCCGGGAACACAATGAGCGAGGGCTCGTGGAGGTGCCCAGGCACCAAGCCCTGAAAGCCCTGAAGAGGAAGCTGGCGACGAGCAACGAACCCACTGGGTTCGAACCCAGTGGTCGCAAGAGAGGCGGACGGAAAGCCCCTGAATGAACTAGAACAGGCACTAAAACCCGACCCGACGGGAAAGCCAGCCCAGCGAAGTGCAGACTCCCTCACCTGCTCGAGCAACTGCCAAGTGACCCAGGACACTCCCCCCCCTCCTACTAGGAACAGCGGAAGGTGAGAGTGCAGTAGCCACAACACCACAGGAGGGAGGGACACGGGAAGCGGTCTGACTTATACAAGGCCCAGCCAGGACCAATTCCAGAGTGGAACCAGATGGGACTTCCCCCAGTTCACCTGGAACCCAAACCCGGGAAGCTGGGAAAGAACCACCCCTATGGCGAGCAGACAAGCAGACTGACTGGGAGCCCACACCAACCAGTCATTGAGGTAGGCCAAAAAGGGAGGCAATGAAAACAAGAAGCATGCCGTCTCACCACGAAATCTAATCAGTCCCTGAACCAGGATGAAGCAGGACGTGCCAATCTGCATCCCAGAGGGCCAGAGACACCACTCCATCAACCTGGCTCCAAAAGAAGCCGGGTCTGGGACAGAGAGGTCACCTAAAAGGAGAGTCAAGGAATCCAACGGTGCAGATGGGACCAGTCCAGAAGAACCAAAGAGCCCCACAGTCCTGTGACGACATCGGAACAAGTGAAAAACGCACCTAATGGACGAGGTAGTTCCGATCCCGCTCAGGCTCACCCACTCCAAGATGACCTGATGGGTTAACCTACGAAGGGGCCAAAGCCCCATCTGAGAATCTGACCAGCGAGCAGAGCGAGCAGTACACCGACCAGGCGAAAATACCCCAGAGAAGCCACTGACACAGAAGCAGGTAGCAAAGGCCCACCTTGACTAACAGAAGCTGCAGCTCTGGCACGACCACCAAAATCAATGTCATGCCCCAAGAAGAAAAACCGTCTGCAAGCCAGGAAGACCCAGGAACCCCATAACGCACCCAAAATGGGGATGACGACTCGAACGCAAAAGATGCCGGGTCAAGCTGGGCAAATTCTGGGTCGTACAGGAGGAAAACACCAAGGGCCTCCAGACCCTTCACAGGGGAAACCCGAGAGGAAGAAAAACTGAAGAACGCAACTGAAGAACCCAAATGAAACAAACCCAGGGGGAGGGGGGGTAGCCCAAACCACCACATTTGCTGGGAAAAATACACCACGGAAAGGAAGGGCCAGACACACGACCCTCATCTTGAGGTTATCTTGAGATGATTTTGGGGCTTTTTAGTGTCCCCGCGGCTCGGTCCTCGACCAGGCCTCCACCCCCAGGAAGCAACCCGTGACAGCTGACTAACACCCAGGTACGTATTTTACTGCTAGGTAACAGTAGCATAGGGTGAAAGAAACTTTGCCCATTGTTTCTCGCCGGCGCCTGGGATCGAACCCAGGACCTCAGTATGTTGGTGTGCTTCTTTAGATATGGGCACCATGCAACCGTTGCATATTCCAGCTTTGGTCTACCAAAAGTCGTGAATTTCTTTAGTATTTCGCCATCTATGTATTTAAAGGAATTCTGAAGTTTGAAAGTGTAGTGTGTGTGTGTCGGGGGGGGGGGGGGGGACCATTTACAACATTGTAAGTAAAAAATTTTTTTCCAGTGATCAAGAAACACAAATGAACACTTTTATAAGACGAAATAATTTTTGTTTTTAACTTTTTTCTTGCGCCTGGGCGTGTTGCAGGCGAAAATCGCAAGAGCAGCCCAGGGGTTAACTGATGGACTGCGCTCCTTGACACGCTCGATCGGTGGTACGCAAGGCGCCTTAGAGCGCTTGTAGGTATAGCGTAGCATTCAAAACTCCCACGGCTACATGGGGTTGACATCAGCTTCCTCAGAGCTCTCGTAAACAGACGCCATTTTTGTTAAATCGTGGGCAACATTCCCGGGTGTGAGAGCCTCACTACTGAATAAGCAACCAAGGCTGACGCATGCAGCATTAGCTAACAGCACTGCTGTTCAACTTGTGACCTAAAAATGCTTGTTCAGCAATACCTAAAAATGGCAAAATACTTATGTAACTGGTATTATTTAGCTATGATAGTATTAGGGAAGAGCCTGACTGTGATAAACACTGTGTATAATGTCCAGATATCAGTGAATCAATGCTATTCAGGATGTTCACAGCGCTACACAGGTAGCCATAGCACACTGCTATTATTTCGTCCATCTAAGAATCTTCAAACGATTTCTCATGTTCCTTTACAAAATAAACTTGTGGAAAATGATTAATTTACAGGATTCAGTGGCCACGATTCTGGTAATAGCAGCTTTGTGGTGGGAACTAGCGATGCGCATAGTATAGTGGAAGGAGTAATTTTTCAGCTGGCTCAGTTAAGGTGGTGAATCTTAGTGTCACCTTGACGTCTGTGGCGGTGCATGGTGCCCCCTTCGAATTTCAGGACGACTTTTTAACCTCCTGTTTTGAGCGATTTGGGACCGTGTTAAGTGTTCGTTGGAACAAGGTCGTTGCCGGGCACTGTGTTGGTATGCTTGACGGCTCCCGCACCCTGACGATGTCGCTGAAGTGTAGTGTACCGTCGTCGATGTCCGTGTTGGGTTACACGCTCCGCTGCTTGTACCGGGGTCAACCGCGCACCTGTTATCGGTGTGGTCACGAGGGTCACCTGGCTGCGGCGTGCGACGTGGGTGCAACTGGTAGGGTGCATGTTTTTCGTGCAGAGGATTTCCCGCCCTTGTTACGTTCGGACGGTTCTGAGGATGGAGTAGGTGCTGTGCCTGAGGCGCCTGATTGCCTGTCTGCTGCTCCGCCTGTTGGGGCGAGTTCTACGGCGACACGTCAGGTGACTGCTATGGCCCCTGGGGTTGTTGAGCCGGTGTGTGTGGGTGTCGGGCCGTCGTCTGAGCTGCGTGTAGTGAAGGATGTCTCGGTGGAGGTCCATGTCCCGCCCCCGCCTGTGGATGTGATACCGGCTCCCGGGAACGCGGGTTCTGCTGTTTTAGAGGGGGTGCTTCGGCAGGGGGAGGTGCCTGCCGTGCCTGTGTGTGTTGGTGACTGTAGTTCTGCTCTTTCCGTCCCTTTGCAGAAGCGTGCGCGTCGGTGTTCTGAGGCTGTTTCCCTGGATGATGTGGACAGTGTGGGTGATGTGGCCTCTGTGGACTCTTCGGACGGTGCGGGTGTGGCCTGTGTGGATGTAAAGATGGTGGCCGTGCCTGCGGCGGGGCCTGCTGGGCGTGGTGTGGTGAGGCCTGTCTCGAAGCGTTCACGGCGGGCTCGGAGTGTGTCTCCCCTTCGTGGTGTGCCTTGGGAGGAGGTGGGGGAGTATGGTAATCTGGCGCCCCCCGCCGAGAATGGTGGTGCTGTGAGGGGCTCCGACGTTGCTACCTGTGCCTCTCCTCCTGCGTCTCCTGCTGTTGGATCTCCGCAGTGGGGGGTTGTCCCTGCTGATCGGGACCTCGTCGTGATGTTGCGGAAAGATGTGCGCCAGAGGGCCTCGGCTCCTGTGCCCGGTGGTGGGGTCGGTGCCGCGCCTGCGTCCCTTGCTGTATCCCCTCCTTCCTTGCTCCAGTCTGGGGATTGCCTAGTCCCGTCTGCTGGGGTCGTGCCCTGTGAGGGTCCGGAGTTGGGCCCTTATCGGGATGCCCGGGTGCTTCCGATCCCGTGGTGCTCGTCCACTGTCTGGGTGTCGCGGGTGAAGGAGTTTGTGTATAGGGTGCCGGATAGGATGTCTCAGCCGAGGGCGCCGCCTGGTGGCCGGCTGCCCGCTGACCTGCGGGTGATATGGGAAGCGTACTGCTTGCGCTTTCCGATACACAAGTTTCCGGAGAAGTATTAGTTCCCGTCTTGCGCACGCTGCTCAGCCGTGCATGGATCAGCTGCCACCGTGATCACGACGCCCCGCCCCCCGGTGCGGGGCGTCTCCCTCTAACGTTCGCCTCTGTTTTCGTCGCCACTCCTCTCTCTACGGCCCATCACATCTACCGCTTTTGACTTTCTTCTCCTCCTGACCGTCAACGCGTCTCCTTACATCTGTCCTGGTGCAGTCATCGGGAGGGTTAACCCTTCATGCAAACTGCGCCTATTCTCAAGAAGAAGAAGAGTAATTTTGGTGAGGAGGAGGGAGAGTTAGTGTCATCTGGTGGCTACTGTGTGACTTGTCATGCAGTTTTGTGTTGCCACTGTGTTGTTTGGACACCATACCAGCTTAGTTGTACACTTATGGTGAACAAAACATGCAGATACTTATATATAATATGTGTATATTGTGTAATAAAGCCACAAACAGTATTGTGGGAGAAGGAATATTGGTGAGCTGGTGTTGAGGGAGTGAGTGAGGAAGGGCTGGCTGGGTGTAGCAGCCCACTCTTGTGTTTTGGGGTTCACCATACCAACTTAGTGGTTTGTTTGTTATGGTGAATACATATGTAGATGGGTATATACAATGTTTGTGTATATATAGTGTAATAACAGGAAAAACACTGTTTGATTGATCGTAGAATATAATATATTTGTCACATATATCAGTCCCATAATTTTGAGCATAGCGATGTTCCACACATTGAACTATATAAACTCTACACTTTTGAATAATATTACAGCAAAAACCCAGAGAGGAAACGAATGAGAAACATCAAAATAATTGTGAAATATTATATTCGTGGCAACTGCCGCCCCACTGGGGCGCACGCCATCGCTCAGCGCTCATAATTTGCTCAACTTCCCAGCTCCATCACGGCCAGAGTATGTCACATACAATATTTTTGTTTAGTTTTCCGTGATCAGAGACTGCATTTTAACAAGATAAGAAGATAAAATAATTTTTTGGAAAGAATTTATTTTCGGCGCACCAGTGGGGGGGGGGGGGGGGGGGGGGGAAGGGGTCGTCATATTTTAATGCAGTGGTTAAAGGATAAGCAATACTTATAAAATTATTTAAAATAGTGTTTTACTACAGTAGGCCTACTTACTATCTTACCAGAACTTTTCATATGAGCAGAAATTATATTTAAAATGTAAAATATTAGACTGCTTATCCCTTTTCCCCATAAATACATTATACAACATGAAAGTCAACAAAAGAAAACGGAGGGAATCATTACCTTGAAAGTGTACTCAACCTGACTGACTTCTGCTGTTTCCTGTAATGAAGGTGCGGCATGTCAATTAAGCGGTAATAACTACTGACAGGCGATAATGTGGAGACCTACGATGATTAACAACCTTGTTATAAAACTTAAATTGATATATATGTACATTATTATTGACAATATCTTCTATATGCGCTAATGTTATATAAAGTGAACCGGTAATCATGCTGGTGATAAACAAACTAGTGCAGTTACCGCATAAACATGATAAATAAATTCACTAAATCTGGCAGGGGGGCAAAGGACATCTTAAGAGGTAACCAGTGCTTAGGGACCAGCATCAGTTTGTTTTCTTATCATTACAACATTCATAATTTCCCTGAACAGCTGCCCTGGGTCTGAATGGTCAACTTAATTAGTCCTGGTGTTAACAAAATTTTCTACAGGAATAGGGTGAGGGAGAAATGATTTAAAGTATGAGAGGGAGTGACAAAAGTTTTTGGAAGAGCTTCGTGAAGATTTAAGAGGGAGCTGGATTAACCCGAAGGAGCTAAGTATGAGCAAGACACTTATTCCCACTAAAAGTAGGTGGGAAAGCTGAGTGACAGTGCGCTAAGAATAGGTGAGGGTGATGAGAGAAAGTGGGCTAAGAATAGGTGGGGAAGCTGAGTGAAAGTGGGCTAAGAATAGGCGAGGGAGCTGAGTGAAAGTGGGCTAAGAATAGGTGAGGGAGCTGAGTGAGTGCAAGCGTTGTAAAAAAAGGTAAGGGAGACACTGAAGCTCTCCCACTGGTGATGCACAACTATGAGGAACACTTATGTAAGGTCAACATGAATAACTAAAGGTATTAATGTACTCACTGTCACAGTAACTTCCTGAAAAAGATATAAAAGACTTGGGTTACTGCTGACGCTCTTTCTAAAGTATATACTGTATCATATGAATCACTACTCTAAAAGGCTCTCGTGGTAGCCAATAAACTTAAAGTGAAGTAGTTAGAATTGAAAAATACTTTCTGTAGTTCCAATATATTACAGAATATGGCTTCAAAACTCTAAAAGAGTATCAAGTGTTTCAGGAGATTAAGACCTTCAGAAGAATGCAACTAATACCTGTTTACATTTGTATTTCCATTTCAATATATTTGAAATTAATTTCAAGATATAACTTATCAAAAGTACAAGGACACTTCGGCTTACAAATGCCCATCTTTTCAACATTTTCGGTTTACGAGCCCAATGTCTTTGTAAAATTTGAATCGGGTTATGAGCTTTGCCTCGAGTTACGTAGTTTGTTGATACGCGTATGGGCGACCTAGCGCATGGTGGCACGGTCGCCCACGCTTCAGTGTACCAGTGCCTCCCGCTTAGTGATGATCGCGCTGGAATTCCTTGTAAAGAATTTCAGTGTTTTTCTGCTTTTTGGGGTTTTGAACATAAAAGTAATTATTATATATCATGCCATGGGTCCCAAGAAAGTCAGTGGTAAGGTTCAACCTACGAAAACACATGTGAGGATGACCGAAGAGGAAAAACAAGAGATCATTCATAAACATGAAAATGTACACGGGTTGCTGAACCAGCTAGGCAGTACAACAAATCTATGTCAACAATATGCACTGTAATTGCTAAAATAAAGGACATTGTGAGTGCTAAAGTAGCCAAAGGTGTATCAACAGTCACGAAACAAAGAACACAAACAGTTGAGAATGTTGAAAAGTTGTTATTAATTTGGATACACAACAAGGAGTCTGCAGGTGATAGCGTTTCAGAGGCCATCATTTGTGAAAAAACAAAACTATTGCACGAAGATCTTATAAAGAAAACCCCTGGAACGAGTGATGCAGATACGAAAGAGTTTAAAGCGAGCAGGGAATGGTTTGAGAAATTTAGAAAAAGAAGTGACATTCACAGTGTTGTGAGTGTTGTGTGTTATGAGTTGGTGGAGGAACACAGCGAACAACTGACCACCGAAGAACTCTTAACCCTTCACAAGAAGCAGCAACAAGAGGCAGCTGAGGAAATTTCTTCAGGGAAGGAGGAGGCAGTACTGAATGTCCCTTCCTCAACAATTAAGAAATAGTGTAGACTTTGGGAAGAAATGCAAACTTTTGTTGAAACGACTTGCCCACAGCAAGCTGACGTAAGCCGTTGCCTTAACAACCTTTTTTAATGACAATGTGATGCCTCACTACGGACAAGTGTTACAACACAGGGAACAACAAGTCTCTATGGAAAGGTTTTAGTGAGAAAAAAAGCAGGGAGCCACAACAGGATCCTAGTGATATGAAGGCAAAGTAGGAGAGAGAGAGAGAGAGTACTCCAGAGAAGTCATCACTGCCTGATGTTATAATGGAAGGGGACTCCCCTTCCAATCACTAACCCCTCTCCTCCTCCCCCCCTCATCACTGTCTTCCATATGCCAACAAGAGCCATCAATAAAGGTAAGCTATGACTTGTACATACTACAGTACTAAATATTTGTGTTTATTAGGAATGAAATGTATTTTGAAGTTAATATTTTTGGGAGTGTGGAACGGATTAATTCAATTTACATTATTTGTTATAGGAAAATTAGTTTCGGATTGCGAATTTTCAAGTTACGAACAGTCTCTGGGAATAGATTAAATTCGTAAACGGAGGGGGGGCCTGACAGCTGAGTGGACAGCACTTCTGATTCGTAGTCCTCAGGTTCCGGGTTCGATTCCCGGTGGAGGAGGAAACAAATGGTCAAAGTTTCTTTTACCCTGATGCATCTGTTCACGTAGCAGTAAATAGGTACCTGGGAGTTAGACAGCTGGTATGGGCTGATTCCTAGGGGGTGTGTAACAAGAAGGAAGCCTGGTCGAGGACCGGGCCGCAGGGATGCTAAGCCCCAGAATCATCTCAAGATAACCTCAAGATAGCCACTGTACATGTTTTCCAGCAAATTAAATTAAAAGAGATGGATCCTGGGAAATGCTGGCAATGAGGAGGAAATTTCTTTATATTACAAAATACTTTCTTCAAGTACTTGAATAATTAAATCAGGCCAATTTAGGACCGTTTATCTGCAGGGCATTTTTGCTTTGAAACATCAGATAGACATTTAATTTTTGCATGGTGTCTATAGCTTTTGATGCAGACCTCTAAGAAGCGTCTGAATTTAGGATCAGTATTGCACTGACGAGTTTTGAAGATATAGAAAACATTAGTGTGTGTAGTAGTATTATATTAATTATGTTCAAGGATTTAAATAAAGATGCTGCACTTTGTCTGGGGATTACTCATCATGTATGTGTGCTAAATAATCATAAGTGAGGCAGTTTCAAGTTGAGGATTCCTAGGTGCAGATATCATAGATGAGACATTGCAGCGTGGCACCTTGGATTATAGTGTACACCAAAGGTTAATAATTTACAATTCAGTTGAGATAACCATTTTGATTATTCTATGGAAGTTGATGATAATTATGCATTAATGGCAACAATCTTAAGCTAGAACAATTGAAATCAAGTATTGCAATGGTAAATTAATATCAATGTGACTTTGTGAACTAGGAATGAGGGAGATGAATTAATTAGCAAAATTGAATGATATGAAGAAAATGTTATTTTAAGTAATGTATGAACACAAATGATGATGATAACTAATAGTTATGGACAATTAAATGGTTGTGATAGTGGCATTTTCAAGTTAAATTTTCTTTCTAGAGACCCAACCAACATTACATGTTCTTGAGGAATGTCTTGTGCTGTACATATCACTTCCTGCTAGGTAACCAGGCAACATCAGTGTGAGTAATTACCTAAGTGTAATTACCTAAGTGTAGTTACAGGATGAGAGCTACGCTCGTGGTGTCCCGTCTTCCCAGCACTCTTTGTCATATAACGCTTTGAAACTACTGACGGTCTTGGCCTCCACCACCTTCTCACCTAACTTGTTCCAACCGTCTACCACTCTGTTTGCGAAAGTGATTTTTCTTATATTTCTCCGGCAGCTTTTTTTCGTTAGTTTAAATCAATGACCTCTTGTTCTTGACGTTCCAGGTCTCAGGAATTCGTCCCCTATCAATTTCATCGATTCCTGTTACTATTTAGTACGCAGTGATCATATCGCCTCTTTTTCTTTTATCTTCTAGTTTTTGCATATTTAATGCCTCTAACTCCTCATAGCTCTTGTCCTTCAGTTCTGGGAGCCACTTAGTGGCATGTCTTTGCACCTTTCCCAGTTTGTTGATGTGCTTCTTAAGATATGGGCACCACACAACCGCTGCATATTCCAGCTTTGGTCTAACAAAAGTCGTGAACAATTTTTTTAGTATTTCTCTATCCATGTACAGTATTTAAAAGCAATACTGAAGTTAGAAAGTGTAGCATAGGCTCCTCGCAAAATGTTCTTAATGAGGTCCTCAGGTGACAGTTTTCTATCTAAAACCCTCCGTAGATCTCTTTCTTTGTCAGAATTCTTAAAAGACTTCTCACATAATTTATGGGTTGTGTGGGGTCTATGTTCTCCAATTACACACTCCATAACATGGCATTTATTCACATTAAATTCCATTTGCCAAGTGGTGCTCCATATATTTATTTTGTCCAGGTCTTCTTGAAGGGCATGACAATCATCTAAGTTTCTTATCTTCCCTATTATCTTAGCATCATCAGCAAACGTGTTCATATAATTCTGTATTCCATCTTGTAGATCGTTTATGTAGACAATGAACATCACTGGTGCAAAAACTGAACCCTGTGGTACTCCACTTGTGACATTCCTCCAGTCTGATACATTGCCTGTGATTACTGCCCTCATTTTTCTATCAGTTAGGAAAATTTTTAATCCATGTTAGCAGCTTACCTGTCACCTCTCAAATATGTTCCAGTTTCCAGAACAACTTCTTATGTGGAACTCTGTCAAAAGCCTTTTTTAGGTCCAGATAGATGCAGTCAACCCAACCATCTCCTTCCTGTAAAATCTCTGTGGCTCGATCATAGAAACTGAGTAAATTCGTTACACAGGATCTTAAAGATCGAAAACCATACTGTCTGTGTGATATTATATAATTTCTCTCCAGGTGTTCTACCCATTTAGTTTTAATTATTTTTCCAATATTTTGACTATTACACTTGTAATGATACCGGTCTATAATTAAGGGGGTCTTCCCTGCTGCCACTTTTGTAGATTGGAACTATGTTAATCTTTTTCCACACATCAGCTACGACTCCTGTACACAGGGATGCCTGAAAAATCAGTTAAAGTGGAATGCTGAACTCTGGTGCACATTCTCTCAGAAACCATCGTGAAACTCCATCTGGACCAACTGGTTTGTTCTTACTTAGCTCCTTGAGCATTTTTTCCACTTCATCTCTAGACACCTCTATATACTCTATGTTGTTCTCTGGAATTCTTATTGTGTCTGGTTCCCTGAAGATCTCATTTTGTACAAACACACTTTGAAATTTTCCATTTAATGTTTCACACATTTCCTTTCATTTTCCGTGAATCTGTTTCCCATTTTCAACCTCTGAATATTATTTTTTACCTGCAATTTGTTTTTATGAATTTATAGAATAGGCCTGGTTCTGTTTTACATTTGTCCATAATATCTTTTTCAAATTTTCTTTCTGCCACTCTCCTCACTGCCGTGTAGTTGTTTCTCGTATCTTTGTATCGTTGGTATGTTTGGGGGTTTGGCCTCTTCCTGTATTGATTCCTTTTTTGTGTCTTTTGGTCTCTGGCCCTCTCGCTATTCCTGTTGAACCAATCCTGTTTCCTGGTTCTGCATCTCTGCTTTGGTATAAATTTTGTTGTGCCATTATCATATATTTCACAAAACCTGACATAAATCTCATTTACTTCATGTCCTAACAACAAGTCTTTATAGTCAAATTCCTTAAAGAAATGTCTGAGTTCCCCATAATGACCTCTCCTAAAATCAGGTTTTTCAACTGCTTCAATCTCATTTTCTTCCAGATTATAATGCTTTGCAAACTTTATTCCTAAAAAGACATGGTCACTTTTACTCAAGGGAGGAAGGTACTGAATGTCAAATATCTCTTCCTCTTTCCTGATAAATATCAAATCTAGCATGGAGGGAACGTCCCCTTCCCTCATCCTCGTAGCTTGTTTAAAATGTTGAAACATGAATGTTTCCAAGATGAGGTTTACGAATCTACAAGTCCAAAAGTCCTATGTTCCAGCTTCATATGCTTCCCAGTCTATTGATTTCAAGTTGAAGTCGCCGACTATCAACAGTCGTGATCTTTTTTTATCCGCTCTCACTATAATCTCTCTCATTATTGTTATAAGACCCTCTCGTTTATTATCCAGCTCCTCCTTTTTTCCATGTGTTGCTTGGTGGTGGACTATATGCATTTATGATCGTTAGTTTATCATCCTGAGTGCTGATTTCTAATGCTATTATGTTAACTTCTCGTGGATTGGCAGTCATTATTTCGTTTACCTTTAAGTGTTCTTTCACCAGCACAGCAATGCCACCGCCTTTCGTAATTTTTCTGTCCCGTCTCCAGACTGAGTAGCCCCTTGGGAATATGACCTCATTTAAAATATCATCTTCAAGTTTTGTTTCCGTGAGTGCAACAATGTCTGGTGTCTGCAGCTGCATTACATCATTTAATTCCAGCATCTTTGATCTCACTCCACCTACGTTGGTGTATACAATTTTCAGGCACATGTTCCCCCATTCCTTATTATTCAATACCTCTTTCTCTAGGGATTTTGTTGGTCTGCATTTTTGTACCATTTTACTGGTCTGCCTACCCTTATCACTTTGAAGAAAAAAGAATTGATTTCACCTTCATTTCTGCTCTCATTTAAACGTTGTGAGGGATATCTTGTGTTGTAACTATCACTTCCTGCTAGGTACCCAGGCAATGTCAACATTAGTGAGGGAGTATATGTGTCATACCTGTCACTGGTGCGAAGGGCCTGGAAGCATCAGTGTTAGTAAAGGATGTCAAATGTCGTACCTCTCCGTTGGGACAGTTGTTAGGCGCATTGGCGTGGGAGCACTGCGAGTTGCCGCAGTTGGCGCAAGACATCATTTCATGTGAATTTCTGTTGCTAGGAGGGACATCCCCAATGCCACCACAAGCACTGCCGTCTGAGCCCGCAGGACCACCAGGCCGCTTTCGTTCCGTCTGTAAATAAATAAAGCTCCAGGATGATGCTAAGGCTGATGGACAAGGTCTAATGCTATGATCATGCAAGCCATCTAAATCTATGTGACTGATGAAATTAATCAAGAATAAATGTGCGTGGAAGCTTAATTGGTTGAGGGCTCAACCAGCTTTCAAGCGTTGTTCTAACATTACTTAACATAATACAAATATTTATAATGAAAACAGTGCAAGATAAACCTTAAATTTTAATTAAAAGCTGGCAGTGAATTTTGAGAGCCTTTGTCGTAAATTATGATCCTGCAAGAAGATCAACAGATTAACATTGTTATACTATAATGGCATGAAAGATGCACACAATGAGTGAAACAGGTGGTGCAGAATAATTAGCGCTGCATTACAATGATGATACCAGATAACTACTGCTTTATGCCAATTATATGAGAGACACGATGCATTACAATGGTGCTACACATCAGCTAGTGCTGGAGAGAGGTGGTGCCAAACAAACCAGTGATGGAGAAAAGGCACAAACCAATGAGGATGGAACAGTGTATGAGCCACTCACGCTAACACCTCCCAAACAAAACACACAGTTTCATGCAGAGATGTCGGCATTCACACAGCCTAACTGAAAGGTAAAACTATCATTTATATATTTCATCTTCTTCTACTGTCTATTTGTCTAGTCAGTAGCTGTTAATCCAACTTATATTCACATAATATTGGAATGGGTTATCATCTATGAACATCTATTTCCTTGTTACAAGTGCAGTAACAAGGAAAGCATAGGTTATTCCCCCCATATAGAAGCTATAGACATCTACTTCCTAACATGAAAATATACAGTACTAAACCTACATTTTGAACCTTAACCCTTAAAGTGCTGCTTAATTCATATGTTCTTAAGAGTTCACTGGATTAAAGTATGGCTTACTTCATATGATGTTTATCACTATAAAATGTAAGAGAAATGCGTTCAGCTTATATATCCCAGAAATTGACAAGATTTCACACATCTATCCCTTACCTGGAAACACAAACCGCAACTGTCTCTATTTTCCGCTTGTTACAACTTGTAATATAGTTGTTCCATCTTGGCTTAACGTGTTTATGACGTATTAGAACGTTATTACAACTTGCTATATTGGTTGTTATAACTGGTTAGGTTTTAAAACTTGTTCGAACGTTGTACCAACGTCGTAGTTTCGGTGTGTTTGGCGGGATGACTATGATTACTTCACCTGTGTACTGCACACCCATTTAATAAAACAATCATGTGTTGCCCATAAAAAATTATTCCTGCCCTCCAATTTTGACAATTCTATATTGTCAAAATGATCATTGGAAACGAAACAAAATTTTGTCTGTGATGGAGCAAGGAAGTTCCACTCTTGATGGTCACTGTGAGATTAGTCCCCCCCCCCCCTCTGGCTCTTGCCTTAGCGGCTCCGTGGGTCCGGAGTTCCCGCTAAGATTGGCCGGGAAGCCGGTCGGCCGAGCGGACAGCACGCTGGACTTGTGATCCTGTGGTCCCGGGTTCGATCCCGGGCGCCGGCACGAAACAATGGGCAGAGTTTCTTTCACCCTATGCCCCTGTTACCTAGCAGTAAAATAGGTACCTGGGTGTTAGTCAGCTGTCACGGGCAGCTTCCTGGGGGTGGAGGCCTGGTCGAGGACCGGGCCGCGGGGACACTAAAGCCCCGAAATCCTCTCAAGATCTCAAGAGAAGATATTTTTACTTAATTATTAAAATTTCTCTGAATTCTTTTTATCAAGTTTTTTGCAGTAATATTATTCAATAGTGTGTAATTAAAGGAATTTATATAATTAAATGTATGAACATTACTACGCTAAAAAATATAGTTAATTTTTTAGTGACACATATTATGTTATTAGAACAATAAAAGCCAGTGTTTTTGCCATTATAATCTCATAACCAGGATCAAAGGTCAGCCTGGCACCACACACATCTCGTACTAAGTTGTTGGTACATGCAATGAACCTATTTTACTTTCTTCATATTTGTATCGATATTACCTTATTTTTCAAGTGCAATGATGCACTGGGCTGTCAATAACAGTTTTTGCTGTTCTTACACTAAATACACACGTCAAATACAGTACTGCATAGGTATATCTTTATAAGATATCTGTATATCTTTATAAGACATAATGAACCACCAAGTAATTATGGTGGGCGTGGTCTTACAATCTTAGCACAGTACAGAGTCACATGCTACCAACAAACGATGCCAGCAGACGACCTCTCAAGACACAACAGAATACTGTACCTTCAGTATACTATGCACATCTTTAAGTCTAGCTAGGTGGCCACAACACTGCTATTATCATCAGATTTCTATTACTAGATTAGGAATATGATTAATTTTCCACAAGATTAGTTTCTAAAGGAACCTGAGGTCCTTTTGTATGATGCACAAAACGTCAGCTGTGTGCTGTGAATATCTGCCTCCTGCTGTGAACGTCATAATTAGCATTGTGTTCACTGATATCTGAACCTTGAGCATAGCTTTATTACAGTCAGGATCATCTATGACACTTATCACAAAATAATTGCAGTTACCTATTTTATTCATCATTATTTAGTGGTGGTGTGGGCCGGACCTACACTATTGTGCTGTTGCATACACCAGCCTTGGTCACTCTAGCAGTACTGAGCCTCTTACAGTCAGGAAGGACGCAGACAATTTTTTTTAAGGTGGCATCTCTTGACCACAATACTGACAAACAGGATGTGAGCTCTGTGTACCCAAACAAGTTTTATATTCCTCCCTATACTTAAAAATGCCGAATCTTGTTCGGCTCTACCTATCAGCCAAGATATATTGGTTTGCACAGTTTATAAAACTTCTTATAATATAGTAATTCATCAATTATAGTTTTTTGGAACACTTCATTAATTTGAAAATGTTGGGAACGTGTGATATCGTCGTTCCTCATAATATTTATATACACTCCTAAAGTTAGATAATTTTTTGGTAAGTTTCTTCATTAACCCAAATTATTTTACACTTTCTCAAACATTAGAAAATATAATTATGTCAATATTAGTATTTAATTAATATGAAATTTTAAACATTTAAAAATAGAATACCGAAAATAACTTGTTCTTTTATTATGTTTGCTCCATATTTTTAATACATACACACAAAAATAAATTGTGATTATCTAAATAATTGCAAATAATGTCCACTGTATATTATACACTGTATATTATACACTTGATAATAGAACACAAACTCATCTAATTTTATAAGAAATATGCTGCAGCCATGTAAATTCTTTGTCCTTCAACTTCAGATATTTTACATTTGCAAAAACATCTTGGTTTCTTGGTGTGAAACAAACACACACACACACACACACACACACACACACATATACACACATATATGAAAATATAATATATGAAAATGAGAAAAAATCTATGAATTTGACTACATCTTATGACTATATGCCTACCACAGTGTGCATAGAGTAAGAATGATACACAAGTACATTACATTGCCAGTGAAATTTAAGCCAATGATAAATAGTGTGAGCTGAAAGCACAACATTGGTAACAATACTGTATTCCTCAAATTTGTTCTATCATGCAGAACTTGTTCATCAATCCATTCATGAGCTGTTACTGAGAGGTGATTTGCTCCATTGCTAAGTCACGACAACAAACATGCTTTTGTGCAAAAGTACCTAGATATACTGCACCTTCCTCAACATTTCCCCAAATTGCTATTTTACCTGCCATTAAAAATTCCTCTAATACAGTATCACTGTTCATTCAAATATCATGACAACATTTAAAAACTTTTATCACTTAATTTTCTGCATATTTGCACAAAAAATATGAAGTATAATTGGCCAATTAAGTAATGATGGTGTGGTAACAGCACAGTGGAGGCTTATGGCGTGGTAGGTGCAGGCGAATCAGCTGGGGGAAGGTGTGAGTGGCCAATGAGCGGCCTGGACCTGGTAACCAAACCATGGTGTGTCAGTCGTTAGTACAGGAGAGTGGCAAGTGGAGGGAACCAGATGTGGCATGTTGAACGTTACATTAGGAGGCTGATTACATAATATTAAAATAGTGTATTCAAAATACATACTTGTTAAATTTTGGGGGGACATTTTTATTTTGTTTCATAAGTCTTATGATCAATAGTGTTCTATATTTATTGATTTGGATGAATGTTTATAGTTACAATACTTCAAATAAAGCAAGTTGTCTCATAACATGAGATGAAATGTTTGCATGTGTGCGTGTATAAATGTACTGTATAAATAAAAGTATCCAACATTAAGACTATAGACTCCTTCATACTGTCTTTCACCCATAAACATGAACTCACACCAACATACAGTAATACATGATAACTACGCAACGTGAAAGCAGTACTACCTGGTGAACTGTCTTGTGGGAAACATTCATTTGTGAATGTGCATCACAACCAGATTTGTTTTCCTTCTTAAAAATCATCCACTAATATGTGAGACAGTGACACTGTATATGTTGCATAGTACCATGCAACCCAAACTGGCAAAGGCAGCTACTTGCAATACCTTGTATACTACACAGAACTGATGCAAAGGGTAGTGAGCCTGCTGCTACTTTGTGTTGGAGGGGGCAAGGGGGAATAATTAAATTTCTAAGACAGTAAAGAACGAAGCAGAGAGCTCAGTGATGCAACACTAAGGACTAGATTCATGACACTAAAGCATTAAGTCAGGGTCAGCTGGTAGTGACAACAGGGCTGTGGGCTCCCATCACTCCTCTACTGCAGCAGTCTTGCCGATACTTCAACTATCAAAGGCTGGGGTTCATATGGGTGTTACCAGCTGGTAGTGACTCAAGTAACTGTTCCTGAAGACTATCACGGATGCATGGAATACCCAATTATAAGACCATCAAATGCAACAAACCCTGACATAACACTCCATGCCATTCCTTTAACAAGGTGTTACTTACAAGGTAATCCCTCTACACAGGGAGCCATAATCAAGGAAATAATTTTAAATTAATTGAAATGTATTCCGTATAGTATGTTTTAATATAGTTCATGTATTCATATATGCATCTGAAGATATATCAGCATGTTTCATTCAGTGAATAGTCAACTCTAGAACTAACTTGGCTAAAAATTACTCAGAATACAATAAGGCACAAAATGGGCATCGTCGACATCTACTCACAGCGACCAGGCACTAGTGGGGGAAGCAGTATCTATCTACTATATTGTTAGGTTACACTGGAAGCACGCCCACCATGGCTCACAAAATGAATGTTCACTGCCACATTACCAAAGCTCCAGTAGCTATGGCATATTAAACTACACTGAGTTTTAGACCGTACTTCTGCAGGGACAGTTTTTCGTTTTAATACTTTAATACCAGGATAAAAAACTGATAAGAAGTTTCTTGACAATACTGTACATGTAAAAACTCGATAAAACTAAGCTGCCCTCTGTTGATGAAGCTAGCCTCATATGCTGATGAAACTAGCCACTATATGCTGATGAAACTAGCCCCCATATGCTGATGAAACTAGCCCCCATATGCTGATGAAACTAGCCCCCATATGCTGATGAAACTAGCCCCCCATATGCTGATGAAGCAGCCCCCATATGCTGATGAAACTAGCCCCCATATGCTGATGAAACTAGCCCCCATATGCTGATGAAACTAGCCACTATATGCTGATGAAACTAGCCCCCATATGCTGATGAAACTAGCCCCCATATGCTGATGAAGCTAGCCCCCCATATGCTGATGAAGCAGCCCCCATATGCTGATGAAACTAGCCCCCATGTGTTGATGATGCTACAGCCTCATCTATTGATACAAATAAATCCCCTCTTTGTTAACAAAGGTAAACCCCTCTATTGATAAGGGTAAATTCCCCCCCTCTGTTGATAAAGCTGGTTCACAATTTGATGATAACAATAAAAATCTCCCTCTGCTGATGAAGCTAAACCCCCTCTGTTAATGAGGCTAACCCCCCCCCCCTTCCTCTGTTGAAGTTTTACCCCTCTAATGATGAAACTATAGCCTCCTCTGTTGATGAAGCTAAGCTCCCCCTCTTTTGATGAAACTAATCCTTCCTCTGCTGATGAAGCTAAACCCTTCTCCTGCTGATGAACCAAAGGTTCTCTCCTATAATTCAGTGTAACCAACTACTTAAAATGAAAAATAATAATGAAGAAGAAATGTAAATGTGATAAAAGGAAAACAATATTATACAAGTTGAGTGCAGATTATCTGAATATGAATGTCCATGTTCATCAACTGTAAACCACGTGAGCAACAGAAATACGAACAAGCTGGAATGGTCCCCCAAGCATATATGCGAATGAAAACTCCACGCCCCAGAAGTGACTCGAACCCTGAGTTTTCATTCGTATATATGCTTGGGGACCATTCAAGCTTGTTTGCATTTGTGTTGCTCAAGTGGCCCCACAAAGTGAGGTGATTTGATGAAATAACTATGCCCAAGATTACCATCAAAGTGCCGTCGGGATGGTGGTCAAATAGTCTCGGCTATCATCCTCTTTTGTACGGTCACTGATGGTCGTGTGGTTAAGGTACCATGTACACCAGTTGCATTGTGCTCCTGGCGGTTTGGGTTCGAGTCACTTCTGGGGTTGTGCAATTTTCACTCATATATATATATATACATATATATATATGTCGTACCTAGTAGCCAGAACGCACTTCTCAGCCTACTATGCAAGGCCCAATTTACCTAATAAGCCAAGTTTTCATGAATTAATTGTTTTTCGACTACCTAACCTACCTAACCTAACCTAACCTAACTTTTTCTGCTACCTAACCTAACCTAACCTATAAAGATAGGTTAGGTTAGGTTAGGTAGGGTTGGTTAGGTTCGGTCATATATCTACGTTAATTTTAAATACAATAAAAAAAAATTGATGTCATACATAATGAAATGGGTAGCTTTATCATTTCATAAGAAAAAAATTAGAGAAAATATATTAATTCAGGAAAACTTGGCTTATTAGGCAAATCGGGCCTTGCATAGTAGGCCAAAAAATGCGTTCTGGCTACTAGGTACGACATATATATATATATATATATATATATATATATATATATATATATATGTATGTATGTCGTACCTAGTAGCCAGAATGCACTTCTCAGCCTACTATGCAAGGCCCAATTTGCCTAATAAGCCAAGTTTTCATGAATTAATAGTTTTTCGATTACCTAACCTACCTAACCTCACCTAACCTAACTTTTTCGGCTACCTAACCTAACCTAACCTATAAAGATAGGTTAGGTTAGGTTAGGTACGGTTGGTTAGGTCATATATCTACGTTAATTTTAACTCCAATAAAAAAAATTGACCTCATACATAATGAAATGGGTAGCTTTATCATTTCATAAGAAAAAAATTAGAGAAAATATATTAATTCAGGAAAACTTGGCTTATTAGGCAAATCGGGCCTTGCTTAGTAGGCTGAGAAGTGCGTTCTGGCTACTAGGTACGACATATATATATATATATATATATATATATATATATATATATATATATATATATATATATATATATATATATATATATATATATATATACATATATTTTTTTTAACTGAAAACTCCACACCCCAGAAGGATTCGAACCCAGACAGACAGGAACACTATGCACCATGGCATACCTGGTTCCTTAACCACTCGACCACCGTGACTGAACAAAAGTCATTGGTAGCCGAGCTATATCCCCAACAACTTGACAGCATTTGGTGGTAAGCTTGGGCATTCATATTTCATCGAATCACCTCACTTTGTGGGGCCACGTGAGCAACACAAATGCGAACAAGCTTGAATGGTCCCCAAGCCAATATGCAACTGAAAACTCCACACCAAATAAAGATTCGAACCCAGACAGCCAGGAGCACTATGCACCATGGTGTACCTCGTTCCTTAACCACTCAACCACCGTGACTGTACAAAAGTTATTGGTAGCCGGATATAGCCTCGGATGCCAATGACTTTTCTTCTCATTGAAGAAGCCATCTCTTAACGAATTGTAAAAGATCTTTCAATAGGAACATAATTGAATCTGCTTTAATACAGATTACAAAACATGTAATTTGAACATTAGCAGTGGTTTATGTAATGTAGATCTATTTTTGATTAATCAGTTAAAGGGCGATTTGAGTTGGATCCTTGATACACATTTGTCTCACTAATTCATTGTTAATCTTATGCTATTATTATCCATGTATGGACTTATTGGCCCATATGACGCAGCTCTTATTTATATCCACCTAATCCCATTCAATATATTTGTCATTGTACCTCACTACACTTCTCATCTCTTTCCTGCCTATATATATGTCCAAACTTACTGACTTGTAAATCATTACTTCTGAAGATGAATTAATAAAATACGAAAGTACTTAAGGAAATTCCTGTTTCAATTCTTTCTCCGTGGTCTGACACTGTCACATTTTCATCACGTGTTAATTTTCGTGATTTACACACACACACACACACGATATATATATATATATATATATATATATATATATATATATATATATATATATATATATATATATATATATATATATATATATATATATATATAAATAAAACTGAAAACTCACACCCCAGAAGTGACTCGAACCCATACTGCCCGGAGTACTATGCAACTGGTGTACAGGGCACCTTATCCACTCAACCATCACGACCGGACAAAAGTTTTTTTTTTTTTTGCAGGGATATTCCTGTGCGGGCCCTAAGTCTCTGGCTGGCCCACTAAGTGTTGCTTGTTTCTGTTTTACTTGGGCGGAGTATGAGTATTTATTACTCGTATGGTCGCTTCAGTAAGATTTTGCCGGACAAAAGCTGATGGTAGCCGAGGCTATTTCCCCATCAGCCCGCCGGCACTTTGATGGTAATCTTGGGCATAGTATTTTATCAAATCACCTCATTCTTTGGGGCACACGTGAGGAACACAAATGCAAACAAGCCTGAATGGTCCCCAGGCATACATGCAACTGAAAACTCACACCCCCAGAAGTGACTCGAACCCATATTTCTAGGAGTGCTATGCAACTGGTGTACAGAGCACCTTATCCACTCGACCATTACAACTGTGATGGTCGAGTGGATAAGGTGCCCTGTACACCAGTTGCACAGTGCTCCTGGCAGTATGGGTTCGAGTCACTTCTGGGGTGTGGAGTTTTCAGTTGCATGTATGCCTGGGGATCATTCAGGCTTGTTCGCATATATATATATATATATATATATATATATATATATATATATATATATATATATATATACATATATATATATATATATATATATATATATATATATATATATATATATTTATATATAAATATATAAATATATATATATATATATATATATATATATATATATATATATATTTATATATAAATATATATATATATATAAATATATATATATATATATATATATATATATATATATATATATATATATATATATATATATATATATATATATATATATATATATATATATATATATATATATATATATACACACAGTGACACCTCGGCTTACGAATAAGGGGTATTTACGAACTTTTCGGGTTACGAGCCAAATTTCTTCGTGAATCAGCTTACGATCTTTGCCTCGAGTAATGTAGTTTGTTGATACACGTATGGACGACCTAGCGTGTGGTTCCTGGTGGCACGGTCGCCCGCACTTCAGTTTGCCAGTGCCTTCCGCTTAGTGACAATCGTGCAAGAATTCTTTGTAAAGAATTTAATTGTTTTTCGGCATTTTTGGGTTTTGAACATAAAAGTCATTATTATATATCACGCCATGGGTCCCAAGATAGTCAGTGGTAAGGTTCAACCTGAGGAAAACATGTGAGGATGACCATAGAGGAAAAACAAGAGATCATTTATGAACATGAAAATGGTATACAGGTTGTTGAACTAGCTAGTCAGTACAACAAACTTTCAGGGAAGGAGGAGGCAGTAGAGGATGTCCCTTCCTCATTAATTCAGAAAATGTGTGTAGTATGGGAAGAACTGCAAAGTTTTGCTAAAAAGACTCACCGGGATAAAGCTTTAACAGGCCGTTGCATTGACCTTATTAATGACAATGTGATGTTTCACTACAGACAAGTGTTAAAATGTTGGGAAAAACAAATGTCTTTAGACAGATTCTTAGTAAGACAAGCAAGCAGTGAGCCACAACCAGTTCTTATTGGTATGCCGGCAAAACGTAGGAGAGAGAGAGTACCCCAGGGAAGTCATCAGTGCCTCATGTTATATTGGAAGAGACTCTTTTTTCCAATCACTAACACCTCTCCTCCTCCTCACCATCTTCCATAAGCTAACAAGTCATCAATAAAGGCAAGCTATAACTTGTACCTACTATAGTACTAAATATTTGTGTGAATTAGGCGTGAAAAGTATTTTGTAGTTAATATTCTTGGGAGTGTGTAACGGATTAATTCAATTTAGATTATTTCTTATGGGAAAATTCGTTTCGGGCTACGAACCGTCTCTGGGAACGAATTAAATTTGGAAACGGAGGGGAGGGAAGGGGGGGGGGGTACGGTATACACTTTGCCTGCACTTAGGAGAGTTAATGGCATGTGTGGAAGGTGGCAAGGCAGAGGAAGATAAATGGTACTCTCTGTCAGGGGAGTCCTCTACCATTATCAGAGCTTTGTCAGGGGTGATATTTTTCAAGAAAACTTTGCATTTCCTATTTTGCACAGATTTCTTTTATTAGAGAACTAGATTTAGACATACGAAATTTGGTATCAGGAGCAGAAACGCGGGCACTACTTTCATATTTGATATTTTGCGTTTTTCATTTCAATCGTGATTCAAATTTTCTTTTTGCTTGGCTCTTATCACTAAATATCTTAGGTGCCATGGTGACTTATTTACACTAAGAATAAAACAAATACCCAAGAAACCTTAGAGAAGTCTAGTGGTGTTGTGCACTGAACGACAGCTATGGCAAAACTGAAATATCAGGTACATGTAATTACCTAAGTGTAGTTACAGGATGAGAGCTACGCTCGTAGTGTCCCGTCTTCCCAGCACTCTTTGTCATATAACGCTTTGAAACTACTGACGGTCTTGGCCTCCACCACCTTCTCACCTAACTTGTTCCAACCGTCTACCACTCTGTTTGCGAAAGTGAATTTTCTTATATTTCTTCGACATCTTTGTTTAGGTTGCTTAAATCTATGACCTCTTGTTGTTGAAGTTCCAGGTCTCAGGAATTCTTCCTTATCAATTTTATCAATTACTGTTACTATTTTGTACGTAGTGATCATATCACCTCTTTTTCTTCTATCTTCTAGTTTTGGCATATTTTATGTTTCTAACCTCTCCTCGTAGCTCTTGTCCTTCAGTTCTGGGAGCCACTTAGGGGGCATTAGTTCCAAATATGCCAAAAATATGCAATAAAGAAAATTAGTTCGATTTCAATCAAACCTTTTGACGAGTTGTGTATGAAAAGGGTTTAATTTGGCCCAAGTCTCAGCATCGTAGCATAAATAGGAAGGGAGAAAAAAAATATTGAATTATGTGTCAAAAAATGTCCAAAATGGTAAAAAATTTACATCAAACACAAGTGTCAACTGAAATTATGTCTATGACTCTCAGTTGTCACAATAGCATATAATAAAAATATTTAATAATTAGTTTCATCCCAAAAATATTTAGTTAAAATTTTTTTGTTGTTGTTTTTGTTTTTCTTATTTGTTTATCGGACGATTTGCATGAAACTTATACACCTGACTGCACGTAAGCCTAACTGTAAGGGTGGCAAGGGTGCCAGGAAATTGTTTGATGTCAACCTCAGCCACAGATGGCAGCACCTTAGACTTTATTTTTTACTTATTTATTTCAAGTAACTTAAACGTTCCTATAACTCTTTCATTTTTTATTCAATTTACATGAAACTTACACCTTATATGTAGAGTTTATGTTTCTATAATCTGTTTCGAGCTTTCTGTCCTAAGTTCATTTATTGATTGTATAATAGTAATAAACTATGATATATTTGCATATTTTTTATGGAACTTTGACTATTTGTATTAGTAAAACTAAACACATTTTTAAAAATCCGCAAAACAGATCCTTGTATTATATGCTAATGTGATAGAAAAGTGTCATAGAAATGATTTCATTTGAAACTTGTGGTTGTAATTTCGATTTGAAAATGTGTAAAATTCACTGGAAAAAAAACTCCCTTTCTATTTATGCTACGATGCTGAGACTTAGACCAGATGAATCCCTTTTCATATACAACTCGTCAAAAATTTTTGATTGAAATCGTACTAGTTGTCATATTTGGCTTGATGCCCCCTTAGTAGCATGTCTTTGCACCTTTTCCAGTTTGTTGATGTGCTTCTTAAGATATGGGCACCACACAACCGCTGCATATTCTAGCTTCGGCCTAACAAAAGTTGTGAAAAATTTCTTTAATATTTCGCCATCCATGTATTAAAAAGCAATTCTGAAGTTAGAAAGCGTGTCATAGGCTCCTCGCACAACGTTCTTTATGTGGTCCTCAGGAGATAGTTTTCTATCTAGAACCACCCCTAGATCTCTCTTTATCAGAAGTATTTAAAAATTTCTCACATAATTTATAGGTTGTGCGGGGTCTATGTTCTCCTATTCCACATTCCATAACATGGCATTTATTCACATTAAATTCCATTTGCCAAGTGGTGCTCCATATACTTATTTTGTCCAGGTCATCTTGAAGGGCATGACAATCATCTAAGTTTCTTATCCTTCCTATTATCTTAGCATCATCAGCAAACATGTTCATATAATTCTGTTAACCAACTGGTAGATCATTTATGTAGACAATGAACATCACTGGTGCAAGAACTGAACCCTGTGGTACTCCACTTGTGACATTTCTCCAGTCCGATACATTGCCTCTGATTACTGCCCTCATTTTTCTATCAGAAAATTGTTCATCCATGATAGAAGCTTACCTGTCACCCCTCCAATATGTTCCAGTTTCCAGAACAACCTCTGATGTGGAACTCTGTCGAAACCCTTTTTTAGGTCCAGACAGATGCAGTCAACCCAACCATCTCTTTCCTGTAACATCTCTGTGGCTCCATCATAGAAGCCGAGTAAATTCGATGCACAGGATCTTCCAGATCGAAAACCATACTGTCTGTCTGATATTATATAGTTTCTTTCCAGGGCGAGAACGTTGGGCGTTCTAGGGCGCTTGACAGCTGGGTGGACAGCGCTCGGATTTGTAGTCCTGAGGTTCCTGGTTCGATCCCTGGTGGAGGCGGAGACAAATGGGCAAAATGTTTTTTTCACCCTGATGCCCCTGTTACCTACCAGTAAATACGTACCTGGGAGTTAGACAGCTGCTACGGGTTGCTTCCCCGGGGAGGGGGGTGTAACATAAAGGAGGCCTAGTCGAGGACCGGGCCGCGGGGACGCTAAACCCCGAAATCATCTCAAGATAATCTCAAGATAACCAGGTGTTCTACCCATTTATTCTTAATTATTTTTTCCAATATTTTGACTATTACACTTGTCAATGATACAGGTCTATACTTGAGGGGGTCTTCCCTGTTGTCACTTTTGTAGAGTGGAACTGATAGCTTTTTTCCACACATCTGCTACGACTCCTGTACACAGGGATGTTTGAAAAATCAGCGAAGTGGAATACTGAGCTCAGGTGCACATTCTCTCAGAACCCATGGTGAAACTCCATCTGGGCCAGCTGCTTTGTTCTTACTTAGTTCCTTGAGCATTTGTTTCACTTCGTCTCTAGACACCTCTATGTGCTCTATGTTGTTCTCTGGAATTCTTATTGTGTCTGGTTCCCTGAAGATCTCATTTTGTATAAACACACTTTGGAACTTTTCGTTTAATGTTTCACACATTTCCTTTTCATTTTCTGTGTATCTGTCTCCCATTTTCAACCTCTGAATATTATCCTTTACCGGCAGATTGTTTTAGTGAATTTATTGAAATGTGTTTATGTGCGAGTGCTGAGCAAACGAATGAGTACCGAACATGAACACAATGTCCAAGTGGCGAAATGTTTGAGTTGGGAGCTGTTCGAGCACCGAGGTGCCACTGTATCAGAAACAGGATAGTTAAGGCCTACACCCTGTGGGACTCCACTGGTGACACTTTGCTACGTTGAGACCTCACCCCTCACAGTGACTCGTTGCCTTCTGTAGCTTAGGTACTCCCTTATCCAATGGAGTACCTTCCCATTTACTCCTGCTTACATCTCCAGTTTGTAAGCTAGTCTCTTATGAGGGTATTTGTGCTTCAAAGGCTTTCTGGTAATCCAAAAGTATGTAGTCTGCCCACCCTTCTCTTGCTTGCCTAATTTTTGTTGCTTGATCATAAAAATCAGTTAATACTGTGAGGCAAGATTTGCCGTCTCTGCGTGTGTGTGTTTTGTTATTATTATTATTATTATTATTATTATTATTATTATTATTATTATTATTATTATTATTATTATTATTATATTTTAAGGAAGGCATTAGTTTTAGCTTTTATTCTAATTATTCCCTTGTGTTTAATGAAACATGAGCACAGGAGAATTTTTTTTTCCAATATGTCCTTAATTTCAAGTTTTTACGGGAATATTTTTGTAACCCGATATTTAAAATGGGAGGAACTGCAGTGTAAAATAAATAGATGAAAATCATCAATGTTGCGGATTATCACCTATAAAATTAAGTGTAAGTGATCTTATATACCTTAATAATCTAGAATAAATTGAATGAAGCTTGAATAATTAGAGATGATTCATCAAATTTAATGTTCTAACACTGATGGGTAATCACGTGTTCTGGTGTAGAGACCGCTTTCAAACCTAAGAGACTAGATATGCACGCAGTTGCTGTTGGAATATGAAAGATAAGAAATAGAAAACTAATTTGAAAATATTGTCTAAATCCAAGCATCAAATTTAAAATCTAAAGGAAAGTAAGAAAAAATATCCCCTCTAAAATAATATAAAAAATAAGAACAATTAATTGGTCTTATGCAGGCATAAACAAAACATCAAAGAGCCTATAAAGAGGACTCATCCAAGAATTAAACACTCAAGTTCCCATACCTAGGCTTCAATCCAAACACCTTTAGAAATAAGATCTCCAAACTCTTGCCAAGAAGCTGGAGCGATGATTAGCGATGTAAGCCTTGGTAGGGGCACTGGGATAGGCTGCTGTAGGAAGGGGTATGGGTGGGTGTTGGCTTACCTCCTACCTTGGGCTAGGCATCAGAACTATTGCTAATGGGCAAAATACAAGAATGTTGACTCATTCTCCAAATCTTCATAATAATCTACATAATAATTGCCTTTTCCTTAATTTCCTACCGATGGCAGAGTGATTAATTAACATGACAAATACAGCAATTCATAATTTATCCAATTCATTTACTTATGACTTGTCAATGTCATTTAAATTGACATTTTTTTTTTAAATTCCAGGTATCTATGACTACGTTCACTAATACCTGTATCCATAATATTAAGAATTCTAAAACCTGGTCACACTAAATGAACCCCTGATTGTCAAAACTCAGCTTTCCCAGTCAAGTCAATATTAAAGTTCAGATTATTATTTACAGTAGTTTCCATCAGTTACCTGTATACGATAAACATGCAGACTATCGCAACATGATCAAATTGAAGACTGCTGTGCAAGGTATTTTAGAATTTTATTCAAACTTCTGGATTATAAAATTGCCATGAAGATGTTTTACGTAAATTTCAGGTTAAATGATATATTAATGACATATTACATGCTAATTTGTCTTTATATCAACAATATGTCTTTAATGCATATTGGAATCATTGTATTTTACAGTAATATGCAATGAAATGTAACGGGGGGAGGATTAGTCTCTACTTCAAAAATAAATATTTAAGTTTTATGGGCATACACACACGTCAGCCTCTCCACCTTGTGCCAGACACTGAAGCACCGCAACACACTAAACCAGGGAAGCCACTTGGGGTAACACAATTAGTTTTACCTAACTCTTGTTCCATTCTGTTTAAGTTTTGGCTTCTACATTCAATGCTTTGGAATTTAGGCTTCATTCTACCCTGAGGTGGCTTCCCCAAAACATGTTTGGAACCTATGTTGGAAAAACTAGGACAAGTAGCAAGTGGGAGGGGAGAGGATGACGTAGGGAAACCAATGGGTTAATTACACACATACACTGCCTAGGTGATGCAGCCTAGCCCAAACGCAATGCTACAGAGAGGAATTGGGTATGAAATGGTGTAACTTTGTAGGAGAGTGCTGGGCATAGAATGGTACAGCTATGTAAGACAGGGTGAGAACAGACTAGGTCTGAAGGGATGAATTGAAGGGCAACATAAGGAGGATAAGACAGAAGGATGATGATAATGGAAATGAGAGACAAGTTACAGAAGAGTGTCAGGGAAGGTGAAAGTTATATGGAGTCAGACAAAGGTCTGCCTTTTAAAGTTACAAGCTAATTGGGAGGGGAAAGGAGTGGGTTATGAGAACAAAAGACAGAAACCTCAAAGGAAGTAGGATCAAGGCAGTAGTGTGTGGGGGGTTTGATTATGTAATTAGGTATCATTCAGTATTGGGAAAGATGAGGCACGGTGCGGTGGAAATATGAGTGGCATAACAAAAGTACCAAAACTAATTGAAATGGGATATTGTAGGGCTATGAGAGACTAACATTAATAGTACTTTTCAGATGGGAAGGAGTGTAGTGGACATAGTACATAGTACCCATAAATGTTTTGGAACAAGAGGAAGGGGAATTGAGAGTAGCCTTAGGAGTTAGCTTTCATCCTTAGCCATCTTTATCAGGAGAGGTAGGTGTAGGAGCAGGGGTTACAGTAGCCTGATGAGTAGCAGGATGGAGTAATGGGCTTGTGCGAGCATCGTGTAATCGGCGTCAATTGCATGCGAGTATCCAAAGTGAAAACTTAAATATGTACACTCATTTATTGCCTATTAAATTACCTTAAAATTTTAATGGGAAAAATCTGCTACCCTGATTTATAAAACGATGGTGATGAATTATTTGCTAAACACATGAACAGAACTGAAGATTTGCACTGTAAGCAACCAGTACACACAGACCAGCTATTCTGGACCAAGTATGTAAATAGTCAGACATTACACACTGCACAGCAGGACAACCACTCAAGGTGCTAGGGAGATGGATGGGCAGTGTGCACTAAACAGTCTGGCGCTTCCATCTCCTCTTCAAGTACAACTTTCCCTCTCTATTTTTGTCACCGAAGATTTGATAGAATAATTCAGTCACCCGCATGGATGGACGATGATAAAACACATCATCTATCCCAGAATTTCCAAGAATTTTGTTTTCTTTTGAGCAGTGTGGGTAGAGTTTATTAGGGTATCATCTAGAAATCACTTCAGCTATCCACCAATCACAAAAAACTATAAGTGAGTATAAGGCTTGTGAGTATTTTCCACAATGCTTAGTATTTACCTACTGGAAAAGTATTGAATTATGGTTCTTTTCTTTTTACAGCAATATAGACTGATTATGTGTGCACATTTCCATATTGTCT
Organism: Procambarus clarkii; assembly: GCF_040958095.1. Classification (NCBI taxonomy): domain Eukaryota; kingdom Metazoa; phylum Arthropoda; class Malacostraca; order Decapoda; family Cambaridae; genus Procambarus; species Procambarus clarkii. Next base: position 34,282,430 of record NC_091192.1, read on the forward strand.
ATTTTTATTTAAATTGAAAATAAATAAGGAATGTTGAAAAGTTTACGAGCAATATTGAAATGTTCACAATTACTAGTACTGTATATTCACAACCCGTTCTCGCACTTTCGTATAGTCAATATTGACTTACTAAGTACGTGCATATGTGACATACTAATTTATTGTGAATATTTTAATTTACCTTGAAAAGCTTCATAGAAAATACCGACCTTACCTAACCTTCTTAGCATGTTAAGATAAGCATCTTATTGTTTCGTAATTACAATTATTACTTAACCTATTATAGGTATAGGTTAAGTAATAATTGTAATTACGAAACAATAAGATGCTTATCTTAACATACTAAGAAGGTTAGGTAAGGACGGTGTTTTCTATGAAGCTTTTCAAGGTAAACTAAAATATTCACAATAAATTAGTATGTCACATATGCACTTATTTAAAAGTCAATATTGACTGTAAGAAAGTGCGAGAACGGGTTGATATTCAATGTCGTCACACAATCTATTATCAATACACTTTTTGATTTGCATTTATTCTCTAGAAAAAAAATTGCTAACGTTTTGCCACCAACTATATTAGTATAACCCCATACAAAAACCCAGAATATATGAATAGAATAAATACTTCGTGAATGACCGAGCAGGACTCTGGAGACGCCCGAGACGTTTACGGTCAGGTATGTGTCAAAGGATCAAAACATTAAAGTGTTACGTAATTAAGAAAGTTGAAGGACAGTCAGGTAATTACACCATCTAGTGAATTGGTAATAACACTCAAGAACCTTATGCTGTCTCATTTTGCTATTCTTCAGCCAACATATGCGGCACATGACTGACCTATTATGTTGCATCTTTGGTATACAACCATTTACGATGCTAATGTCTAATGTGAAACCCTTTTTGGACACTGGTTGATGTTTTATGTTTTTCTATTCAAATATGTAAGTTTTTTCTCACTCTGTTGTGACTTTTAACAATAAAAAAATCACACCTGTGGTAAGCCTCATGCAAGTGATTTACACTTAATCTTCACACTGGTATTTGGACACTTAAGTCATTGGTTGGAGTGCCATCACACTAATGGCTGGAGAGTTATCACATCATTGCCTAGGACAATAATGGTAGTGGTCATGCAGTCATCACTCTCATAGACAGTCAACACATTGTTGCCGAACTGTCAAGTCATAACTTACACTTGTTGGACCACAGGTTGAACAGCTTTTCACCAAATCTATGGATGCCAGTTCATAGAATTTATATATATGTGTTATTGTTTATGAGGATTTATAAGTGTTGCAACAGGAAAATCTCTATGCCACAAGCAAGACAATTAGAAGTCATTCCATCAGAAGTTGGACAATCATCACAACAGTGGTTAGGAAGTTGGACAGAAGTCTTTATATCAGTGGCTGGACAGTTAAGAGTGGATTATGATCCAGGCAAAGGGTGGATAGTTAAAGTTATCACATGAACAGTTAAAAAAGTTATATCTGTACATCAGACATTAGCTCAAAGTCATCAAACTAGATCACAAACAAGTCACAAGTGGCTGTTCAGCCAAGGTGTATCACTAATGGCAGAACAGTTAAGGTGCCACTACTTCCTGAACAACCTAAGTGACAAATGGATCAGCTGAGATGATGTTAGACAGATTTCTGACTTGGAGCTCGAGCACCCGACGTGTTGGCTCATTTTGTACCCAAACAGTGTGAGCGTAGCAATGTAACTAGTTCATGTCTTAAAAGGAAAAAGTTGGTGGGGTTTTAAGTATTTCATAGATGGATAACAATAAAAGACAGATGTATAATAGAGAAAATATAAATGAATAGGAAAGGGGAGTGAATAGAAGGTAGGTATTAGGCAGATTGGTGGTAGGCAGTTGGTAGGTTAACTGAGGAAAAAGGCATGTGTTTAAGTATGGTAAATGGATGGCTGGGAGGCCAAGATGGATGACAGGAAATAGACAGAAGAATGGTCGGCAGATATAAGAGACAAGCAGACAGTGCCCAGACAATTGTGGGAGAACATGACAAAGAGTGAAAATATGAAGCCAACAAGAAAGATGTAGGTAAGATATGATTTTAAGGCAAGGAAGATGTAAAGTAGGCAAGGAAGGTGAGGATCAGTAAGGAATGTGGGCAGCTAGTGGTGAGGGAGACATTGGATAGGAGGCAGCCGCATAATGCGTAGCAGTGGTAGTTGTGCCATTAGTGCCACGTTGATGAGACTGGACGCTGTTTGGAGGGCGGGGCGGGTTGAGGGGGAGGGTGGCGCTTACAACACGTCACAAGTCCACACCAGGATCACACTAGGCCACCAGTAGGCCACACATTAGCCTGAACCTACCCAGCCGCTTACCAAACTGAGGCCAATCCGGTGTATGGCCTGCGGGATGCGCTGGAATAGAGGCAAAGCAAACATTGTTAGAGAGGTCAGCTCAGTGTGCACTTTACACCTTATACCCCTGAGAGGGGGAAAAATACATATTGAATATTAGGGGTATATCTTCACACACATTACAGATTTTTTAATATTATATATATATATATATATATATAATAAATTACAAGTACTGTGCAGTATTTCTGACTGCTTAAATATAATCACTTAATTCTACAATGGATAGGAAGTAAAAACAAAACAGCTTAAAATGTAAAAGACATACAAATACAAGATAAATTATCGGAAAATTTGTTATTCAATACATGCTAATGATGGTATGAGATGGTAATTATTCACATTTGTTAATACTAAGGCTATGCCTCTGCCACTGTCCATATGCCACTCTTGCCCTTATTAGTCAGTCTTCACCTTGAACACACACCAACTTGTTCAAATTGATGTTCACACAGTGGCAGAGGGCACCCTCCCTCGCTGATCCTTTATCAGTATAATATGCATATGATGCATACATTTTGTCCAGTGCATAGTATTCATTTAAATAACTGACTCTTGCCAGTGTTTCCAGGTTTGGAATTCAAATGCAAAAGTTCACACCACTTTTGAGGTGTCTTTCCTGTGAGAGTGTGGTGTCTAATTGTCAGAAAAGAGGTGTCTGTATGCTCCTTTTCATAGGTATATGCATGCACATTCACGCAAATGTACATACTTACTCACATGTGTGCATACACACACAAATAAACTCTGAAGTCTATCGACACAGGTGTAAAATGATGCATAGTTAGTGATACCTGGTTGATGGGGTTCTGGGAGTTCTTCTACTCTCCAAGCCCGGCCCGAGGCCAGGCTTGACGTGTGAGAGCTTGGTCCAACAGTCTGTTGCTTAGAGCGGTGTCCCATATCAATCTTCTAGCATTACCACAAGAGTATTAATTTAAAGGAAAATACCCACTACCAGGAAAGTGTATTTCACTATTATCTTTGCGATATTCAAAGTGACAAACAACGGTGTAGCCAGATTCCAGTGCACAGGGCATTATTTACTAGATGGCATCTAAGCAAGTTCACTGACGGATCTTCAGAAGGCATTTGATACAGTTTCACATAAAAGATTGCTTTATAAGCTGAAGCACATTGGAGAGGTGATGGACAAATGCCTAGTATGTACACGTAACTTTCTTATTGATCACCAGGCGTGAATGGTAATCAAGGGCTGTAAATCAAACAGGAAGGGTCTTAACAACAGAATTCCACAGGGCTCAGTTCTGAACCTCATTATGTTTACTATTTATGTCAATATTCTGCCTAAATGGATTCAAAGCCATATGGACATGTTTGCAGATGTTGCTAAGCTCCAGCGTTGTATTACAGACCTCACTGATTGCCTCACCTTTGAAAGCAATCTCAACTCGGGAATTGCAGTTCAAAATAATTAATGAATTTTGATACAAACAAATGCCAGTAGTGGAGTTGAAGATAGCGGGAGCGAGGCCCAGCTCAACACAGTACACGTGTACATGTGCCTGCTGCAGCAGACAAGATAGCGGGAGCGAGGCCCAGCTCAACACAGTACACGTGTACATGTGCCTGCTGCAGCAGACAAGATAGCGGGAGCGAGGCCCAGCTCAACACAGTACACGTGTACATGTGCCTGCTGCAGCAGACCTCTCCAGTGCTCTTCCAAGGAGAGAGATACAAGTCATATGTAATGCTAGAGCAAATTTCATGTAAAGAACAAAATTCAGAGAATACAAGTGACAAAAAAGTCCATGGAGACACAAGATGAAATGTGTGAAGACTTGGACTGTTTCAATGGGTGTTTCTAGAGGGTGAAGAACTACAAGCAACTGAAACACTGTGTATCTAAAACACAACATTGTGTACCTAGCCGTGTCCCGAGGTGATGCGCAGAAGTTGCTACTGGAGTCGAGTAGGACCAAGATGCTAGAACCAGATGGAGCATTACTCAGCTTCCCATTACAGGAAATTTGCTAACAGATTGACTAACACCCGGAAGATCTCAAAGATCGCAATTTATATGAAACGTAATGGGAAAATTCCATAAAATTATAAACCAGTCGAGTTGAGTAGTGTTGTAGCAAAAGGAATGGTAAGGTGATTAAAATGAAATGGGTGACGTTTCTTGTAAGACATGATGTCACAAACAGGTAGTTTGGTTTCTAGGATGGAAGGTATTGTGTGTCCAATTTGCTGAGGTTCTATGACAAGGTCACTAAAATATTGCAATAGAGAACTGGTTGGGCAGGCTGAATGTATCTGAACCTTTAAAATTTTTTATACCAACCCTCACGAGAGATTGTTTTGGAAACTGGAGCATGTTGAAGGAATAACATGCTGATTACAAGTACAGTATGGATCACTATCTTCCTTAGATAAACAGGATATGAGCAGCATACAGGGGACACGAGGCAAGCTGTAGGGATATCATAAGATGGATTCCACAATCATTAATTTTAGAACCCATAATGTTACTTCTCCATGTCTTGATCAATGTACAGGAATACCGAGCTATATGAACAAGTTTGTAGAAAATACTAAGATCCTGGATGGCATAAAAGGCCAAAATGATTACCTCTCCCTCCAAAGTAATTTCAACATAATAGACAATATATGGTTAATGAAATTTAAAGTTGCCATATGCCATGTTATGGAGTTTGGGATAGGCATGGCAAAACCATGCTTAGTATAGATATAACTTACGGGAAACTTTCTCAAGCAATCAGTCAAGGACAGAGATTTAGGGGTTTGGGGGGGGGGTAATCCTTCATGGGATAGTGTAACCAGAGGGGCACATCAAAAGTATCATCTGAGAGGCCTATGCCATGCTTAGCAACTTCCAGATTGTATTCAAGTTTATGGATGGAGAATTATTTATGCAACTATTCATGAATTGCAAGGTCTGAATTAGAATGCTACGTGTATATATATATATATATATATATATATATATATATATATATATATATATATATATATATATATATATATATATATATATATATTTATATATATATATATATATATATATATATATATATATATATATATATATATATATATATATATATATATACACCTGCAGCTATTGTTTGATACTTTATTTTCTAAAACATGTCTTTGAGTTAAAAAAAAACAGCGTTGAATATAATGAAATGCCATTTTCTGGGTGAGACCCGGAGGCTCCCCGGACCTATCCTGGCTGATATTGATATATTAGACTTTGGCCTCAGTCAATGTGCATGGAGTTCTAGGCCTACCGGGGATCACGAGCCAGAACATGGTCCCCTCAGAGAGGCACGAGGAGCAATGGCCTATAGAAACCCCCGTGTGGTTGGAAGCATTCTATGTCTGCCATCGACCGGATCAGGCACCCAGAAAGGTAAGCGCCCCAAAACAAACCCCTATTCTGCTTAACATTGCTACTGAAAGCCAAACTAGTGGACAGAACTCCCCAAATGAAAATGAGCAAATGAGCTTGACATCACCATGTCGCCGTGCTGCTGTCTGCGCAACCCCCCTTCCCGGGAAGGGGAAGGGGGGAGCCCTAGACCCTCACGCCGGCTACCCACACCCCAGATCTGAGGCTGAATGTCAAAACACGCGAAAAAAACGCCGACTGGAGGGAGGGAGGGAGGATTGCCGGGGGAGCCTCCGGGTCTCACCCAGAAAATGGCGTTTCATTACATTCAATGCTGGTTTTCTGGGGGGTGGGGGGCCCTGCAGCTCCCTGGAGCTACTTACCAAAAGACAAAATAAAACAATAGAGACTTACCTGGGCGGCAGTTGGCTCTCGCTCCTCAACTCGAAGTCGAGACAATTGACTGCAACCGCCGACCCAATGGGACACAGGCCTGACAGGGCCCAGGGACATAAACAAGGTAGCGAGCGGCCATGACCCTGTTTGACCTCCAAAAACCCTGTGCCCGAATGTCACCCCAAGACATATTACCGACGACGGCAGCCAACGCAGCAAACTTACGAACGTCGTGGGCACGAGGACAAACCCCAAGCTGGCTGGACCGAATAACCCAGTGGACGACCTGAGAGACCCGAGCCCTGGAACAGGAAAGAAGAGAAACCGGAACAACCCAAAGCATGTCCTTGGCCACCAAAGCCATGGCGCTCAGATAACGGCGGAAAGCCGGAACCAGTCACAATACATGATGCACCCCCGGCAAGCATCAACAACCCAAGGACCCCTCCGGAAAGCAGCAGACTCTTTCTTCACCAGAAAAGGAAGAGATGGCTGCAAACGAATAAACCTACCACCAGGACCAAAAGAGCAGAAACCCCTGTGCCGGAGGAGAGCATGAAGCTTCCTGACCCGACCCCCGGAGGCCAATGTCAACAGGAAAAGAGCTTTAGGAAAGCAATCCTGAACCGAAGGGGCCACCACAAACCGAGAAGAGGGAAAGGAGAGCACCCGGTCCAACGACCAGGACGGCTCAGGCGGTGCATGAGCAGGCCAGAGGTGAAACAAGGCACGACACAGCATGCGGAATGGAGCAGAAGTAACATCACTACTGAGCGCAACCTGCAGTGGCGTTGCACAATACGAGGCGACAGTATTCTGCTTAAGATGGCGGTCCTGGAACAATCACGAATGGAAGGACGATACAACTCTCTCCGAGACCGAAGAACACCTATGCAGTGATAAGAAATAATGGAAGGACCACCAGGAAACTTCATACTGCCGCCGAGTCGAAGCACGCAGGTGGGATACCATCAACGAAGCTACCTGCGCACCATACAAGTGATGATAGACCAGAGTCAGAAAGCCTAGACGCGAAGATTCGATGAAAAGAGCGAACCAGCCACGTACTGAGCCGGATTAATCTGCTGAAAGAGGCAGAGTCGCAGGGAGACCCTCGTGTTCGGACACCGAACAAGCAGTGCCTAAAACCATGGCTGGGCCGGCCATCAAGGGGGCCAGAAGGACAACTCTCCCCTCCTAAGTCTCCAAGCGAGCTAGGACCTGGAGCAACAGCTGAACCGGGGGAAGATTTTGATTGTTGCCGCCTGAGGCAGCTAGTTTATTGTGCACCCCGTACCGGAGGAAGAGGTATAGGTAATCCCACCTCGCCCAGTCCTGCCTGAAGGCATCGATCCCGACGGTCTTGCAGTTGGGGAAGGGCACCACATATAACGGGAGACTCCGCGACCACACCGACGCCAAGAGGTCCACTTCCGGAGGCCCGTACATCCAGCAGAGCCAACTGAATGAGTCGGCGTCTACCATGCATTCCATGGACAGGGGGGAATGAACTGGGACAAGCCGTCCACCAGGACACTGGACACCCCCCCGAACATGAACGGCCAGGAGAACTCAACAGACGAGTCACCCGAAGCAGCCAGCCTCAAAGATCCAGGGACCACATGGAACCCCCGTGGTTCAGGCAATAAACCACCGGGGAGCAGTCTGAATGGAGCCGGATCGTCGGTCTGCGAGCAACCCGAACCCTCCGAAGCGACATCCACATAGCCGTGAACTCTCATACCATGCTGTGAGACTGACGGAAAGACGGACCCCACTGTCCCTGGCCGGCCTGGTGAGAACCGGTCACAAAGCCCCAGCCAAGAAACGACACGTCTGTGAACACATCTAGCGAGAGCTCGGGGAGGTGCCAAGGAACTGAACCCCGAAAAACCGGAAGAGGAAGCTAACGACGCAAGGCTGGCAGAGGCTGAACCCAACGATCGTGAGAGAGGCAGAAGGGACGTCCCTGAAGGAGCCAGAACAGCAGATGAAGCCAATCCCGACCCGGAGAGTAAACAATCATGGCAAAGTTCAGGCTCCTGCACAAACTCTCGAGCAGCCATCTCGAGACCCGGGAGCCCCCCCCAGAAACAGACGACGATGGGACCACAGCCAAAGCAGAGCCTTTGGAGGGAGAGACTAGGAAGCGGTTCGAGTGTCCCACACAAGACCAAACCTGAGAGGGAACCAGATTGGACTTCCTCCAGTTCACCAAGAACCTGAACCTGGCGAGCTGGGAAGGAACCAAATCCCTGGCGAGCAGGCACGAGGACAGGCTGGGAGCCCACACCAGCCAGTCGTCGAGGTAGTCCAGAACCCGAACACCTAAAAGAAGCAGACGGGCCACCATGACCTGGGTAAGACGTGTGAAAATGCAAGGTGCCAGATTCAAGCTGAACGGAAGGCAACAAAAGCGGTAACCCTGACGAACCACAACAAAACTAAGCCAGTCCCTGAACCCTAGATGAATCGGGACGTGCCAATAAGCGTCCTTGAGGTCCAGTGACACTCGACTGTTGCCAATCACATCAGCCGAAGAACTGGGGTGTGGGGTGGCTGGCACGAGGGTCTGGGGTTCCCCCTTCCATGGTTGGATGAGAGGGGGAGGTGCGCAGACAGCAGCGGGTGACGTCATGCTCGTTTGCTCCTTTTCCTTTGGGGAGCTCTGTCCACTAATTCGGCTTTCAGTAGCAATGTTAACCAGAATAGGGCTTTGTTTTGGGGCGCTTATCTTTCTGGGTGCCTGACCCTTGTCGATGGCAGACATAGAACGTTTCTAACCACAGGGGGGGTTTCTATAGGCTATTGCTCCTCGTGCCTCTTTGAAGGGGAGGGGGGCCAGGTTCTGGCTCATGGTCCCCGGTGGGTATAGAACTCCATGCACATTGACTGATGCCAAAGTCTAATATATCCATATCAGCCTGGATAGCTCCGAGGAGCTGCAGGGGGCTCCCCACAGAAAGGTATTTAACAACATATTCTTAAGTGACTTTTGAAAGCTAAATGTGAATTATGAGGAAAGTTTGCAGGCTCTAAACATGCCAAAATTTGAAGACATGAAAAACCAAAGCCGTTAATGTCAAAACTGTTAACCTTTAAAGTACAGCTGGAAAAGATCAAGTCAAATGGGAGGACCTTCGACATGCTGCAGACTTACTGTCCTCGTCGAGGCCACTAGTGTTAGTGGCTCTCAGGTAGAGAGGTCAGTGGTAACTAACACACAAAATAAATATAGGAATCAACAAGATTAATAAGATGGATTTCTTGACACAACATCGAGAGTGTAAAGGGCACTGTTACAAGCTTCGGATACACAAATCAAAAACATACAAACCTGTGCTTTTGCTAACAGAGTGGTCAACAAGGATTATAACTTTAATGAGAGGGTAGTGCACACCAACACCATTGAATGGTGTTGGTGTGCACTTTATAAACTTGTATGATTAACAGTATTAGGAAGATGGTATATCATGAGTTTAACTACCTTTTCTCTGTAACTATGATTAGGTAGTTAAGCACATACACACAGTACAACAGTGGTCAGTACAACAAAGACAAAAAGCTATTGATCAAGGTAGTGTTCAGGAACGAGGCCGTCAAAGATGACATTCTAGTAAAGAAGAGCAAACTGAAAAATGGAAGGAATTAAAGAGAGGTATACCTTCAGAGGGACATGACCAGGGACGAGATAATAAGGGCAGCAGATGCAAGGAAAAGGCACAAGGAGAGGGAAGGGAGCCAGGGAACCTCACCTCTAACTCAGCAATCCCAGCAGGGAGTGGGGAACCCCAAGCCACCAATTCAGGAACACCAGAGGGGATTGCAACACCCCAACCCACTACCCAATAGGGGCCTCCCTCACCCCCAACACAAATCCTTCCTTGCCACTACACAATGCCCATCATACCACCCAAATCCTTCCTACCCCCTTACCCCGAGTATCCCCTGCCTTCCCATCCACTGGTCTTCTTCCTGCCCCAGGCAGGCCCAGGCAAGACCTAAGCCCACCATCCCCCACCCCACCTCCCCCCAAACCCCTGTTAACTACACCACAGGAGGGCGTGCCCTCACCCCGAGAAATCCATGAACCCCCAACCCCAAGCACTCCCTGTCCCCCCCACCCCCCAGGACTTCTTCCTGTCTCAAGCAGGCCCGGGCAAAACCTAAACCCCCCCCCCACCTCCCCCTGAACCCCTGGTAACTACCCCACAGGAGGATGAGCCTATCCAAGCAGCAATGCCCATGGAACAACTTCCTACACTTGTGGGGAGGGGAGGTGAAAATGGATATAGGAAAGTGAGCTTGAAGGTAATGTACTCAAACATTGATGGGATTACCAATAAAGCAAGTGAACTGGCAGAAAGGGCACAGGAAGAAAACCCAGATGTAATAATACTCACTAAAACAAAATTTGTCAGAAGTCATAACAGATGCTGTTTCCAAAAGGAAACCTATATAATAAGGAAACAGAGGGAAGGGAGAGGAGGTGGAGGAGTGGCCCTGCTGATAAGGAAGGACTGGAGTTTTAATGAGATGGAAATTCCGGGCTGTGAAGGATTCAGAGATTACATAGCAGGAACTATGACAATGGGTGGACCTAAGAGATTAGTGACAGTCATTTACAACCCTCTACTAAATGACAGAAGACCCAGACAGGAGTATGATAGGAACAACATGGCAACCAATAATATAATAGAGAGAGCAGCTTCAGTTGCCTGCAGGAATGGATCCAGACTCATGGGCGATTTCAACCATGGAAAGATAACCTGGAAAAATGGGGACCCACATGGAGGTAACGATACATGGAGAGCTAAACTCTAGGAAGTTGCAAAAAAGAACGTTCTGCGCCAACATGTCAGGGAACCCACAAGAATGAGAGGAAATGGCGAACCAGCTAGACTCGTCCTGATATTCACCTTGAATGAGTAAAAAATTAGGGAAGCCAAATTTGAAGCCCCCCATAGGAATGAGTGACCACAGTGTATTGACATTTGAATATCTGGTGGAGGTAGGGATAATCTTTCCAAGGATGGGATCGGAGGGGAAATGACTAAATTACCGAAGAGAAAAATATGACGAGGTGAGAAACTTTCTCAGGGGGAAATTCCATGGGAAACAGAACTCAAGAGAGAAGATTACACTGAGAGAAGATGAACTGGATTGTTCAGGATATGATGGACTATGTTACCCAGAAGTGCCAGGAAGCTGCAAACAGGTTTATCCCGGTCCAAAAGGAGAAAAACGAAAAACAACAGAAGAAGCCATGGTTCAACCAGGAATGTAAGGTAGCAGAGTAATTGAGTAAAAGAACATAGAGAAACTAGAGTAATAACAGAACACCGGAGAGTAGGGAGAGATACCAAAGGGCAAGAAATGAGTACCTCAGAGTGAGGAGAAAAACAGAGACAGTATGAAAATGACATCGTGAGTAAAGCTAAGACTCTACCAAAACTGCTCCACAGTCACATCAGGAGGAAAACAGCAGTGATAGAACAAGTGATGAAACTGAGAAAAGGGGAGAACAGATACAGAGAATGACAAAGAGGTGTGTGAAGAACTCAACAAGAGATTCCAGGAGGTCTTCACAAAAGAACAAGGAAAAGCCCCTGCACTTAATGACGAGGAAGCAAACCAAGCAACCTTGGAGGAATTTGACCTCACCAATGATGAGGTCAAAAGGAGTCTGTTGGAGCTGGATGTGACAAAGGCTGTTGAGCCTTTCAGAATTTCACCGTGGATACTAATGGAAGGTGCAGAGGCACTAAGTGTGCCACTCTCTATGGTGTATAACAGGTCACTAGAAACAGGAGACCTACCGGAAAGCTGGAAGACAGCTAATGTAGTCCCAATATACAAAAAGGGTGATAGGCAAGAGGCACTGAACTACAGGCCAGTTTCCCTAACTTGTATACCATGCAAGGTGATGGAGAAGATCGTGAGGAAAAGGCTCGTAGAGCATTTGGAGGGAAATAGCTTTGTAACACACCACCAGCATGGGTTCAGAGAGGGCAAATCGTGTCTCACAGGTTTAATACAATTCTATGACCAAGCAACAAAAAAATAGGCAAGAAAGAGAAGGGTGGGCAGACTGCATTTTCTTGGACTGTCAGAAAGCTTTTGACACAGTACCCCATAAAAGGCTGTTACAAAGGTTGGAACAACAGGCAGGAGTAAAAGGTAAGGTGCTCCAGTGGATAAGGGAGTATGTAAGCAACAGGAAACAGCGAGTAACTGTGAGGGGGGGGGGAGGTGGGGGACATCAGAGTAGCGAGATGTCACCAGCGGAGTCCCACAGGGCTCAGTGCTTGGACCCATCCTGTTTCTAATATATGCAAACGATCTTCCAGAGGGTATAGACTCGTTTCTCTCAATGTTTGCTGATGATGCAAAAGTTATGAGAAGAATCAAGACAGATGAAGATAGACAGAGACTACAGGGCGACCTGGACAAACTGGAAGAATGATCTAGAAAATGGATACTAAAGTTCAACTCAGGAAAGTGTAAAGTAATTAAATCAGGCGAAGGGAGCAGGAGGCTGAACACAAGGTACCATCTAGGAGGTGAAATTCTGCAAGAGTCAAATAGAGAGAAAGATCTGGGGATTGACATCACACCAAACCTGTCCCCAGAGGCCCACATCAAAAGGATATCATCAGCGGCATATGATAGGTTGGCCAACATAAGAACTGCCTTTAGAAAATTGTGTAAGGAATCGTTCAGGACCCTATATACCACCTATGTCAGACCAATCCTGGAATATGCAGCTCCAGCCTGGAGTCCATACCTAGTTAAACACAGGACAAAGTTAGAGAAAATTCAGCAGTATGCTACCAGAATCGTCCCGAAACTGAGAGGTATGAGCTACGAGGAAAGGCTAAAGGAGCTGAACCTCACGTCCCTGGAAAACAGAAGAGTAAGGGGAGACATGATAACCACCTACAAAATTCTCAGGGGAATTGACAGGGTGGACAAAGACAAACTCTTTAGCACGAGCGGGACACGAACAAGGGGACACAGGTGGAAACTTAGTACCCAAATGAGCCACAGAGACATTAGAAAGATTTTTTCAATGTCAGAGTAGTTAACAAATGGAATGCACCAAGAAGTGATGTGGTGGAGGCTGACTCCATACACAGTTTCAAATGAAAATATGATAGAGCCCAGTAGGCTCAAGAACCTGTACATCAGTTGATTGGCAGTTGAGAGGCGGGACCAAAGAGCCATAGCTCAACCCCCGCAAGCACAACTAGGTAAGTATACACACACACACACAAACGGTGCCGAACAGATGGAAGAAGTACTGAGGAATGCTAGAAAATTGCAAAGTGATGAAGATGGGAAAGTATGGTCGTTAAGATGATATCTTTCAAGAGAAGACAGAGAGAAACTGAAACTGACCCTTGTAGAGGCAAAACGTCTAAATGAGAGCCGGAATGAAGAAAAAATCTATTTTTTTTTTCTACACAATGATAGGGGTAGGCAGACCAGTAAAATGGTACAAAAATGCAAACCAACAAAATCACTAGAGAAAGGGTTAGTGAAGAATAAGGAGAGAGGGGTAACATGTTTCTGATAATTGTATACACCAATGCAGATAGAGTGAGATCAAAGATACTGGAGTTAAGTGATGTAATGCAGCTGCAGACACCAGACATTGTTGCACTCACGGAAACGAAATTTGTAGATGATATTTTAAATAAGCTCATATTCCCAAGGGGCTACTCAGTTTGGAGACGGGACAGAACAATTATGAAAGGCGGTGGCGTTACTGTGCTGGTGAAAGAACACTTAAAGGTAAACAAAATAATGACTGCCAATCCACGAGAAGTTGACATAATAGCACTGGAGATCTGCACTCAGGATGATAAGCTAACGATCATAAATGCATATAGTCCACCACCAAGCAACACATGGACAAAGGACGAGCTATATAATAAACGAGAGGGTCTTATAACAATAATGATAGATTATAGCGAAAGCGGGTAAAGATAGATCACGACTGTTGGTAGTCGGCGACTTGAACTTGAAATCAATAGACTGGGAAGCATATGAAGCTGGAACATAGGACTTTTGGACCTGTAGATTCGTAGATCTCATTCTGGAAACATTCATGTATCAACATGTTAAACAAGCTACGAGGATGAGGGAAGGGGACGTTTCCTCCATGCTGGATTTGATATTTACCAGGAAAGAGGAAGAGATACAGTATTGGACATTCAGTACCTTCCTCCCTTGGGTAAAAGTGACCATGTCTTTTTGGGAATAAAGTTTGCAGTGCGTTATAATCTGGAAGAAAATAAGAAGGTTGAAGCAGTTGAAAAACCTGACTTCAGGAGAGGACATCAAAAGGAACCTCTGAAAATTATTTAATGAGTATAATTGGATAGATTTGTTGCTGGCAAGGAAGTAAATGTCAAATTATGTCAAATTTTGTGAAATATATGATAAAGGCACAAAAAGATTTATACCAAAGCAGAGATGCAGAACCAGGAAACAGGATTGGTTCAACAGGAATAGCGAGAGGGCCAGAGACCAAAAGACACAAAAATGGAATCAATACAGGAAGAGGCCAAACCCCCAAACATACCAGCGATACAAAGATGCGAGAAACAACTACACGGCAGTGAGGAGAGAGGCAGAATTTTTTTTTGAAAAAGGGATAGCGGACAAATGTAAAACAGAACCAGGCCTATTCTATAAATTCATAAACAACAAATTACAGGTAAAGGATAATATTCAGAGGTAGAAAATGGGAAACAGATTCACGGACAATGAAAATGAAATGTGTGAAACATTAAACGAAAAGTTCCAAAGTGTGTTCGTACAAAATTAAATCTTCATAGAGCCAGACACAATAAGAATTCCAGAGAACAACATAGAGCACATAGAGGTGTCTAGAGATGAAGTGGAAAAAAATGCTCAAGGAATTAAGTAAGAACAAAGCAGTTGGTCCAGATGGAGTTTCACCATGGGTTCTGAGACGTGTGCACCTGAGCTCAGCATTTCACTTCAATTGATTTTTCAGGCATCCCTGTGTACAGGAGTAGTAGCACATGTGTGGAGGCTAACATAGTTCCAATCTACAAAAGTGGCAGCAGGGAAGACCCCCCCCCCCCGATAATTACAGACCTGTATCATTGACAAGTAAAATAGAAAAAAAAATATTGGAAAAATAATTAAAAGTAAATGGATTAGAACACCTGGAGAAAAATGATATAATATCAGACAGACAGTATGATTTTTGATCTGGAAGATCCTGTGTATCAAATTTACTCAGTTTCTATGATCGAGTCAGAGATTTTACAGGAAACAGATGGTTGGGTTGACTTCATCTATCTGGACCTAAAAAAGCTTTCAACAGAATTCCGCATAAGAAATTATTCTGGAAACTGGAACATGTGTGAGGGGTAACAGGTAAGCTTCTAGCATGGCTGAAAAATTTTCCGATAGAAAAATGAGGGCAGTAATAAGAGGCAATGTAACAGATTGAAGAAATGTCACATATGGAGTACCACAGGGTTCATTTCTTGCACCAGTAATGTTCATCATCAACATAAACCATCTACCAGAAGGAATACAGACTTATACGAACATGTTTGCGGATGATGCTAAGATACTGGGGAAGATAGGAGATGCAGAGGATTGTAATGCCCTTCAAACTGATCTAGATAAAATAAGTGCTTGGAGCATCAAGTGGCAAATGGAATTCAAGGTGAATAAATGCCATGTTATAGAATGTGGAATCGCAGAAAAAAGACCACACCCAACTTACAAATGATGTGGAACGGAATTACAGAACTCAAAAAAAGAACGAGACCTGGGGGTGGTTCTGGATAGTCAGCTGTCGCCAGAGGAACACACAAAGAACTTTATGAAAGGAGCATATGCGTCGCTTTCCAACTTCAGACTTGCTTTTAATTATATGGGTGGTAAAATACTAAAGAAACTGTTCATGACATTTGTGAGACCAAAACTGGAATATGCAGCAGTTGAATGGTGCCTAAATCTGAAGAAGCACACAAATAATCTGGAAAAGGTGCAATGGCATGCTACAAAATGGCTTCTGAAACTGCAAAACAAGAGTTATGATGAGAGACTAGAGGCGATAAACATGCCAAAAACTAGAAGATAGAAGAAAAAGAGGTGATATGATTACCACTTATAAAATACTAACAGGAATGAACCAAACTAACAAAGAGGAACTCCTGAAACCAGCAACTTCACAAACAAGAAGACAGATTCAAGCTAAGGAAACAAACGTGCCGAAAAAATATTAGAAAGTTTTCTTTTGCAAACAGAGTGGTAGACGGTTGGAACCAGCTAAGTGAAAGGATGGTGGAGGCCAAAACCATCAGTAGTTTCAAAGCGGTATACGACAAAGAGTACTGGGAAAACGGGACACCACGAGCGTAGCTTTCATCCTGCAACTACACTTAGGTAATTACATTAAAGACCTACACTCATCGACACTTTGGGGATTACAACACATCCAATTCAAACACCATCCACTCCCATTCAGGCACTTCCCCTGCAAGATGCCCAACCACTTGGGCTGGACGATAGAGCATCGGTCTCGCTTCATTCAGACTGGCATTCAATCCCATACCGTCCAAGTTGGTTGGGCACCATCCCGTCGCTCCGTCCCATCCCAAATCCTTATCCTGACCTCTTCCAAGTACTATATAGTCTTAATGGCATGGTACTTTTCCCCCTGATAATTCCCTCCCCACCACCCACCCCCACCACTCACTACCCTTCCCCCGCCCCCCCCCTACACACACATTCATCTAACCTATTATTCTTTCATTTATATACACAATCAAACATGAAAAGCCCCTCATCTACACACACAAGTCTGCATCCACTGACGTAAGATTATACAGTACTATAAATGAATATTACGATATGTTAAACAATAATTAACTAAATATCATTTGCAACTCTCTCTCTTTTCAATACACATTAGTATAAATATACTACACTTGTTTATACTGGCAAAACTTTTTAAAGCATGGGTGATATAACTGCCAAAGCATTCATTCAACAGTGATGAATACACTGTAAGAGTAAAGATTTTACACTATTGCACAACTGTGATAAAATACGCCTCTTGAGTAGGAACCTGCATTTGTCTATCCTCTTGTTGACTAAGAGACTAGACGTGACTCAAAGTAAAGGCGACCTCATGCCAAATTAGTGTAGTTAAATATTATTAAATGTTTACCGATATTTATAAAATCCTTGTTGACACCTAGATTTTTTTTATATTATAAACATACTGCATGTTTATACCACTATGTGGGAAATTGGTACAATGCCCAATATCTATAGACCAGTACCAAGGTGCCTGAACACTCTGCATACACTAAAACTCAGGATGTCTCCAATATTTTATCTTCTTCTTCTTCGTGGTATTGCATGCATAGTCTCCATTCCGGTGTGATTTTATAGATTGTCTTTTCATTCTGTTCATACCTTAACATTTGTAATTAACCAACAAACTATTTTTTAGTACATTAAGAATATCAATGACTGTAAATGTCCGGAGACTGGCAATTTTACCCATCTTGTGCTCCAAGGAGAACAGGATTTTGAAATTACAGTAAGAAGCAAAAGAAGGCAAAATGAGTGGATGTTGTGGATCTCTGAGAAGGTGAATTAACCATCATTACTTCTCATACAAGAGGGCGATATATAGCGTATGTAAATGATGTGTAATGCTATGCCCAATTAAATTTTGAATTCAGGGATCGAGGTTTTGATTAAGTTGAAATTTACATCATGCTCTGCCCTTAGTATAAATAGAATATGAATTGCGGTTCCAATCCACGTGATAGAAATTATCACAGTGCAAGAATTAATATCCTGTACTGTATGTATTAATCTTGCGGAATCTGAGACTTCAACAAAATCCTTTGTCAGAGGGTGAGAGGATCCCAAGATGATGGTCAATGTTGACTCCCAAACCTGACAACAAGGTGGTCTCGTGTTTCCTGTAAGATGCCTAACCCAATAGCATTCAAGGATTTCTACTGAGCACAAGTGATTCAAAAAGGAATCACTAGGCCGGCCCAGCCAGGACCTCTTCACCTAGAATTAGCTTTGCTGGGGCCAGATTCACGAAAGCACTTACGTATGCACTTACGAACCTGTACACCTTTTCTCAATCTTTGGCGGCTTTGTTTTCATTTATTAAACAGTTAATGAGCTCCGAAGCACCAGGAGGCTGTTTATAACAATAACAACAGTTGAATGGGAAATTTTCATGCTTGTAAACTGTTTAATAAATGTAAACAAAGCCGTCAAAGATTGAGGAAAGATGTACACGTTCGTAACTGCTTGCATAAGTGCTTTCGTGAATCTGGTCCCAGGTACTGTAGTTGTACTGGATTTGTAAATGATGTGTAATGCTATGCCCAATTAAATTTTGATAGTCATCTAGAATAAAGTCATCTAGGAACACTCCCCAAATCCCAGTGCATCTAGAAAACTAAGAATGCAACTCTGAACATTAGATCATTAACAATAATCCATAATCTTTCCAAAAGTTCTGAAATGAGCTCACTATTCAATATCAGTCATACTTAAAAACCATCGTTGAATGTAATGAAACGCCATTTTCTGTGTGAGTCCCGGAGGCTCCCTGGATTTATCAGGCTAATATGCGAATCATTAGACCGAGGCAATAGTCTATGGGGCCTGACAGCTGAGTGGACAGCGCTTCGGATTCGTAGTCATGAGGTTCCGGGTTCGATCGCCGGTGGAGGCGGAACCAAATGGACAGTTTCTTTCACCCTGATGCTCCTGTTACCTACCAGTAAATAGGTACATGAGAGTTAGACAGATGCTACAGGCTGCATCCTGAGGGTGTGTAACAGTAAGGAGGTCTGGTTGAGGACCGAGCCGCAGGGACGCTAAGCCCTAAGCTAAGCTCCGAAGAACCTTGTAGTTCTTCGGAGCTTATAAAGTGTTTACAAATTTAACTAAAGCTACCATATTTGCGGAAGTATGTACAGGTTTCGCAAGTTGTTGTGCAAATGCTTAATGCATTCTGGACCCTGGCTACTGACAAATGAAAGCAACTCTAGAAGCCTATAGTTACTGCTAAGTGTGCCAACCAGCTGGAGACGATTCATGCCTCTCCTGAGCTATGCACTATCCTCTCCAACTGCTTGGATGACTAACTGTTTTCACCAGCTACCTGCTTCTGCTGTAGCTGCCCGCGAACCCATCAATTAAATATTATTAATTATTATTATTACTACTACTAAATCCTTTCACTGTTGTATACTGTTGATATTTGTCTGTCTTCCTACTTTTTATCCTTAGTGTGTAATTACCACTTTTTATCCTCAGTGTGTATCAGTATTACCCAGGTGTAGTTACTAGATGAGAGCTACACACGTGGTGTCCAGTCTTCCCAGTACTCCTCACATGACACTTTTAAATTACTGACAGTTTTGGTATTCACCATCTTCTCACTTAATTTGTTCCAACCATCTACCACTCTGTTTGCAAAAGAGAATTTACAAATATTTTTTGGCATCTTTGTTTCCTTAGCTTGAATCTATGACCTCTTGTTCTTAAAGTTGCAGGTTTTACGAATTCCTCTGTCAGTTCCTGTTACCATTTTGTATGTAGTGATCATATCGCCTCTTTAAGAGAAGAAATGTAGACATTTACATACCACAGAGTCTATCACAGGTTAAGAAAGTAATTAGAAACAGAGCAATGCAAAAGATGTACAGTGACCACAACACAGCAGTTGCAACATCAGGATCTGCGGGTTGGTACAAGAATTCAACCAACTACGAACCACTTAGTTTGATGAAAGGGAGCAGTAGAACAACAGAAGTACACTTACATCGCATCAGGCTTGGATACCCATGTGCATGGGAAATAGGCCTACAGGTTCCGGAAGATGAGAGGAAATGTCAGCACTGTGGAGAAATGCCCGACAGACCACTGGAACATTATCTAACACAGTGCACAGTTACAAACCCATTAAGATTTCAACTTAGATTCAACAGAGCAGAAGAAGTTGTTAAACACATATGGCAAAATCTTACTGAAGCGACCATACGAGTCATAAATACTCATACTCCGCCCAAGTAAAACAGAAACAAGCAACACTTAGTGGGCCAGCCAGAGGCTTAGGGCCCGCGCACGAATATCCCTGAAAAAAACAAAATCTGCCTCTTTTTCGTCTATCCTCTAGCTTTGGCATATTTAACACTTCTAGGGAATCTTCAGGTCTCTTGTTTTTCAATTCTTGAAGCCATTTTGTAGTATGCATTTGCACTTTTTCCAGTTTGTGCTTCTTGAGATATAAACACCATAGAACTGCTTCACATTCCAATTTTGGTCTCATAAAAGTCATAAAGTTTACTAAGTACTTCACCATCCATGTATTTAAAAGCAATTCTAAAATTATAAAGCGTAGTGTTTGCTCCTTGCTCAATGTCCTTTACGTGGTGTTCTGATAACAGTCTAATATCCAGAACCACGCCTAGATCTCCTTTTTTATTAAGATTTCTTTAATTCCTTTTTACCTATTTGTAGGTTGTGTACTATTTTGTTGAGTTCCACATTCCATAACATGGCATTTATTTACATTGAATTCCATTTCCAAAATGGTGCTCCATACACTTATTTTGTCTATTTGTCTTGGTCATTCTGAAGCTCATGACAATCGTTTAAATCTCGTCTTCCCTAATAGTGTAGCCTCATCAGCAAACATGTTCATATAATTCTGTATTCTTTCTGGCAGATCGTTTATATAGACAACAAACATTATTGTTGCTAGAACTGAATCCTGTAATTACATAAGTATCGTTACAGGATGAGAGCTACGCTCGTGGTGTCCCGTCTTCCCAGTACTCTTTGTCGTATAACGCTTTGAAACTACTGACGGTCTTGGCCTCCACCACCTTCTCCCCTAACTTGTTCCAACCGTCTACCACTCTGTTTGCGAAAGTGAATTTTCTTATATTTCTTCGGCAGCTTTGTTTAGCTAGTTTAAATCTATGACCTCTTGTTCTTGAAGTTCCAGGTTTCAGGAATTCTTCCCTATCAATTTTATCGATTCTCATTACTATTTTGTACGTAGTGACCATATTGCCTCTTTTTTGTCTATCTTCTAGTTTGACATATTTATTGCCTCTAACTTCTCTTCATAGCTCTTGCCCTTCAGTTCTGGGAGCCACTTAGTAGCATGTCTTTGCACCTTTTCCAGTTTGTTGATGTGCTTCTTAAGATATGGGCACCATACAACCGCTGCATATTCTAGCTTTGGCCTAACAAAAATCGTGAACAATTTCTTTAGTATTTCGTCATCCATGTACAGTATTTAAAAGTAATTCTGAAGTTAGAAAGTGTAGCATAGGCTCCTCGCACAACGTTCTTTATGTGGTCCTCAGGTGATAGAAAACTATCTAGAACCACCCCTAGATCTCTTTTATCAGAATTCATTGAAGATTTCTCACATAATATATAGGTTGTGTTGGGTCTATGTTCTCCTATTCCACATTCCATAACATGGCATTTATTCATATTAAATTCCATTTGCCAAGTGGTGCTCCATATATTTTCTCTAGGTCTTCTTGAAGGGCATGGCAATCATCTAAGTTTCTTATCTTCTCTATTATCTTAGCATCATCAGCTATATACATGTACATATAATTCTGTATTCCATCTGGTTGATCGTTTATGTAGACAATGAACATCACTGGTGCAAAAACTGAACCCTGTGGTACTCCACTTGTGATATTTCTCCAGTCTGATACATTGCCTCTGATTACTACCTTAATTTTTCTGTTAGAAAATTTTTCATCCATATTAGATGCTATTACAGATAAAAGTACTGTGGTACATTACTGGTGCTAGAACTGTGGTACTTCACTAGTCATACTTTTCCAGCCTGATACATTGCCTCTGATTACTACCCCTCATCTTTCTGTCAGCTAAAAAACAATTTCATCCATGTCAGCAGTCTGTCAATCATCTCTCCAGCATATTCCAGTTTCCAAAACCGCTCCTTGTGTGGGACTGTCAAAAGCCTTTTTCCCCATCCAGCATTTTCCAGTTTCCAAAACAGCCCCTTGTGTGGGACATTGCCAAAAACCTTTTTTAAGTCCAGATAAGTACTGTCAACCCAACCATTTCTCTCCTGTAGACTCTAGCGTGTGAGGTTGGAGAGGTGACTCACAAAACCCCAATACCTTCACTGGTAACTCCTTAGACTGACATACTTCTGTCCAATGCATAACTCTGTTCTAGACTATAAACCACTAATTTGTCTATTCTACCGGAGGAGTAAAAATACGTACCAGGGATGGAAACCTTCAGATAAAAAACTGCTTAGAGAATTTTAGTTAGCACATGTGAATGCTGCAAATAACATTATAGATTACTACAATATTTTTGAGTATACAGTATATCTACAAAGCTACAATCCAACTAAACATTTCAGTAACCCCCACACACTCTTGTCCTGTGCTCAATTCCGGAACAAAATATATATAATTTATTAATCCTTCTGCAATAAAATAGGAACTATACTATATTTCACACTTGTTGAAAATGCACAAGTGCTTAGGGGTCCTATAAGCCCAGTCTATTGATTTTCCGATTTACATTAATTTACATATTCGGTCTTTAGTACGAGGCTGAGGTTTAGTGGCAGGAGGAGGACAAAGGTGTTGGTGGAGAGGCAACAGTGCTAACACCCACACAGCCAGAAATGTGCACAATTGCTAACAAACTATACTAGACAACACACACGTGCAAGTATCCTGTCTTAACTCTTTACTATATCATTTAAGCTGACAGGAAAATCGCAAAATTTAAAAACAAATGTAGGAGACAATAGTGACGAGTTGGAGACCTGGTTATCATGTTCCCTGCGCCCTCTGTGTCTCACACGGATACCTTATACAAAGGGCACTGCTACCATAACAGTGCCCTGCCTTTAGGTCCAAGGAATTATAAACTAAAAGCAATTTCAGTACTCGTCCTTCTTTCAATGAAATCTATTTCTATATTGCCATAATTTTGGAATTGAATAGCAAATGCATTTTTTTTTTTTACGAATAAGCATCTTGCTGGAGAACAATTCTTAAATAAGCTAATCTGTAAACTATCAACCAACCCATTTTCACACTTTAATGTGCAGACTACTGACAGCAGTATCCAAACTTAGGGGCTTCAATGGAATTTAAGCCACTGAATTTTATACATTGTTGGTTAAATAAACAATACCTTTGATACATTAGACAGGTTTGTCTAGGGTTGGATGCTTATGGCAAGGTAAAATCATTTCAAATTAGACATTAATTGTGAAAATGGGCTGAAAATACACAGTGAAAAGATAAAATATTTGAAGCTATTATTTTTCTAGACCAAGGCCTATAAACATGAAATAAAATGATCATTCCAGACGTGTGGCGAGGCTGTGCAGACTGACTGGTGATAACGGGTGACCCAGTATCAACCCCAGATTATGCCCACTTGCATCATCTTTATCTCTGCTGTTGGTGAGCAGGTGAATAAAAGCTTCATTACGTTTACATGCAGTGATAAGTGTCGCGTCTGCCATTCACCATGTTACATCCTGTCTGCCATGTAACACTTATAAATGTATAATGTGTAACATTTATGAATATAACAAATCAATCAATTTCTCTTCAATGATCATTAATTATTAGTGAAATGAAGATTATGTGCCTTTTTCAATGGCCGTTCTGGCGTGAATGTATTGTCCTGATCAATACTGGAACCAACATTATAAGCTCATCGTCAGAAACTAGCACTAAGATATATAGGCAGCGACCTGACCCCAGAAATCTTCCTTTGACACAATTATATTTCATTCATATATTTAAAGGGCTACATCTTATTTGATATCCTTATTTTTATTTCATAAAATTGAATGCACATATCACATGGTATATAATTGGACATTTCAAAGTGAAATTGTCATATCAGTTCTGTGACCAAGGCAAAAGGGTCATGTCTGTTACCACTGAAGTGATCTGGTCACACAAGTGCTAGAGTGAAGTGGTTAAGTTAAATATGTTGCAGCTGGCACTCTCCTGGTAATTATGCTTTTCTAGAGTTGCTTGCCAAGTTATGTTGGGTAAGGAATTGTTAGGTTAGGGTAGCATAGGTTAGGTTACACAAGGCAAGGTAAGCTTTTGCTTTGCTTTGTTAGGGTAGGTTAGATTAAGTCAAGTTGGGTTTTTATAGGTTAGGTGTAGATTACAGTGGGTATGGTAAGGTTTGTTTTGTTAGAGGAAGGTTGTGATTACATTAGGATGGTTGGTTTAAGGGGAATTTGACAGTACAGCATGTTTGTTTACACTAACATACTGTTTGTGTACACTGTCATGTCAAAGAAAGCTTAAGATGGCTTATATTTATAAGTTGAAATAGAGAGAAATTGACCACAGTTGACCTTGACCTTGATGCTTCTTGACCTTGCATTGACCAGTCATTCTTTAAAACATTCTTCTAAATACTATTACATGTGGATGCAGTATTATTTAACTAAACTTGGAAAATTATATTTCGATATAGACACCAAATAACTAGGGAAGATACTGAGAAAAATGCCATTAAGTGCAGTTTGAAGTCTTTTAAACACAATAAACTCTCCAGTGAGCATTTCTTCGTGTCGACAGTAATCTATTTTCATTTATTTCCCAATATATTCCGTATCTTATGTATAGTTTGAATTATTTTCATTGTATACCGTTGCTCACATATATCACAACATGTTTTGCAAGATGAAATGTATATAGATGATCACCTTGATGGAGCATCAAAGGTGATTGATCATTCATTACTGATGCAGTGGGAGCTCGCATTCAAATTCCTGCACAGGTCGAATATGTTCCTGTCTAGATCAAATTGTTCAATGAATGAAACAAATGTTCATTTCTGTGAGGATTTGTTCACGTAAACCGCAGATATGACAGCCAATTGGGATGCATTCAGATTAACAGCAGACTTAATCTAAAAACTATGGTAAGTACTGTACAGTGAATAAAATCTTTACAAAGAAACTTAAATATACAATTTTGTAAATTATATTTTCAAATAACAATTGTAAAATATACACACACACATAACAGCCAACATTAAATTTTTTTGTTTTAGTAGGCACAAAAAATAAAGACTAGGTGATTTCCTGGCACCAAGTACTCTCCCTCTCCTCTATGTTCAATAAATGTATGAATATATTTAGTAATAAAATATAACATTCTTAACCATTTGAACAATTTTTTCTTATTAAAGTGTCTCAGAGCAGTAGAGTCTCACCTTCGTTGTGGTGAAGGTGAGAAAAGGAAGAGAATTTAGTTGACCCAAGAGAAAGCTAAATGTGGCTACTTGATCACCAGACTCCTTCAAGATATCAGTAACCAATATCGGCTACAGGTCGTGTTATGAAGAAGCATAAAAATAATTACTGTAGTTCATAGCCCAGTCATACTCATGCAGTAAGCCACACAAACACATTATCTCCTACTAAGCATGCTGATTTGGACGAATCTGCATTTAAATGATTTACATTTACATTGGCAAAAGAAATGGCTATTTCAGGCAATTAAATTAAACATGCAGCTGAAAGATTTACAATACAGTATAGCAAAATATCACAAACTTCAAGGCTGGTATTGGTTTGTGGCAAAGAATCAAGTACAAAGGTTGCAAATGTTGATGCATCTCAGGCTAACATTCTCAGCACACCGTAGCCAATAATCCAAGTCGGTTTCTGATGTACAATGCTGACAAAACAGGATTTAGCTGAAAATGACCTTAAAGAAATGCTTTAGACTCTAGGGGAAGAGAGGGAGGGTGGGGGAGGATAATCTATACTCTCAAACATTTCTCTAAAAGGACCTAGAAATACAGACATTACAGCAGTTCTGCCATTTTAAGAAGCCGAGATCCATAATTAAGATACAAGTGTCAGTAGACACTTGAAAATACTCAGAAATATTCCAACATAGATGCACTTACAATTATGTCAAAATATGGGTTGAGCTAAAGACCACCATATTCAAGAATGCTTGGAATTAAATTCCGAGTCCCTTTGTAAAGTTGTAGAGGCAGATACACATTTTGAGGGCTCTGGAGAGTTGCCAATTGCCAACATTATCAAGTGGTTAGATAATGGTAATGGTTACCCAAGTTATGGCAAATTAACAAACGAGATTATCAAGAATATCACTAGAAATGTTCAAGGATGAGAAAGAAGTGAAGGATCTTGTGTTACTGCTTCCACATGCTACATCACTGCAAACGTTCACAACCCGCTTGATCTGGTTGTTCTCACTGTTGAACAAGCACATTATCACACTTAAAAGGCTGTGAAAACAGTTTAATAAAGAAGCTAACAATCAAGAAAGAAACCAAGGTGTATTTTTTTGGTTCAACCTAACTAAGCCTATAGAACCCACACCCATCACCAGCCAAAATGGGTCTGACTGGTGATGGGTGTGGGACCCCTGAGGGTGTCCAGTCAACAGGACTACACCCACTACCAGCCAGGACCTCTGAGGATGTCCAGTCAACAGGACTACACCCACCAACAGCCAGGACCTCTGAGGGTGTCCAGTCAACAGGACTACACCCACCACCAGCCAGGACCTCTGAGGGTGTCCAGTCAACAGGACTACACCCACTACCAGCCAGGACCTCTGAGGATGTCCAGTCAACAGGACTACACCCACCACCAGCCAGGACCTCTGAGGGTGTCCAGTCAACAGGACTACACCCACCACCAGCCAGGACCTCTGAGGGTGTCCAGTCAACAGGACTACACCCACTACCAGCCAGGACCTCTGAGGGTGTCCAGTCAACAGGACTACACCCACCACCAGCCAGGACCTCTGAGGGTGTCCAGTCAACAGGACTACACCCACCACCAGCCAGGACCTCTGAGAGTGTCCAGTCAACAGGACTACACCCACCACCAGCCAGGACCTCTGAGGGTGTCCAGTCAACAAGACTACACCCACCACCAGCCAGGACCTCTGAGGATGGCCAGTCACCAGTGGCAGCATTTCATCAGGAGGTTCTGGGATGATAAGAGTAAATAACCTTTACCACAGAATCACCTGCACTTTGTCTACACTTACAGGATTGAGGAAGAATAAGTACCTATCAAAAGAATGCACCAAGCCTGGAAGACTGTTCAGCACCATCCATGTTACAGGATATTCAGGATCAAGGGAACTTAGTGAGATGTGCTTATTTCTCTCTCGTCTTCAATTATAATCTAAGCTTTTAACAATTCAGAGAAACTTTACTACTTAATTTTACAAACAGGCAAAGAAAATCAATTTGTTTTAGAGCAAACTGATATCATAGATGTCAAGATGTTCAAGTGTATGTCCAAGATTCCCATGACCTATGACAAGAGTTGCTAATGAATTATTTACAAAAAGCCAACAATGCCACACAACCCACCTTGGGGGCAGACAGGGAGCTATAGGAAGCAGGGATTGGGATAAGGCAATGGAGAGCAGCAACACTAAGTCACTAGGAAAATGAATTCATAATTCGATGCAAGTATGAAGTGTGTGCAGCAGATATGAGGCGATGCTCTCCACTGCCATGACTCTGGTGTAACATTCTACGGTATAGGCAAGCATCCTGTTCTCCAAACATTAAAAGATAAAAAATAGAAAATGCAGGTTTAACACAAGAATTGTTATAAGAAATTGGGTATAACACTTCAAAAAATACCTAAATTTTTTAAAAAATATTATCAATAACAAAATGAGGCTGAAAATAAACCTGGGGAACCTGTATATGTAAAAGAGGTCATAACATTATACAATTTCAAACTACATTTAAAAGAAGAGATGTAAATGTTTACTACTGGTGAGGTCACTCTATTAGGTGTGCTCCTGAGGAGTTGGGGCTTGATAATTAGAAGGATGTCTACAAAAGACCACAAGCCTGGCACCGAGATAAAAAGGCTCAAGCAGCTGAAAAAGAGAAGATGATAATGTTAATATTGTGCTTACATGTCTGTTCTCTGTTAATACCTGGATGACCGCGTTTTCTCCAGGCATGTAGGCCATGTTATGTTTGGGTCTCTTGCGGCCAACATAGTTAACTACGACGAACTCAAGCAGTGAACCGTAGATGAAGAACATGCACACGCTGTCCCACACGTTCATAGCACTTAGGTTGGAGACGACTGGTAGTGTGGAGCGGAAACTGTTGGAGGTGGTGAAGAAGTTGAGCATTGTGGTTACACCAATCATGACACGGGCAGGCACAGCATTCCACTCTAACCAGAAAGTGATGAAGGAACTCGTCACCAGGATGATGCCTGGGAAGAACACTGTACTGTAGTAGAAGGCATCGTCACGGCTGAATTCAAGATTAACCCTTAGACAGCTGTAGTCCCCTATGATGATGTTGTAGCGGTTGTTATTGTGGTTTGTTGTTGTGACGGTGGAGGAGGAGGAATGAGTAGCAGCAGCCATCACGGCGTCGATGAAGAGTGGAAAGAGAAGAAACAAAAATTGCCATTAAGAATATGTCAGATGCTGTGGGAGATGTGAAGCAGGCCAGGGCAAGAAATTACATTACACAAGATAGATATGTTAATATACTGTAATAAACTACATATAACCTTTCCATGTTTATTATTATGGACACGTGTCATTAATTTAGCATTCATTAACTACACCCACCACACTGTCAACACTACACCCACCACACTGTCAACACTACACCCACCACACGACCAACACTACACCCACCACACTGTCAACACTACACCCACCACACTGTCAACACTACACCCACCACACGACCAACACTACACCCACCACACTGTCAACACTACACCCACCACACGACCAACACTACACCCACCACACTGTCAACACTACACCCACCACACTGTCAACACTACACCCACCACACTGTCAACACTACACCCACCACACTGTCAACACTACACCCACCACACTGTCAACACTACACCCACCACACGACCATCACTACACCCACCACACGACCAACACTACACCCACCACACTGTCAACACTACACCCACCACACTGTCAACACTACACCCACCACACGACCAACACTACACCCACCACACTGTCAACACTACACCCACCACACGACCATCACTACACCCACCACACGACCAACACTACACCCACCACACGACCAACACTACACCCACCACACTGCTAACACTACACCCACCACACTGTCAACACTACACCCACCACACTGTCAACACTACACCCACCACACTGTCAACACTACACCCACCACACGACCAACACTACACCCACCACACTGCTAACACTACACCCACCACACTGTCAACACTACACCCACCACACGACCAACACTACACCCACCACACGACCAACACTACACCCACCACACTGTCAACACTACACCCACCACACGACCAACACTACACCCACCACAAGACCAACACTACACCCACCACACTGTCAACACTACACCCACCACACTGTCAACACTACACCCACCACACGACCAACACTACACCCACCACACGACCAACACTACACCCACCACACTGTCAACACTACACCCACCACACGACCAACACTACACCCACCACACTGTCAACACTACACCCACCACACTGTCAACACTACACCCACCACACTGTCAACACTACACCCACCACACGACCAACACTACACCCACCACACTGTCAACCAAACTAACACCCACCACACTGCAACACTACACCCACCACACTGTCAACACTACACCCACCACACTGTCAACACTACACCCACCACACGACCAACACTACACCCCACCACACTGTCAACACTACACCACCACACGACCAACACTACACCCACCACACTGTCCAACACTACACCCACCACACTGTCAACACTACACCCACCACACGACCAACACTACACCCACCACACGACCAACACTACACCCACCACACTGTCAACACTACACCCACCACACGACCAACACTACACCCACCACACGACAACACTACACCCACCACACTGTCAACACTACACCCACCACACTGTACCAACACTACACCCACCACACGACCATCACTACACCCACCACACTGTCAACACTACACCCACCACACTGTCAACACTACACCCACCACACGACCAACACTACACCCACCACACTGTCAACACTACACCCACCACACTGTCAAACACTACACCCACCACACGACCAACACTACACCCACCACACTGTCAACACTACACCCACCACACTGTCAACACTACACCCACCACACGACCAACACTACACCCACCACACGACCAACACTACACCCACCACACTGTCAACACTACACCCACCACACTGTCAACACTACACCCACCACACGACCAACACTACACCCACCACACGACCAACACTACACCCACCACACTGTCAACACTACACCCACCACACGACCAACACTACACCCACCACACTGTCAACACTACACCCACCACACGACCAACACTACACCCACCACACGACCAACACTACACCCACCACACTGTCAACACTACACCCACCACACTGTCAACACTACACCCACCACACTGTCAACACTACACCCACCACACGACCAACACTACACCCACCACACGACCAACACTACACCCACCACACTGTCAACACTACACCCACCACACGACCAACACTACACCCACCACACTGTCAACACTACACCCACCACACTGTCAACACTACACCCACCACACGACCAACACTACACCCACCACACGACCAACACTACACCCACCACACTGTCAACACTACACCCACCACACTGTCAACACTACACCCACCACACGACCAACACTACACCCACCACACTGTCAACACTACACCCACCACACTGTCAACACTACACCCACCACACGACCAACACTACACCCACCACACTGTCAACACTACACCCACCACACTGTCAACACTACACCCACCACACGACCAACACTACACCCACCACACTGTCAACACTACACCCACCACACTGTCAACACTACACCCACCACACGACCAACACTACACCCACCACACTGTCAACACTACACCCACCACACGACCAACACTACACCCACCACACGACCAACACTACACCCACCACACTGTCAACACTACACCCACCACACTGTCAACACTACACCCACCACACTGTCAACACTACACCCACCACACGACCAACACTACACCCACCACACGACCAACACTACACCCACCACACTGTCAACACTACACCCACCACACTGTCAACACTACACCCACCACACGACCAACACTACACCCACCACACGACCAACACTACACCCACCACACTGTCAACACTACCCACCACACGACCAAACACTACACCCACCACACGACCAACACTACACCCACCACACTGTCAACACTACACCCACCACACTGTCAACACTACACCCACCACACTGTCAACACTACACCCACCACACGACCAACACTACACCCACCACACGACCAACACTACACCCACCACACTGTCAACACTACACCACCACACGACCAACACTACACCCACCACACTGTCAACACTACACCCACCACACGACCAACACTACACCCACCACACGACCAACACTACACCCACCACACTGTCAACACTACACCCACCACACTGTCAACACTACACCCACCACACTGTCAACACTACACCCACCACACGACCAACACTACACCCACCACACGACCAACACTACACCCACCACACTGTCAACACTACACCCACCACACGACCAACACTACACCCACCACACGACCAACACTACACCCACCACACTGTCAACACTACACCCACCACACGACCAACACTACACCCACCACACGACCAACACTACACCCACCACACTGTCAACACTACACCCACCACACTGTCAACACTACACCCACCACACTGTCAACACTACACCCACCACACGACCAACACTACACCCACCACACGACCAACACTACACCCACCACACGACCAACACTACACCCACCACACGACCAACACTACACCCACCACACGACCAACACTACACCCACCACACGACCAACACTACACCCACCACACTGTCAACACTACACCCACCACACGACCAACACTACACCCACCACACTGTCAACACTACACCCACCACACGACCAACACTACACCCACCACACGACCAACACTACACCCACCACACTGTCAACACTACACCCACCACACTGTCAACACTACACCCACCACACTGTCAACACTACACCCACCACACGACCAACACTACACCCACCACACGACCAACACTACACCCACCACACTGTCAACACTACACCCACCACACGACCAACACTACACCCACCACACTGTCAACACTACACCCACCACACGACCAACACTACACCCACCACACGACCAACACTACACCCACCACACGACCAACACTACACCCACCACACGACCAACACTACACCCACCACACGACCAACACTACACCCACCACACTGTCAACACTACACCCACCACACTGTCAACACTACACCCACCACACTGTCAACACTACACCCACCACACGACCAACACTACACCCACCACACGACCAACACTACACCCACCACACTGTCAACACTACACCCACCACACGACCAACACTACACCCACCACACTGTCAACACTACACCCACCACACGACCAACACTACACCCACCACACGACCAACACTACACCCACCACACGACCAACACTACACCCACCACACGACCAACACTACACCCACCACACGACCAACACTACACCCACCACACTGTCAACACTACACCCACCACACGACCATCACTACACCCACCACACCCATCTACATATACCAAAGTGTTCAAATACACACAGCAGGACTACTTCTCGAGCACCCACTACACTTAACACCCAAACTAAACTTCCCACTCCCCCCATAACTGCACTTGCTACACCTCACCCACTACATTCATTATGCAGCTCCAACTACACATCATCTTTACGGGCTCACCATAGCCCGTGCTACATGGACATCTCGTTCTGAGTAGCTAAATTTATCACAACATTGACATCATCACGTACACCATACCAAGGTATGGTGTATGGTGAAGTGCTCACTTCAACTACATATACCATCTTGCCCCTGCACTCACCGCAAGTACATTTGTCAACTCATCATAATTACATCCATCAACCCTTCACAATGGGTTGTTGTGGTGGATTGATGGGTGTAACCCATCACGACTCCCACCCTCAGATTCCTCAGGATTCTGTACACCAGTTGATTGGCGGTCAAGAGGCAAGACCAAAGAGTTGAAGCTCTACCCCCAGCAAGCACAACTAGGTTAGTACCCAACCCACCATAACTACCCGACCAACCAACAACAATTGTTCCCACCAGCCAACCACAACTATCCTCATGAACCCATTACAATTACCGCTACCAACCCACCAAATCTACCCCCCTACCAACTACCCGCACCCCCCCCCCCCCAACATCCAACCAACCCATCACAACTACCAACACCAATCTGCAACAACTACTCTCACCATCCCACCATCCCCACACCTCGACTACCCCACCAACCTGTTACAACTACTGTACTACTATCAATCCACTACAAATACTCTCACTAACCCCCCCCAACAACTACCCCCACCAGCCCACCTCAACTACGCCCCACCAATCCACTTTAACAGCACCCAAACCTGCGACATAAACATAAATTAACCATCCACAACTACACCCACCACCACCAAAACTGCACCCACAAAGGTACCCGCGGGACCTGCACCCACAAAGGTACCCGCGGGACCTGCACCCACAAAGGTACCCGCGGGACCTACACCCACAAAGGTACCCGCGGGACCTGCACCCACAAAGGTACCCGCGGGACCTGCACCCACAAAGGTACCCGCGGGACCTGCACCCACAAAGGTACCCGCGGGACCTGCACCCACAAAGGTACCCGCGGGACCTGCACCCACAAAGGTACCCGCGGGACCTGCACCCACAAAGATACCCGCGGGACCTGCACCCACCCTCGGGACCAAAGAGCCAAAGCTCAACCCCCGCAAGCACAATTAGGTGAGTACAAGCCTGCTACATCTATAGAAACCTTCATAACCAAAGCCACAATCCCAAACTTATCACAGCTATGCCAATCACCATAAGAAATAAAGCACTGAATAAAATGAAATATCCATTTCTGGTATAGCTGGGCCCAATGTATAGCAATGTATAGCCCAGCTATACATTGGTATAGCTGGGCTTGTTCACCACACCAGGTCTCCGCGACTTGCGTGGCTTACTAGAAACTAGGATCAGAATCTGGTTCTCTCAAAGAAAAGAGGGAAGCATGGGTATCATAGTTTCATTAAACAATCAGAATACTGCCCAGTCACTGGTGATAAAAAAATAAAGAAAATAAAGCAAACGACAGTTGGTAATGGTACGACGATCCCATCTCCAATTCAAACAGCTGCCAGCAGGTGTGTGAATTTTCTGGGTGAGCACCGTAGGTTTCCTGGAGCTATAGGACTGATATACGCTATATTAGGTATATCTGGGGCTTCGGTCAATGGAGTTATGCCTACCAGGAACCACGAGCTGGTACCACCAGGTACCACCTAACCCCTTCAGAGAGGCGCAGGGAGTAATGGCCTACAGAACCCCCTTGTACAGTGACACCTCGGCTTACAAGTGCCCCTATTTACGAACATTTCGGGTTACGAGCCCAATTTTTCCTTAAATGTGAATCAGCATACGAGCTTTGCCTCGAGTAATGTACTTTGTTGATACATGTATGGGCGACCTAGTGTGTGGTTCCTGGTGGCACGGTCGCCCACGCTTCAGTTTACCAGTGCCTCCCGCTTAGTGACAATCGTGCACGATTTTTTTGTAAAGATTTTCACTGTTTTTTGGCTTTTCTGGGTTTTCAACATAAAAGTAATTATTATATATCACGCCATGGGTCCCAAGAAAGTCAGTGGTAAGGTTCAACCTAAGAAAACACATGTGAGGATGACCATAGTGGAAAAACAAGAGATCAATCGTAAGCATGAAAATAGTACATGGGTTGTTGAACTAGCTAGGCAGTAAAACAACTATATGTCAATGATATGCACTGTAACTGCTAAGAAAAAGGACGTAATAAGTGCTAAAGTGGCAAAAAGTGTATCAACAATCACAAAACAAAGAACTCAAACACTTGAGGATGTTGAAAAGTTGTTATTAATTTGGATACACAACAAGGAGTCTGCAGGTGATAGCGTTTCAGAGACCATCATTTGTGAAAAAGCAAGGCTATTGCATGAAGACCTTTTAAAAAAAAAACCTGTTACAGGTAATGTAGATACGAAAGAGTTTAAAGCGAGCAGGGAATGATTTGAGAAATTTAGAAAAAGAAGTGACATTTACAGTGTTGTGTGTTATGAGTTGGTGGAGGAACAGAGAAGAACTGACCACCGAAGAACTCTTAACCCTTCACAAGGAGCAGCAACAAGAGGCAGCTGAGGAAATTTCTTCAGGGAAGGAGGAGGCAGTACTGAATGTCCCTTCCTCAACAATTAAGAAGTGGTGTTGAATATGGGAAGAAATGCAAACTTTTCTTGAAACGACTCACAGAGTAAGCTGTAGTAGGCCGTTGCCTTAACCTGTTTAATGATACTGTGATGCCTCACTACAGACAAGTGTTACAACGTAAGGAAACACAAGTCTCTATGGAAATGAGACTTTTTTTTTAGTGAGAAAAACAAGCAGTGAGCCACAACCAGATCCTAGTGGAATGAAGGCAAGACGTAGGAGAGAAAGTACCCAGAGAGGTCATCACTGCCTGATGCTATAATGGAAGAGGATATCCTTTCCAATCACTAACACCTCTCCATACGCC
Organism: Procambarus clarkii; assembly: GCF_040958095.1. Taxonomy (NCBI): domain Eukaryota; kingdom Metazoa; phylum Arthropoda; class Malacostraca; order Decapoda; family Cambaridae; genus Procambarus; species Procambarus clarkii. Next base: position 34,318,547 of record NC_091192.1, read on the forward strand.
AACAGGAGCCATCAATAAAGGTAAGCTATAACTTGTACATATTACAGTACTACACATTTGTGTGAACTAGGTATGAAATCTAATTTGAAGTTAATATTATTGGGAGTGTGGAACGGATTAATTCAATTTACATAATTTCTTATGGGAAAATTTGTTTCGGGTTGCGAATTTTCAGCTTACGAATCATCTCTAGGAATGGATTAAATTCGTAATTGGACGGGCAACTGTGTTTGGGGGGTAACCCCTGTCTGCCATCGACCGGGGTTAGGCACCCACCATAGGGAGGGACAGAAATATAGGCATCTCAAAACAAACCTCACATGGTAGGAAATTGCAAAAACCCAAGACCATGCTTGTCCATGCAGCTCTTCCCCCGGGAAGGGGAGGGGGAGCCCCGGACCTCCACACCGGCTGACCAGATCCTCAGTTCGGAGACTTGAACATCAAAACAAAACTGCCGACCGGAGGGAGGGAGGGAGGGAGGGTTCCAGGGAGCCTTCGGGGCTCACACTGAAAATGGCGTTTCATTACATTCAATGCTGGTTTTCTGTGGGGAGCCACAGAAAACCGTATGCCACAACACGAAGACGAGACAACTGGCTGCAACCTGCAACCCAAGGCAACACAGGAACACCCAGTACCAGGAACATTCACCGAAGAATGGACGGCCAGGACACTGTTCAACCTCCAGAACCTCCATGCCCGAACATCAGCCCAAGACATGTTCCTAAACACAGCAGCAAGAGCAGCATACTTATGAACATCATGGGCACGAGGGTAGACAGCAGGCTGGCTAGACTTAATAATCCTGTGGATGACCTGAAAGACCCGAGCCCTGGAACGAGGGAAGTTGGATCAACCCAAAGTGCGTCCACAGCCACAGAGGCCGAGGCATGCAGGTAACAGTGTAGAACCACAACAGGATACAACACATGATGCACCCCCGGCCTGACCAACCAAGCATCAAAACCCAAAGGGGGCCCTTCAGAAGCCCTCCGGCACGTTCTTCGCCAGACAATAAGGAGATGGCTGCAACCAAACAAAATCTCCACCAGCACCGAAAGAGCAGAGACCTCTGCGCCAGAAGTGAGCAGGAAGCACACAGACCCAACCCCCAGAGGCCAATGCAACATAAACAAAGCCTTCTGAAAGGAAACATGAACTGAAGAGGCCTCCACCAACCGAGGAGAAGAAAGAAAAGAGAGCACCCGGTCCAAGGACCTGGATGGCTCAGGCGGCGCAAGAGCAGGCAGGAGGTGAAACAAAGCATGAGAAAGCTTACAGAACGGAGCGGAAGGAACATCCACCCCGAACGCAAGCTGGAGTGGCTCCGCCAGCGCCGCACGATAAGAGACAACAGTATTTAGCATAAGATGACGGTTCTGAAAGAGCAAAGAACGAAAAAACAAGACAACTCGGACAAAACAGAAGACAATCTACGAAGAAAGTGGAAAAGGCGAAAAGGCACCTAAAGTCTAAATTTGGAAGTAAATGCTCAGATGTCTCATTATTCCCCATTAGGGCCTACTATACAAGGGCATAGATGAGAGACCCTCTTTGATTGTGATCAAAGGGGTCAGTAATGCCTGCACTCACTGGAGTGCAGTCATCACTGAACCCCACTGTGTCCAGGAGTCTGAGAACAGTACCAGTTAGATCAGCTTGAAGCAGAAGCCAACGAAGCTGGTGAACTGGAAAAGACCAGATCCCTAGCTAGCAGACGTGTAGATTGGCTGGGAGCCCACACCAGCCAGTCATCAAGGTAGGCCAAAACACGAATCCACAGCAAACAAAGACGAGCCATGACGACCCAAGACAAGTGTTTGAACATGCATGGAACCAGACTGAGCCCGAATGGGAGACCTCCAACGAGATAAGCCAGTCGCCCCACCACTAAACGTAGCCAATCCCAAAACCTCAGATGTAGAGGGATGTGCCAATACATGTCCCGGAGGTCTAGGGAAATCATCCAACCCTAGTTAAAGACTGACCTGGGACAGGATGGTTACCCAGAACAAGAGGCAAGGAAGAAACTGGTTAGCCTGAGAAAGATCGAGGATGAACCAGAGGTTCAGTGAGCCCCATTTTGGAACAGGAAAAAAGTGTTATACCCAATAAAGTGATGGAGTCATGTCGGCCAACTCAAGAGAAAACTGGATAGTTTTCTTGAAGAAGTGCCAGACCAACCGGGCTGTAGTGGATATGTCGGCTGTAAGAGAGACAGTTATGAAGGATATAACTCAGTAGAGACGTAGAAACAGCAGTATTAAATTTGGAAAAACAGTCCGGAACTTTTACATTTGGAATCTTTGCCAGTACAATAGCCAGTTCTGCACATGTGCAGAACATTGTCATAGCAGGAAAGCATCATCCCCAGAACAGTGTAAACAGCAAAGTAAATACATGTTCAAAAACTATACTGTATTCGGTGCTGGAAAATATATAGAAACAACAGTGTTAAATGCTGAAAAACAGCCTAAAACTTTATAAGAAATATAAATGAATTATTGGGAGGTGTGTATGAAACCCGCGAGTGTGTGTATGAAACATTATTGAAACCGGGCAGTTGGACACAAATGTGCGAGCTGTCTCGTTCACTTGGTCTTGGGCAGGGTTGGAGAACAGTCCCGGCCGTGCATGTGTGACGTGTGGCAGCTTTCTACAATAACAATAACCTCCTACAACAACCAGTCTCCGTGGTGTAGTGGTAAGACACTCACCTGGCGTTCCGCGAGCGCTTTGTCATGGGTTCGTATCCTGTCCAGGGAGGATTTACTGGGCGCAAATCCTTAACTGTAGCCTCTGTTTAACTTAACAGTAAAATGGGTACTTAGTTGTAAAAACGATTCTTCGTGGAGGGTCGCATTCCAGGGACCTGCCCGAAACGCTACGCGTACTAGTGGCTGTACAAGAATGTAACAACTCTTGTATATATCTCAAAAAAAACTATAAGTGCATTGTACCCCATACAAACTATACCGGTGCTCCTTCCTGTGTTAAGTGACAGGCAGTGTTAAAACTAAAGTCATGCATGGAACCCTGTGTGTAAGTAGTGTTTGTGTTGGTTTGTTTCGTTCACTTGGCTTTCTGTAACACGCGGTCTTTCCACATCAACTTTGAAAAACCACCCCTGGGGAGGGGGTGCCCACCCAAGCCAGCCGCGCGCTCGCCAGTTCGTCGACTGAAGCCGGCTTGGGCTGATGTCTCTTCTGGCCTCAATTTCCTGTCAGGATTTTGCCCTTACAGCTGTAACTGCTGTGTTCAGCAGTGGCCAGGAGTAAGCTGTATCTTCAGGCTGCATGAGCCTAGGGATTCTCTTTCCTAGGCGCCCCTGTAAGTACTTCCCTTGGGTCTCAGGGGTTATCTTCCCTGGTGCTTTCAGATTCTCAGTCCCGTAGGGGTTGCTATCGCTTGGCATTGACCTTACCCTTGGGGTCAGCAGGGGACTTGGTGCTTTCGTTTGGTCTTAGGTTACCAGCCAATGTCATGCACCCGACCCTGATCAAGACAGGGAAGCCACAAGAAACCTGACTTACTCTGGGCGAGAGCCACCACAAGCTAGGACCTGCAATCCATGAACACTTAGAGAAGAAAACACAATGCACGGGCAGTGCTAGGGAGCACCCAGGCAAAGGTAATCCAGAGCACATGCAACTCCATGCACCCTTAAAGCTTGGCTCATGCTACACCGCAGTGTACAGGAAATGCTACTAAGGGCAAACACCACACCACTAAGCTGAACAGGCAGAACACCAAAGCCAGCATGAAAGAGAGGCGACTCAGTATACATTATATAAATAATAAAACAGTTTGGACCCTTACAGGTGGTGAGCTACTCCCCCCAGACAGGTGGAGAAGGTGGGGTGAACAATTTCTTGCTAACTCCAAGAGAATTAGACCATTTGTTTGCACAGTTGGGACAGATGCAGTTTATAAAGCTTCATTTTTTGTTTAATTCGACAGCAGTTTGCTGTGACTCATTGACTTTCTGGTTGCCTTCCCCGGTGAGGTGGCAGGAAAAGTCACTGGTTGCTGTGCCTCTGTGAGGAGGTCAGGTTGGCCTATAGAACTACACAGATGATGTGACCTCATAGATGGTACCATCTCGGTGAATCGCTTCATGGAGCCACAAGGGACTTCCCCCAGAAATGGAGGTAAACCAGCTGAAGGAGTAGCAAGACATGAAATATGGAGTAGCATGAATACAATCACAAAGCATAAGGAATAAACGTATGACCCCACCAACTAGGTTTCATTTAACAGAAAGTTGTTCCTACAGAGGAGGTGCAATACGGTCAGTACCAAGCATAAGAACAGGTGGGTGGCAGACTGAGAACCTGGTAGTGACTGGCTGAGTTGAGGCAAGTGTTTAACTATTGCCAACTATTTTTTGTCTTGTTTATTTTATTTTATTCTTAAAAGGAGTGATTTTTTGTTTTGTTGGTAACTTTGAAAGGCCTTCCTCAGTCAGGTTCTCAGAGAGAACCTGAATATGATCCTAGTTCCTGGTAGGAAATATAAGATATAAATGGATCTAATACAATTGAGAATTCTGCAGAACCATAGCCTAAACTCCGAGGAGCTACCGAGATGGCCAGCCCAGAAATATACTCACCAAAACCACACACACCAACACCCTGTAGCCCACTATAACAACAACAACCAACCAGCATTTATTAACAGTGAACCATTAAACATTTATTGAAAAACTTAAAAGGTACTACATAGCAAACCCCCCTTCACTTAGTTATTAAAAAAACTAATGCATATAGTGTAACAAACTTATTCAAGTTTCTGCTATACTGTAGTTAGCATGCATGGTGACGCAAGATACTCTTATAGCTAGCATGATTGGTGATCATCACAGTCACTATGCTGAAAGCTAGCATATATTTTTACCATCTCAAACACTGAGCAATAGCTAACATGTGATTATTGATCAACAGATTATAAATACAGTACTGTACAGAGGTGAAGTTGTAAATAGTGAAAAAGTGATCAAAATACAAAACTAGCATACATGTGAAGCATGAAGTCTAAAAAGTGAATTTAGTACACGTAATCAGACTCAAACTGCTAGACCAAGAGTGTGTCCATTGGGTAACCAAAAATAGGGCAAAGCGCTAGATGAAAGTTGCTGCTGCTGCTGCTGCTGCGAATGTAAGGCGTTTCAGAATTTCAGGAATAATATTAATGAGGACAAAAAAGTACTAAAGTAACATTTAAATAAACCATAACTGATAAGTGAGAAAATGTAGATTTAATGAAAATAAATAAAAGATGACATAATTGTATATTTACAACAAATAAACAGTGAATGTTGGGGAGAGTAAAGGCACAGCAAACCAAAATGACAAGAGCAAGCTGGGCATTCAGTGGGTGAGTTAGGGAAGTGTTGTCTGCGGTCTGCTTATTGTGTGCCGATTAATAAATTAATTCCTGAAGTAATGTTTCATTTATGTAAATTGATATAAGTTTTGGAAGCTGGGGTAACACGTGGAAATAAACAACGAAGGCAAGCAGAGAAAGTCAAGCCTTTATTTTTAGGCTTTAGGCTCTTTATTTTTAACATCAAGATAATGATGTTGCATTACCTAGACTGTTGCATAAATGTTATCAGCTGTCACACTAGCGAGTCCTGGATCAATGCCAAAAATTAAACACCAAATAAGGATCACGTGAAGACGTCACTGCAGGAGATAAAGGTGTATCTCACCAGGGATTCCAAAGGAGTTGGTCGTGTGTGAACAGCCGAGGCATGGAGCATGGTAGTGTGAGAGGCATGGAGCATGGTAGTGTGAGAGGCATGGAGCATGGTAGTGTGAGAGGCATGGAGCATGGTAGTGTGAGAGGCATGGAGCATGGTAGTGTGAGAGGCATGGAGCATGGTAGTGTGAGAGGCATGGAGCATGGTAGTGTGAGAGGCATGGAGCATGGTAGTGTGAGAGGCATGGAGCATGGTAGTGTGAGAGGCATGGAGCATGGTAGTGTGAGAGGCATGGAGCATGGTAGTGTGAGAGGCATGGAGCATGGTAGTGTGAGAGGCATGGAGCATGATAGTGTGAGGGGCATGGAGCATGGTAGTGTGAGAGGCATGGAGCATGGTAGTGTGAGAGGCATGGAGCATGATAGTGTGAGAGGCATGGAGCATGGTAGTGTGAGAGGCATGGAGCATGGTAGTGTGAGAGGCCGGGGGCAACAGGTCATTCGACCTTCATTAGTTTCATTGCAACATAAAGACATGATCAGTATTCACTACAATCATGACAAAGGGCAAGGAAATTTTAGTGGTAGAATTACCGGTGGACATGGACAAAGTAGAATAATGACCACGAGAATATGTAAATTGTGCAGTTTCAGACAGAATGAAGCATGGAAGTGTAGATAATTTGTACAAACCAATCATGCAGTAAAGACAAAAAAAAAAGGGTGAAAGATGAATGTCCAGTGTCACTTTCTGGGCTCAAGAAATCCCATAAAAATTAAATTGAAATTGTAAAGTAACATGCACGTAACCAAATAGTCATTTTGTATTATATAATGAACTGAAAGAGGAGACTCTTCTCTCCACTAGGTCCATTCTGTATTTTCGACCATATGATTCTATCCAATAAGTTTATATTATATTGTCCATATTTAAGATTTAAGTGAGTACCTCAGGTGTCTTGTTGTATTACTCTACAATTTAAAAACTGTACATTGACCTAAAAATAAAGGTAAAGGAAAAAATAAACTGACCATTTTAACCTTACAATAATAAATATAAACAAAATTTTGTGCATGATTCTTACAAAATTATAAAAACTGAACATTTATTTATTTTCAAGAGCTTTGTATTTGATATATTCAATATTCCAATAATGTTACTGAAGCATATTTAAATGTTTCCAACAAATTTGTGAATTCATTCTATGCACTGGCACAAGTGTTCTAGGAGAGGGTTACGGGAGTTCTATTTCCTGAGCGCAGTCTGGGTCAGGCTCACCTTGTGATAACTTGGTCCAACAGGCTGTTGCTTGGAGAGGCCCACAGGCTCATATATTCACTACAACCTGGTTGATCCAGCACTTCTTGCAAGAGCTTATCTAAGTGCATCTTAAAGACGCCACTTTTGTTCCTGCAATATTTCTAATGCTTGCTGGGAGGGTATTGAACAGTCGTAGACCTCTGATGTTCAGACAGTGCTCTCTGATTATGTCTCTGGCACCTCTACTCCTCACTTGTTCTATTCTGCATTGCTTTCCATATCGTTTCAGCACCGATATCCAGTAATAGGTGACCATCTGGATATGGGCAACTTTAAATGGGTGAATTTAGAGTTTGAGTAGGAAATTACCTAAGTGTAATTATATAAGTGTAGTTACAGGACGAAAGTTACATTCGTGGTGTCTCTTCTTCCCAGCACTCAGTCATATAACACTTTAAAACTAAGAGTACTGACGGTTTTGGCCTCCACCACGTTCTCACCTAACTTGTTCCAACAGTCTTCCAATTTATTTGCAAAAATGAATTTTCTTATATTTCTTCGGCAGCTTTGTTTAGTTAGTTTAAATCTATGACCTCTTTTCATGAAATTCCAGGTATCAGGAATTCTTCCCTATCAATTTTAACGATTACTGTTATTATTTTGTATGTAGTGATCATATCGCCTCGATTTCTTCTATCTTCTAGTTTTTGCGTATTTAATGCCTCTAACGTCTCCTCATAGCTCATCCTTCAGTTCCGGAAGCAATTTAGTTGCATGTCTTTACACCTTTTCCAGTTTGTTGATGTTGTTCTTAAGATATGGGCACCATACAACTGCTGCATATTCCAGCTTTGGTCTAACAAAGGTCGTGTGTGTGCTTCCGAAAATTTTCAAAATTAGTTGCAGTAACAGACAACACAAGGAAAAAATTGTGTTCAAAAAGAACTTAAATTTTCTTTTCAAATTACAGTATTCTATCACTTTATCATTTAATGCCTAAGGAAATAAGTAGAGTACTTCAGTACAGGAAGATATACCAAAGAAATACAAAAAACGGGAACAAAAAACAAAAACAGCATTGAATGTAATGAAATGCCATTTTCTGGGTGAGACCCGGAGGCTCCCCGGAGCTATCCAGGCTGATATGTATATTACTAGACTTTGGCATCAGTCAGTGTGTATGGGGTTCTAGACCTACTGGGGACCACGAGCCAGAACCTGGCCCCCTCAGAGAGGCACGAGGAGCAATGGCCTATAGAATGCACATGTGATTTGGAACATTCTATATCTGCTATCGACCAGGACAGGCACCCAGAAAGTGCCTCAAAACAAATCCCAATTCTGGTTAAAACGACGAAAATAGACAAACGAGTCGACAGAACTCCCCAAATGAAAACGAGCAAACAAGCATGACGTCACACGAGCCGCTCGGGGGGGGGGAGCCCTTCCCCCGCAGATGGAAATGGTGCAGAAGTAACATCAATACCGAAGGCAAGCTGCAGCGGCTCCGCCAATGCCGTACGATACAAAGCGACAGTATTCGGCATCAAATGATGGTCCTGAAACAGCCACGAGAGAACGGACAAAACAGCCTGAACCAAAGGCAAAGTACAGCGATGGGGAGACAAAAAGAACCAGAAGGGCCGCCAGGAAACCTCATACTGCTGCCGAGACGAAGCCCACAGATGGGACACCATCAAAGAAGCCACCTGATCACCATACATGGTGACCAGAAAGCCCAGATGCGAAGACTCGAGGAGAAGATCAAACCAGTCTCGTAATAGACCGGACCGATCTGCTGAAAAAGGCAGAGCTGCGGGAAAATCTCTGGGTTCGGACACCAAACATGCAGTTCTTGAAACCAAGGCTGGGCCGGCCACCATGGGGCCAGAAGGACTACCCTCCCCTGAAAAGTCTTCAAGCAAGCCAGGACCTGGAGCAACAGCTGAACCGAAAGGAAGAGGTACAGGAACCCTCACCTCGACCAGTCCTGCCGTAAGGCATCGACCCCGACGGCCTCGCAGTCGGGGAAGGGCGCCACATATACCGGAAGACGTCTCGACCATGCCGACGTGAAGAGGTCCACCTCCAGGTGCCCGAATGTCAGGCAAAGCCAACTGAATGAGTCGGCTTCGACCGTCCGTTCCATGGACATGTGAATGAACTGGGACAGGCTGTCCGCCAGGACATTGCAAACTCCACGGACGTGAACGGCCAAATGAGCAAAACCCTGAAAACTCAGCAGACGAGTCACGCAAAGCGACCAGCCCCAAAGAGCCAAGGACTGTATTGAACCCCCTCGGTTCAGACAATGAACCACCAGGGAACAGTCCAAATGGAGCTGGATCGTCGATCCACGGGCGACCCGAACCCTACAAAGAGCAGACCACACCGCCGCAAACTCCCACACTATGCTGTGGGTCCGACGTAAGGACGGACCTCACCGCCCCTGGCCGACCTGGTGAGCACTGGTCATAAAGCCCCACCCAAAAGACGACGTGTCCATGAACATATCGAACGAGGAATTGGGTAGGTACCAAGGCACTGAACCCCGAAAAACCTGAAGAGGAACCCGGCGACACCCCAGCCGACGCAAGGCCCCCATGGGTCGAACTCAGCGATCGTGAGAGAGGCAGAAGGAACGTCCCCAAAGGAACCAGAACAGCTGACGAAGCCAAACATGACCCGGCGGGTAGACCAGTATCACAAAGTTCTGATTTCAGCACAAACCCTCGAGCAACCGCCGGGTGACCCGGGAGCCCCCCCAGAAACAGGCACATGCAGGACCACAGCCGAAGGAGAGACTTCGGAGGGAGAGACAAGGAAGCGGTCCGAGAGTCCCACACAAGACGCAGCCAGATCTGAACCTGGGGAGGGAACCAGATGGGACTTCCACCAGTTCACCAGGAACCCGAACCCGGCAAGCTGGGAAAGAACCAAATCCCTGGCAAGCAAACATGCAGACCGACTGGGAGCCCAGACCAACCAGTCGTCGAGGTAGGCCAACACCCGAACATCTAAGAGACGCAGACGGGATACCACGACCCGAGTAAGGCATGTAAACACGCGAGGAGCCAGGTTCAGCCCAAATGGGAGTGATAACCATGACGCCCCAAAACAAAACCGAGTCAGTCCCTGAACCCCGGGTGAATAGGGACGTGCCAATACGCGTCCTTGAGGTTCAGGGACACCATCCAAGCGTCCTGCTCCAACAGAAGCCTGACCTGGGACAGAGTGGTCATCCAAAAGGAGGGGCAAGAAACCCAGGGGTTCAGACAGGACAAGGCTAGAATGAACCGCAGGTCTGCACAGTCCCGTTTTGGAACTGAAAACAGGCAGGAAACCCACCTGAGGGACGTCGTCGTTTCGACCAAGCCCAAGCGTGCCCACTCTGAGACGACCTGACAAAGCACAGGAGAAGAGGCATGCCCCGTCAGCCCCGAACCCCCGGAAGGAGGAGGGGCCACCCAACACCACCGTAGGCCGTGGGAAACGACCCGAAAAGCCCACAAATCGTGAGACCAGGCGTGAGCGAACAGAGCAAGCCTCTCCCCCATCACCCTGTCAATGGGGTGCACCATGAAAGGACAGATGCCCCTTACAAGAACCCAACCTGCGCATAGAACAATCACGGCGCCAACTAGACGCAGACGGCTTTGAAGGCACCTGCGGCCCACCTCGATGGGCGGAACCCCGAACTCTGGCATGACCTCGTCGGAAGGATCCCTCCTGGGACCCCCCAGAGAACCTACAAGTCAGACATTGGACGAAAGCTGGAAGAAGCCGCTTGCAGAGCAAGACAATCTAAGAGCCAGGACCCAAGCAGATTCCAAAGAGGAAGTGAGCACAACCTTCCGACATGCGAGACGTGCAGTGAAAAACCACGACACTGCATCCTGCAGGATCGGCGCAAACAGCTTTAGAAGTGCAGACGACGCACGAACAGCCGAGGCTAAGGCACCAGACCCAGAAATGACCCCAAACGTCTCGACATCCTCCGTAAGCCAATCTGAAGATCGCTCCGGGAGGGGAAAAAAACGCAGGACCGAAGCCAACAAGACATGAGCGCGCAAGTTCTCAGCCACAAGCGCAGCCGAAGGGGAAGGAACCTGCACATGAAGCTGAACCGCGCCCATATCCCGCAGAAGGGCAGGAGCGAACAAGCACTCATTAAGGTGCTCAAACTCGCCCCCCAGGAAAACCTGGACCACCTTGATCGCCTCGCGCCACTCAAGCGTGTGGAAATGACAGAAAGCACTCCAAGCATCCAACGACAATAACGGGCAATCCGCAAGCCTGGACGACTCTGGAACCTCATAACGGACCCAGTATGGAAACGAAAACCCAAAACTGAAGGAAGACGGATCCATTATAGAAGCATAGTCCGGGTCGCACAAGGAGGCAAGCCACAATGACTGCCCGTGCCTCAGTAGGCGAGACGTAGGAGGCTGAAAACCTCTGAAAGGATGGAACTAAAGGACCCGCAGGGACACGGAACCGAACCTGGGGAGGAGCTGAATTCAAATCCAACTCGTACGCAGAGGGGAGGGGGGGGGGGAATAAAACCAAAATCCTTGTAACAGAAAGCCCCGCTCCGCCCGCCAAGATGGCCGACCTTTGCACGGGAGGGACCCCTACCCAAGACTGGAGCTCGAGAACGACAACCGTACGCTCTGACTGCACTGACACTGTTGTTGTTTGTCCAGGACACAACGTGGGAGGCTAAGCTCCGCCCACTTACTCCCCCTCACAATCTGTCTGGCGCGCTGTTTAAACACTCAATTCCCGTTGTCTATATATGTTTCATTGAATATGACTACATATTCTGTGTTGATTTTCTTCTTCTTTAGGAATTTTATCCCTCTGACTAGTGGTCTTGCATCTTTGTTTAATTGGAAGAGGATTTCTCCAAATGTCATATTTGTTCAAGGTTGACTGTAAGAATAAAACATTTACTGGATAATGTATTAGTTATTATAATTTACACAATGTTTCGTGCCTACAAGGTTCATTCTCAAGTCACTTCTCCTACAAGTGAGGACTAACAAGATTTGAAGGAACATCTGATTTATAACACTGGGAGGTCAGGTACATACATAATGAGAACTAATCTGAATGGAGAAATGTGGTAAGTAAGTTACCACTAGGGTCCATTTTGGGGCCAACCCTTTTTGCCATATATTGTACATTAATGACAGATGAGAATATTACAAACCACATCATCAAATTTGTAGATGACGCAAAGATTTATGATAAAGTGGGAAATGATAATGACATTGAAGCCTTACAAAGAGATCTACATGAACTCCACAAATGGTCAGAAGACTGAAAAAATATTTTTAATATCGACAATTGCAAGACCTTGCATGTGGGGCATAGCAACCCACGCCACAACTATAAAGTTAATTACATTACATTATAGCAGAATGATGAAGAAAATGACCTTGGAGTCAACATCCACCACACACTAAAAGTTGCACAACAAGTAGAAGCAGAAGTCAGAAAAGCTAACCAAACCCTTGGAATAATCAAGCGTACCTTTAACTTTAAGGAAAAGACGGTAGTGATTCAACTGTATAAATCCATGTTGCGCCCCATTTGAATTACTATATCCAAGCATGGGTACCTCATCTTCAGAAGGACATAGCTACTCTACAGAAAGTGCAATATCGGGCAACAAAAATCATTCCAGAGCTAAATCATCTCTCATATCAGAGAGATGATATATATATATATATATATATATATATATATATATATATATATATATATATATATATATATATATATATATATATATATATATATATATATATATAAATATGACTGCATATTCTGTATTTACTATCTTCTGATTTAGGGCTTCTATCCCTCTAACAATTTTCTTAGCATCAGGGCTTAGCTGAAATAGGAGTTCTCCAAAACTCATTTTCGTAATTTCACCTTGAAATTACGAAAATGAGTTTTGGAGAACTCCTATTTCAGCTAAGCCCTGATGCTAAGAAAATAGTTAGAGGGATAGAAGCTCTAAACCAGAAGATAGTAAATACGGAATATGCAGTCATATTCAATGAGACATGTTTAAAAGAAAACCTGCTGCCAGTATACACCAATATATATATATATATATATATATATATATATATATATATATATATATATATATATATATATATATATATATATATATATATATATATATACATATACATATATTAGTATATTTTGGTAGCAGTCTTTGCTGTAGACATATATTAAATATGACCGAAAAAGTAAGATTAATAATTCTAACACGAATTTTCTCAATATTTCTTATGTTTCTTTTCACTGTCGATGGTAATTGAAAAATCAGTTCAGCAAAATTCATTTTTATTTCTAGTCTGACGCGACACTTGAACGTGTTTCGTAATAACTTATTACATTTTCAAAGACTTTAGTTTACACACACAACTATAACCTGCAAACACTAAACAGATTTCTTACTATGCTATAATTCAAACGGCTTTTCATTTTATATACCTGCATTTGGGTGAGGTGATATGTTACAAAAGTTTTGGATGAGGTGAAAACAAACTTTCAACACAAGATAGAACACGAAATAATGGGTATAATATTGGGTAAGTTAAAGGGAAGAATGGATATAAATGCAAAGGGCCTATTGGCCCATATTTCTTGATGTTTCTATATTGGTGCGGAGTCTTGAAGTGGGTAGAATAAAGTTGTGCATTAATTGGCTGTTGATTGCTGGTGTTGACTTCCTAATGTGTAGTGCCTCGCAGATATCAAGCCGCCTGCTATCGCTGTATCTATCGATGATTTCTGTGTTTTTTGTTGAGACTTCTCTGGTTGTGGGAAGAGATTATATCTTCCTTAATAGAGCCCTGTTGCTTATGCATCGTTAATCGCCTGGAAAGAGATGTTGTTGTCTTGCCTATATACTGAGTTCTTTCAGGCTTACAGTCCCCAAGTGGGCATTTGAAGGCATAGACGACATTGGTCTCTTTCAAAGCGTTCTGCTTTGTGTCTGGAGAGTTTCTCATGAGTAGGTTGGCAGTTTTCTTGGTTTTATAGTAAATCGTCAATTGTATCTTCTGATTTTTGTCTGTAGGGATAACGTTTCTATTAACAATATCTTTCAGGACCCTTTCCTCCGTTTTATGAGCTGTAGAAAAGAAGTTCCTGTAAAATAGTCTAATAGAGGGTACAGGTGTTGTGTTAGTTGTCTCTTCAGAAGTTGCATGGCGTTTCACCTTCCTTCTTATGATGTCTTCAACGAAACCATTGGAGAAGCCGTTGTTAACTAGGACCTACCTAACCCTACAGAGTTCTTCATCGACTTGCTTCCATCCTGAGCTGTGGCTGAGAGCACGGTCGACATAAGCGTTAAGGGTCAAACAAATAAGGGTGAAAGCAAAGGTCAACAAATTGATCGAAACTGTGAACGCCAAGAAATCCGGACTCCACCTGCCAAAAATTATTAGGGAATACAAACCTGGATACACATATGGAAATGTCAAGACATACAAGCCTGGAAACCCACTTCGGCCAATCATCAACCAGATACCCACACCCACGTACAGACTGAAGAAGCGTCTCAACGGCTTGCTGACTCCTTATGTCCCTTGCGCCTTCAGCCTGAAGTCTCCAAAGGAATTTGTTGACTTACTGTGGGGAACACGGGCCACAGGGATAAGAGCCTCGTTGGACGTAGAATCACTGTTTACCAACATACCTGTGGATGAAACAATCGGGATGATAGCGGACAGAGTGTATCAGTGTATCATGATCCGGCCTGTACTCCTCTTGACATACCAGAAAACATTCTAAGGAAACTACTCCAAGCTTGTACTAAAGAGGCACCCTTCTTGAGCCCAGATGGTGTCCTGTTTGCGAACTTCTACATGGGTACCATCGAACAAAAGGTCTTAGTCGGCATGAACTTGAAACCGGCCATATACTGCAGGTATGTTGACGACATTTTTACACAGGTACCTGATGTCAGACATCTGCAGGAGCTGAAGGAGGCATTTGAGCAGAATTCTGTGTTGCGTTTCACTCACGAGATGGAGAAGGATGGGAAGCTGCCCTTTCTATATGTAACAGTCATGGAAAGGAGCGGAGGTTACCACACTGCAGTCTACACTAAGGAAACAAACATAGGAATGTGCCTCAATGCCAACAGTGACTGCCCAGACAGGTACAAGAGGAGTGTTGTTAAGGCTTATGTCGACCGTGCTCTCAGCCACAGCTCAGGATGGAAGCAAGTCGACGAAGAACTCTGTAGGGTAAGGCAGGTCCTAGTCAACAACAGCTTCTCCAATGGTTTCGTCGAAGACATCATAAGAAGGAAAGTGAAACGCCATGCAACCTCTGAAGAGACAACTAACACAACACCTATACCCCCTATTAGACTATTTTACAGGAATTTCTTTTCCACAGCTCATAAAACGGAGGAAAGGGTCCTGAAAGATATTGTTAATAGAAACGTTATCCCTACAGACAAAAATCAGAAGATACAATTGACGATCTACTATAAAACCAAGAAAACTGCCAACCTACTCATGAGAAACTCTCCAGACACAAAGCAGAACGCTTTAAAAGAGACCAATGTCGTCTATGCCCACTTGGGGACTGTGCATTTCCCCTCTGTATCGCCACGCTGAGGCGCTGGAAAAGGAAGCTGGTAGCTGTAGGGTCCCTTGTTGTTTCAATTAGCCTAGAACCCAGGCCCTTCAAGAAACTAGTGGCACTCTTACCTCAGGTGCCAATTGTCTCAGAAGTAATGGGGGACAAAATTGTAGTGGTGATCCAGTTCTCAATACTTACGGGACTTGGCTGATTCCCTGTGAGTGGCAGCGCCACCCAAGGTGCAGCACTGAAGTCAGTGTTGGTGTTAGCCATCCTTTTTTATTTGGTAGTAAGTAATGAAGTCAAATTTTCCGTCGGGGCTGACGGTTTCACTCCGTTTGAAATTATATCTTTCATTATTCTTTCTTCTGCTGTATACTGTGAGCTCACAGTGGAGTTCTAATACTCTTATGTGATGGGTTGCTTCCTGTTGTTCTCTGTTGTGACATTTTTTCCATATATCTTCTTATATGGTGTTGAATTATCTCTTCGTGTGTCGGTTATTTACTAATACTTGAAGGCTTCTGTCCAGTTCTTTATGAATGCTATGCCAGTCACAACAATGTGTAGGGGCTCTGTGTATATATGAGTTTATCACGCTAGTCTTATATCCATCATTCATTATAGTCACTTATATACACACCCTCTAGTGTTGATAGGTTACACCCTCATTCGACTTGAGAATGGTCCAGGACGGACCGAAACGTCGTCGTCCCTTCAACTTCTAGTGTGTGGTCTGGTCAACACCCTCTAGTGTTGATAGGTTTAGTATACTCTTGTGTGGTGAGGGTGTTGTGTTGGGGGTCTTGTGGTGAGGGTGTTGTGTTGGGGGTCTTGTACTCACCTAGTACTCACCTAGTTGAGTTTGCGGGGGTTGAGCTCTGGCTCTTTGGTCCCACCTCTCAACCGTCAGTCAACAGGTGTACAGATTCCTGAGCCTATTGGGCTCTATCATATCTACACTTGAAACTGTGTATGGAGTCAGCCTCCACCACATCACTTCCTAATGCATTCCATTTGTCAACCACTCTGACACTAAAAAAGTTCTTTTTAATATCTCTGTGGCTCATTTGGGCACTCAGTTTCCACCTGTGTCCCCTTGTGCGTGTGCCCCTTGTGTTAAATAGCCTGTCTTTATCTACCCTATCAATTCCCTTCAGAATCTTGAATGTAGTGATCATGTCCCCCCTAACTCTTCTGTCTTCCAGCGAAGTGAGGTTCAATTCCCGCAGTCTCTCCTCGTAGCTCATACCTCTCAGCTCAGGTACTAGTCTGGTGGTAAATCTTTGAACCTTTTCCAGTTTAGTCTTATCCTTGACTAGATATGGACTCCATGCTGGGGCTGCATACTCCAGAATTGGTCTGACATATGTGGTATACAAAGTTCTGAATGATTCTTTACACAAGTTTCTGAATGCCGTTCTTATGTTGGCCTCTTGTGGTGAGGGTGTTGTGTTGGGGGTCTTGTGGTGAGGGTGTTGTGTTGGGGGTCTTGTGGTGAGGGTGTTGTGTTGGGGGTCATGTGGTGAGGGTGTTGTGTTGGGGTCTTGTGGTGAGGGTGTTGTGTTGGGGGTCTTGTGGTGAGGGCTGTTGTGTTGGGGGTCTTGTGGTGAGGGTGTTGTGTTGGGGTCTTGTGGTGAGGGTGTTGTGTTGGGGGTCTTGTGGTGAGGGCTGTTGTGTTGGGGGTCTTGTGGTGAGGGTGTTGTGTTGGGGGTCTTGTGGTGAGGGTGTTGTGTTGGGGGTCTTGTGGTGAGGGTGTTGTGTTGGGGGTCATGTGGTGAGGGTGTTGTGTTGGGGTCTTGTGGTGAGGGTGTTGTGTTGGGGGTCTTGTGGTGAGGGCTGTTGTGTTGGGGGTCTTGTGGTGAGGGTGTTGTGTTGGGGTCTTGTGGTGAGGGTGTTGTGTTGGGGGTCTTGTGGTGAGGGCTGTTGTGTTGGGGTCTTGTGGTGAGGGTGTTGTGTTGGGGGTCTTGTGGTGAGGGTGTTGTGTTGGGGTCTTGTGGTGAGGGTGTTGTGTTGGGGTCTTGTGGTGAGGGTGTTGTGTTGGGGGTCTTGAGGTGAGGGTGTTGTGTTGGGGGTCTTGAGGTGAGGGTGTTGTGTTGGGGGTCTTGTGGTGAGGGTGTTGTGTTGGGGGTCTTGAGGTGAGGGTGTTGTGTTGGGGTCTTGAGGTGAGGGTGTTGTGTTGGGGGTCTTGTGGTGAGGGTGTTGTGTTGGGGGTCTTGAGGTGAGGGTGTTGTGTTGGGGGTCTTGAGGTGAGGGTGTTGTGTTGGGGGTCTTGTGGTGAGGGTGTTGTGTTGGGGGTCTTGAGGTGAGGGCTGTTGTGTTGGGGGTCTTGTGGTGAGGGTGTTGTGTTGGGGGTCTTGTGGTGAGGGTGTTGTGTTGGGGTCTTGTGGTGAGGGTGTTGTGTTGGGGGTCTTGTGGTGAGGGCTGTTGTGTTGGGGTCTTACGGTAGAAGTCGAGGAGAGGAGAGCATCCAGGCGGAGACCTTTATCAATAACAACTGCAGTTCTCAGCACATGAGGATAACAGAAAGGATAACTGACCATAATGCCATAGAAGACAACTCCCATGGGCAGTGGGGGATAGAGGTGACCGGGTCAGGAGGTCAAGAAGACTAAGATGACTGGACTCAGGGCATCAACCGCATCAATCGCTGAGATGTAAGTCTCGTCTTAACCCTATACTCAGACCTTGATGAAGCACTTGGCAGAGTGCGACAAACTCTTCACATAAAATACACAAAAACAAGAGTGTGGGTTTTTAATCCCATGTTGTTATGTCTGTGAGAAAACATTGCCGTTAATTAAATGAATTATTATTGTGAAAGTCAGTAGGAGGAAACGCCCTAGCTCACACCACCACCATGACTTGTGCTCTAGGGCACTAGCTTGTGTCGGAAATCCAACACACATGTAAACATAGTATAGTTAGCCATTAACAGAACATTAAGGAGAATGGGAGATTTCGCGACATCATCACAACATCACGCATATTAAGCTCCACAACTATTCTTTAAACAACAGTCTAGTGTTTAAACTTAATATAAAAGTATTCACTAGGACTGGATATAATTAAATATACCATAAAACTGAAGCTAGCCTCCCTATGTCCCTAAGACAGAGTAGGAACCAGGAATATTATTGGAACACAGCCTCTGGGAAAGAGAGAGCGAGTCATGCTCTCACACACAGACACTGAATGTAAACAAACACGGGAGGGCGTCTCACAACACGCACCCCCTCGTCAAAGACTCCAAATTATGAGTCGACCAACCGAGAAATTGCTATAGTGACCTCTACAACGAAGAGAAGAGCTGAGTATCCGACTTGTTTTATATCTATCTTTAGGAGGCCTTATAATTTTAGATAGAAACATGCCAGTTATGCAGTGGGCTTAAAGCCCAATCTAAGTGACTCTAGCTCTTTGCACAATCGCCATAATATTTGACATGTCACACCTGTACTTTATATGTATTTGCCAGTCTTTACATTGTAGTCATTCGGCAGGTAAGCTTGTGATATGGAGATATTAGTTGAGCTGACCACCTGCAAGAAACAATGACTTCTTGCATACACTACCTGTTCCACCGACGCCACATGAGAGCCAGCCGCCATTACATGGCACACCCTAGACCACATGTGGCCAACCCAACACAGATGTTGCAACATCTCACACAGCCTAATCAGGCCATATCAACCACACAGCTAATGACTCCTATTTAACTTTGTACTAACCCATATAATTATAATATTGAGTAATACTAACCTTACTGTAGTCTAATCCACTATAGGTGGTATAATTTAAATGAAATTAATATTAAGTTTATAGCTTATTATATCACCACTCATTATGGGATAAGCTGTGAAATAATAAAAAAACACTATGTGTAGTAAACCTGGCAGGCTGAATTTACATACAGTCCACCATTTGAAGTAACCAAAAATTATAAAGTAAATAAAACTGAGAAAATAAATATTCACTAATTAAAAAGCCCCTACTGCCTGCTATAGGATTACCCCACAGCTTGGGAGTATACCAAGTGAGCGGGTTCGAATCTCCTGAGGATTCGAACTGACCTTTCTCACTGATACATCACATTAATGGCATTTTTATTATTATCACAAATTAGCCGGTGTACAATTGTCTTTACAATGATTAGTCTCATTAACTGGTCATTATACAGTAACCATCAACCACAACTAACCATGGCTTCCCACTCGTGGGACACCAACACACAAGGTGTGACATGTTATCACTCAGTAGCCCTTGTGAGCAAGATAACCAGTGATGGACGGTCAGTCTCTGTCAGTCGTGTGTACGATATCAGACAACCTGTCATTGTCTCTAAATGTCACTTCGTTATCACTAACACAAACCTCAGTTAGTGACTACCACCATCTGGTGGACAGCTTCCATCAGTCAGCTGCCGCCAACAGGGAAGATCTTCTCATAAATTAATAAATGTTAAATTCATTCAGTAAACAAATAGAGCTGTCAATAGCCAGTTGACTGTAACTGCCAAGTGTCTCCAGTCAACAACCACTACTGAAATTAGTGTTCTATTATTTAGTGCCAACTTTGTAACTACAAGGTAAAATCTTGAGTGTCACTTGAGTGTCACTAGAGTGTGACATTACAAGAATTTTACCAGACAAGGGATTTCATAAATCAACTTTATAGGTTAAAACGTGTCAACTAAAGTGCTGACACTAGCCCCGTGTCAACTAGTGGCTGCCACTAGGCCGTGTCAACTAGTGGCTGACACTAGCCCCGTGTCAACTAGTGGCTGCCACTAGGCCGTGTCAACTAGTGGCTGATAATAGTGTCAACTAGTGTCTGCCACTAGCTCATCTCAATACGTGGCTGTCACTAGCCTGTATACACTAGTGGCAGACACTAGTAGGTGCCGACTAGTGGCTACCACTAGCCCATGTCAAATAGTGGTTGATACAAGTCTGTGACAACTAATACGTGCCAACTAGTGGGGTGATATTAATTCGAATCAATTAGTGAGTGATGTTAATTCGTGTCAACTAACGGCTGACACTATTCCGTGTCAACAAGTGGATGCCAGTGGCTCATTAACTAGTGGCAGTATAGCGAGCTAGACTCTCTCTCTCTCTCTTTCTCTCTCTCTCTCTGTCTGTCTGTCTGTCTCTCTCTCTCTCTCTCTCTCTCTCTCTCTCTCTCTCTCTCTCTCTCTCTCTCTCTCTCTCTCTCTCTCTCTCTCTCTCTCTCTCTCTCTCTCTCTCTCTCTCTTTCTCTCTCTCTCTCTGTCTGTCTGTCTCTCTCTCTCTCTCTCTCTCTCTCTCTCTCTCTCTCTCTCTCTCTCTCTCTCTCTCTCTCTCTCTCTCTCTCTCTCTCTCTCTCTCTCTCTCTCACACACACACTCACACACTCCAAGTGCTATATAGTCGTAATGCCTTAGTGCTAATTACCTACCTTGTCAAAAGCCTTTTTCAACTAGTGGTAGCCACTAGCCCTTGTTAACTAATGGATGCTGCTAGCTCATGGTAGTGAGTGTCACAAGTCAATGTTAACTAGTGGCTGCCTCTAGCCCCTAGTGTCAACTAGAGGCTGATACTAGTCCGTATCAGCTAGTGGCTGCCACTAGCCCGTGTCAGCTAGTGGCTGCCACTAGCCCGTGTCAACTAGTGTCTGCCACTAGCCCGTGTCAGCTAGTGTCTGCCACTAGCCCGTGTCAACTAGTGTCTGCCACTAGTCCGTGTCAACAAATGTCTGCCACTAGCCCGTGTCAACTAGTGTCTGCCACTAGCCCGTGTCAACTAATGTCTGCCACTAGCCCGTGTCAACAAATGTCTGCCACTAGCCCGTGTCAACTAGTGTCTGCCACTAGCCCGTGTCAACTAATGTCTGCCACTATCCCGTGTCAACTAGTGTCTGCCACTAGTCCGTGTCAAATAGTAAATGATTAACGTTTGTGTCAACTAGTGGCTGTCACTAGACCGTGTCAACTAGTGGTTGCCATTAGTCCGTGTCAACTAGTGACTGCTACTAGCTCGTGTCAATTAATGGCTGCCACTAGGCTGTGTCAACTTATGGCTGTCACTAGCCCGTACGAGCAAACGGCGGGCGTGCAGGGTAAATAGCCCACTAGGTAAACTAGTCAAAGATCTCGGGCCGAAAATTATGGACTTGTGAAGCCATGGTCTAACAAAGGGACCACCACAAGCCTACTGGGACCCTGACTCAACAAGCTGTGACGTAAGTACTTAGGAGCCTGTACATCTTTTCTCAATCACCGACAGCCTTTGTTTGCATTTATTAAATCGTTTACGAGAATGGAAACTCAGTCAAAATGTTATTTTTGTTATAAACAGCCTCCTGGTGCTTCGTAGCTCATGAGCAATTTAATATATGTAAACTAAGCCGCCAGAGACTGAGGAAAGGTGTACAGGTCTCGTAATTGGTCACTGTAACCGCTCGTTGAATGTAACTTATTCGTAGAACTATCTAATCTATGAAACTGATCAACTAGAGGTAGTAATTGTCTGTGATACGGGGAGTGGGCGACGGTTCCTGCTCTTAAGAGAGGACCGTCTGGTTCATAGAGTTTTAATCCGTGCTTTTAGTGTGTTAGTGACGGGTGAGGGTGGTGGTGGTGGTGGTCCGGGTGGTGGTGGTGGTGGTGGTGGTAGTGGTGGTCCGGGTGGTGGTAGTGGTAGTGGTGGTGGTGGTCCGGGTGGTGGTAGTGGTGGTCCGGGTGGTGGTAGTGGTGGTGGTCCGGGTGGTGGTAGTGGTGGTCCGGGTGGTGGTAGTGGTCCGGGTGGTGGTAGTGGTGGTCCGGGTGGTGGTAGTGGTGGTCCGGGTGGTGGTAGTGGTGGTCCGGGTGGTGGTAGTGGTGGTCCGGGTGGTGGTGGTGGTCCGGGTGGTGGTCCGGGTGGTGGTAGTGGTGGTCCGGGTGGTGGTAGTGGTGGTCCGGGTGGTGGTAGTGGTGGTCCGGGTGGTGGTAGTGGTGGTCCGGGTGGTGGTAGTGGTGGTCCGGGTGGTGGTAGTGGTGGTCCGGGTGGTGGTAGTGGTGGTCCGGGTGGTGGTAGTGGTGGTGGTGGTGGTAGTGGTGGTCCGGGTGGTGGTAGTGGTGGTAGTGGTGGTGGTAGTGGTGGTGGTATATTGTGTCAACTCACTGTACCAGATGACATGTGACCTTGTATACCTGGCAGTGCTCATTCTCCTGCTGCGTTACTACTGGTTAAGGGTGGTGGTAAAAGGCGGTATAATACGCTTAGTGTCTATGTCATACGAAGCTACGCAGAGAGTTACGCATGCGTGGTGAGTCATCCAAAGCGCCCTACGGGAGGTGACGAACTTCACTCATAGCTGAAAAGTGTTGATTACTAAAGCCGGAGTTGAGAGAGACTCCCTACAGGCGGCGTGTGAGTCAACAAAGCGGCCATACACTGCTCGGTTACACTCCCGTCACACACCGCAAGCTCAACACATATGCTGGCTCTCAAACTAAAAAAATCAGATCAGATTTACATAATGCATTAAAACAATGGAATGTTAGCGATATACAGACCAATTACAGCAAGGGCCTGCGATGTCTCTCAACTATGATTAGGGCTGGGGGGGGGGGGGAGGGAGGGGGCGTGGGACGAGGAGGGGCGGGTGTTGGAGGAGGGGGCAGGCTGGGAGGGCCACTCACTCCATGATCTACCGTGATCTTCACGTCTCCTCCACGCCAACCACCAGCGCCACCGACAACTGCAATTAAACTGGTCTACATTTCAAATATTATTACATTGAGAAAAGTGGTGTAATGGTGGTGGTGAGGCCATTAGCGTGGCACAGTGCCACCTTGGCAAGACGAGGAGGCGTGGGATCAGTCGCAGGAGGATGGCGGAGAGGAGGCACGGTAGACCTGGCCAGGCAGCTCGCCCCCTCCTGGGGTCACGTGGTGGTGGTGGTGGGGAGGTGTGTTATAGCAGCGGCAGCAGCAGCAGCCACAGCAGCGGCAGCAGCAGCATAGGCAGCAACAGCGGCAGCAGCAGGAGGAGAGGAACGGAACGCAAGGTACAGGATGAGGGACCGGGATGGGTGTGGGGGGGGGGGGGAGGGTGTGTGTGTGTGTGTGTGTGTGTGTGTGTGTGTGTGAGAGAGAGAGAGAGAGAGAGAGAAAGAGTCAGCGGAGAGAGAAAAAAGGGAGATAAAGAGACAAGGGGAGAGAGAGAGAGAGAGAGAGAGAGAGAGAGAGAGAGAGAGAGAGAGAGAGAGAGAGAGAGAGAGAGAGAGAGAGAGAGAGAGAGAGAGAGAGAGAGAGAGAGTCAGGGGAGACAAAGAGACAAGGGGACAGAGAGTCAGAAGGGAGAGAGAGAGAGAGAGAGAGAGAGAGAGGAAGAGAGAGAGAGAGAGAGAGAGTCAGGGGAGACAAAGAGACAAGGGGACAGAGAGTCAGAAGGGAGAGAGAGAGAGCGCATGAGGGCTGGGAGTGAGGTGCGGCAGGAGCAGGAGCAGGAGGGGCGGGAAGAGCGCGATGTACGCCAGAGCCTACGCTTACTGTAACAAACGGGGCACACTCAGCCCCCCGCCAAACCTCCAAGGAGCGTTCCTGCAACAGAACGTCCAGCTGAGCACCGTGGTAACGCGGGTCTCGGCGCCTGGCGAGTGGACCGTCTGCCGGCTAGAGAGCATTACGACCACCAGGAGGAGTATTATAGCTTAATTTCCTCCCTGTCATAACATCTTCCTCCACAAGCTTCGTAAACATGACATCTACCTCCCAAGGACACCCAGACACCATCCTCTGTGGCGTGGGACCTGCTGCCCTTCGTCCCTTCGTCTTGAGAGTGCTAATGTTACAGTTATCCGGCGCCGGGTGCACTAAGGACGCTCGGATCTATGACAGGGAATAACCACTTCACGTCATATGTTAGAGGGATCATTTTGTTGTTTTGCCAATGTTCAGAGCAGGTCATTTTATTTATTTAATTGTGATGCAAAAAAAAAACCCAGCCTTTTGCAAGATTTTCTTCAATTTAAGTGACAATTCTGCTAGGACTGAGAGCGTGTGGAGGCACACGAGGCTACAGCAACATGGTGACTGTTGCGAGGACTGGTGGACTCCTCGCCCCGGGCGGGCACACCCAAGTACGGGGGGAGAGATATTACTAGGCTATACGGCGCTGTACTAGGCAAGGGAAGGCTTCTCACTAGGCCGGAACACCCACTCGCCAGGAGGGAGACGCTGTATAATGATTTGGAATGTTTTGCCACTAAAACTAAAAAGAGATCAATTACTTCTATAAAAATTCAGTTCTACATGATATACACACACATAGTGCAAGATGATTACTTTAAAATTATTTATGCTTTAGAAGCAATGATTATATAGAGAGAGAGACTTTAATAAGTGTCATTATCAAAGAAGCGTGCAGGACTTTTTCCCAGACAAGTTAGACTTGATGCATCAAAGAGAAACATGCATATATATATATATATTGAATTCTAAAATGTACTATCCTAGTTTATGACACACATACACTATGAATTACACTGGTAATATTGCTTACTTAATTCACATAAATACTTTCAGAAATTATTTACACGCTACAGACAGACACGAAATCTAAATCTAAGTAATTCTTCGGTATGATGAACAAAATTACTGTCTTAGATGGAAACACATTTTTGATGAATATCAAGTTGCATGGCAACTTACCCTAGTATTTATTTATATATACAAGAGTTGTTACATTCTTGTACAGCCACTAGTACGCGTAGCGTTTCGGGCAGGTCCTTAATCCTATGGTCCCTGGAATACGACCCCCGCGAACAAATAGTTTAACAACCAGGGGTCAGATTCACGAAGCAGTTAAGCAAGTACTTGCGAACGTGTACATCTTTCCTCAATCTTTGACTGCTTTGGTTACATTTATTAAACAGTTTACGAGCATGAAAACTTCCCAATCAACTGTTGTTATTGTTATAAACAGCCTCCTGGTGCTTCGGAGCTCATTAACTGTTTACATTATTTGCGCATTAACAAAGCCGCCAAAGATTGAGAAAAGATGTACAGGTTCGTAAGTACTTGTGTAACTGCTTCGTGAATGTAACTCCAAGTACACATTTTACTCTTGAGTTAAACTGAGGCAACAGTTAAGGATTTGGGCCCAGTAAATCCTCCCCGGCCAGGATACGAACCCAGGACAAAGAGCTCGCGAAACGCCATGCGAGCGTCCTAACCACTACATCACGCGGGCTGCCATAGAGTAGCATGGTGAATGGCAAGTTACCCTGGCACCATGATGAATGGCAAGATGTTGTCATTAATCGCCCCTTAAAACAATCCACCAACACACACACACACACACACACACACACACACACACACACACACACACACACACACACACACACACACACACACACACACACACACACACACACACGCACACACACACACACACCACTGTAACTATCGTTATCTCCAACTACCCGGGACAGACAGGCAATACACATACATCAGCCGCACTATTGCCCATGTGTGCGCCTCGCTGGCTGCCCGCTACACGCCACCAACCCCGAGGCTCTGAGACACTGAATACTTCCCATCGTCGGACACCCATTGTCAGTCTTCCTGAGACATGAGGTTTACACACTGTATGACAACCTCACAATTGTTCCCCTGACAACGATGTGGCGACCCTCTGGTAAGTTTACTGGCTGGTGGTGACGAGTGACCAGCACCATATAGTGACCAGCACCACAGTGATCAGCACCACAGTGATCAGCACCACAGTGATCAGCACCACAGTGATCAGCACCACAGTGATCAGCACCACAGTGATCAGCACCACAGTGACCAGCACCACAGTGACCTGCACCACAGTGACCAGCACCACAGTGACCAGCACCACAGTGATCAGCACCACAGTGACCAGCACCACAGTGACCAGCACCACAGTGATCAGCACCACAGTGACCAGCACCACAGTGATCAGCACAACAGTGACCAGCACCACAGTGACCAGCACCACAGTGACCAGCACCACAGTGACCAGCACCACAGTCACCAGCACCACAGTGATCAGCACCACAGTGACCAGCACCACAGTGATCAGCACCACAGTGACCAGCACCACAGTGACCAGCACCATAGTGATCAGCACCATAGTGATCAGCACCACAGTGATCAGCACCACAGTGACCAGCACCACAGTGACCAGCACCACAGTGATCAGCACCACAATGACCAGCACCATAGTGATCAGCACCACAGTGACCAGCACCACAGTGACCAGCACCACAGTGACCAGCACCACAGTGATCAGCATCACAGTGATCAGCATCACAGTGACCAGCACCACAGTCACCAGCACCACAGTCACCAGCACCACAGTGATCAGCACCACAGTGATCAGCACCACAGTGACCAGCATCACAGTGATCAGCACCACAGTGATCAGCACCACAGTGATCAGCACCACAGTGATCAGCACCACAGTGATCAGCACCACAGTCACCAGCACCACAGTGATCAGCACCACAGTGACCAGCACCATAGTGACCAGCACCACATTGATCAGCACCATAGTGACCAGCACAACAGTGATCAGCATCACAGTGACCAGCACCACAGTGACCAGCACCACAGTGACCAGCACCACAGTGACCAGCACCACAGTGATCAGGATCACAGTGATCAGCATCACAGTGACCAGCACCACAGTGACCAGCACCACAGTCACCAGCACCACAGTGATCAGCACCACAGTGATCAGCACCACAGTGACCAGCACCACAGTGACCAGCACCTTAGTGACCAGCATCACAGTGACCAGCACCACAGTGACCAGCACCACAGTCACCAGCACCACAGTGATCAGCACCACAGTGACCAGCACCACAGTGACCAGCACCATAGTGACCAGCACCACAGTGACCAGCATCACAGTGATCAGCACCACAGTGACCAGCACCATAGTGACCAGCACCACAGTGACCAGCACCACAGTGACCAGCACCACAGTGACCAGCACCATAGTGACCAGCATCACAGTGACCAGCACCACAGTGACCAGCATCACAGTGATCAGCACCACAGTGACCAGCACCATAGTGACCAGCACCACAGTGACCAGCACCACAGTGACCAGCACCACAGTGATCAGCACCATAGTGACCAGCATCACAGTGACCAGCATCATAGTGACCAGCATCACAGTGATCAGCACCACAGTGACCAGCACCACATTGATCAGCACCACAGTGACCAGCACCATAGTGACCAGCACCACAGTGACCAGCACCATAGTGACCAGCATCACAGTGACCAGCACCATAGTGACCAGCACCACAGTGACCAGCACCACAGTGACCAGCACCACAGTGATCAGCACCATAGTGACCAGCATCACAGTGACCAGCATCATAGTGACCAGCATCACAGTGATCAGCACCACAGTGACCAGCACCACATTGATCAGCACCACAGTGACCAGCATCATAGTGACCAGCATCACAGTGATCAGCACCACAGTGACCAGCACCACATTGATCAGCACCACAGTGACCAGCACCATAGTGACCAGCACCACAGTGACCAGCACCACATTGATCAGCACCACAGTGACCAGCACCATAGTGATCAGCACCACAGTGACCAGCATCATAGTGACCAGCATCACAGTGACCAGCATCATAGTGACCAGCATCACAGTGATCAGCACCACAGTGACCAGCACCACATTGATCAGCACCACAGTGACCAGCACCATAGTGACCAGCACCACAGTGACCAGCACCACAGTGACCAGCACCACAGTGACCAGCACCACAGTGACCAGCACCATAGTGACCAGCACCATAGTGACAAGCACCACAGTGACCAGCACCACAGTGACCAGCATCACAGTGACCAGCATCATAGTGACCAGCATCACAGTGACCAGCACCACAGTGACCAGCATCACAGTGATCAGCACCATAGTGACCAGCACCACAGTGACCAGCACCACAGTGACCAGCACCACAGTGATCAGCACCACAGTGATCAGCACCACAGTGACCAGCATCACAGTGATCAGCACCACAGTGATCAGCACCACAGTGACCAGCACCATAGTGACCAGCACCATAGTGACCAGCACCACAGTGACCAGCACCATAGTGACCAGCATCACAGTGATCAGCACCACAGTGATCAGCACCACAGTGATCAGCACCACAGTGACCAGCACCACAGTGATCAGCACCACAGTGATCAGCACCACAGTGATCAGCACCACAGTGACCAGCACCACAGTGACCAGCACCACAGTGATCAGCACCACAGTGATCAGCACCACAGTGATCAGCACCACAGTGATCAGCACCACAGTGACCAGCATCACAGTGACCAGCATCACAGTGATCAGCACCACAGTGATCAGCACCACAGTGACCAGCACCACAGTGATCAGCACCACAGTGACCAGCACCATAGTGACCAGCATCACAGTGACCAGCACCACAGTGACCAGCACCACAGTGACCAGCACCACAGTGACCAGCACCATAGTGACCAGCACCATAGTGACCAGCACCACAGTGACCAGCACCACAGTGACCAGCACCACAGTGACCAGCACCACAGTGACCAGCACCATAGTGACCAGCACCATAGTGACCAGCACCACAGTGACCAGCACCACAGTGACCAGCACCACAGTGACCAGCACCACAGTGACCAGCATCACAGTGATCAGCACCATAGTGACCAGCACCACAGTGACCAGCACCACAGTGACCAGCACCACAGTGATCAGCACCACAGTGATCAGCACCACAGTGACCAGCATCACAGTGATCAGCACCACAGTGATCAGCACCACAGTGACCAGCACCATAGTGACCAGCACCATAGTGACCAGCACCACAGTGACCAGCACCATAGTGACCAGCATCACAGTGATCAGCACCACAGTGATCAGCACCACAGTGATCAGCACCACAGTGACCAGCACCACAGTGATCAGCACCACAGTGATCAGCACCACAGTGATCAGCACCACAGTGACCAGCACCACAGTGACCAGCACCACAGTGATCAGCACCACAGTGATCAGCACCACAGTGATCAGCACCACAGTGATCAGCACCACAGTGACCAGCATCACAGTGACCAGCATCACAGTGATCAGCACCACAGTGATCAGCACCACAGTGACCAGCACCACAGTGATCAGCACCACAGTGACCAGCACCATAGTGACCAGCATCACAGTGACCAGCACCACAGTGACCAGCACCACAGTGACCAGCACCACAGTGATCAGCACCACAGTGATCAGCACCACAGTGATCAGCACAGTGACCAGCACCACAGTGACCAGCATCACAGTGATCAGCACCACAGTGACCAGCATCACAGTGACCAGCACCACAGTGACCAGCATCACAGTGACCAGCACCACAGTGACCAGCATCACAGTGACCAGCACCACAGTGACCAGCACCACAGTGACCAGCACCACAGTGATCAGCACCACAGTGACCAGCATCACAGTGATCAGCACCACAGTGACCAGCATCACAGTGACCAGCACCACAGTGACCAGCATCACAGTGACCAGCACCACAGTGATCAGCACCATAGTGACCAATCCAGGAAACAATTTTAAGTTTCCACAACGTTCCTGGAAAGTGTTAGAAAGTAGTGGAAACGTTTGTTTTCACGTATTAGATGTGTTATTTTGTGTGGTTTTAAAAAGGTTTCCAAAACTTAAACAAAACCTACGTACCTAACCCTAATTTGAAACTTTCTGACACCTTTTATACCCTAATTTGAAACTTTCTGACACCTTTTATACCCTAATTTGAAACGTTGTGACATCTTTTGTACCCTAATTTGAAACGTTGTGACATCTTTTGTACCCTAATTTGAAACGTTGTGACATCTTTTGTACCCTAATTTGAAACGTTGTGACATCTTTTGTACCCTAATTTGAAACGTTGTGACATCTTTTGTACCCTAATTTGAAACGTTGTGACATCTTTTGTACCCTAATTTGAAACGTTGTGACATCTTTTGTACCCTAATTTGAAACGTTGTGACACCTTTTGTACCCTAATTTGAAACGTTGTGACATCTTTTGTACCCTAATTTGAAACGTTGTGACACCTTTTGTACCCTAATTTGAAACGTTGTGACACCTTTTGTACCCTAATTTGAAACTTTGTGACACCTTTTGTACCCTAATTTGAAACTTTGTGACATCTTTTATTAAGTGTTTAAAGTTAAAATGCTAAAATAAGAATAAAATAGGCAAATGAAAATATATAGAAATATATTTCTACATTTGGTAAAATAAGAAAGGATCAAAATGAAGGTGGGTTCATCATTTTTATTAATTTATCATTTGTAGCAGCGTGGTGTAGTAGCCTGGTGTAGTAGCCTGGTGTAGTGACGTGGTGTAGTAGCGTGGTGTAGTAGCCTGGTGTAGTAGCCTGGTGTAGTAGACTGGTGTAGTAGCCTAGTGTAGTAGCGTAGTGTAGTAGCCTGGTGTAGTAGCCTAGTGTAGTGGCCTGGTGTAGTAGCGTGGTGTAGTAGCCCGGTGTAGTAGCCTAGTGTAGTAGCCTAGTGTAGTAGCGTAGTGTAGTAGCCTGGTGTAGTAGCCTAGTGTAGTGGCCTGGTGTAGTAGCCTGGTGTAGTAGCCTGGTGTAGTAGCCTGGTGTAGTAGCTTGGTGTAGTAGCCTGGTGTAGTAGCCTGGTGTAGTAGCCTGGTGTAGTAGCCCGGGGTAGTAGTCTGGTGTAGTGACGTGGTGTAGTAGTCTGGTGTAGTGACGTGGTGTAGTAGCGTGGTGTAGTAACGTGGTGTAGTAGCGTGGTGTAGTAGCCTGGTGTAGTAGACTGGTGTAGTGGCCTGGTGTAGTAGCCTGGTGTAGTAGCCTGGTGTAGTAGCCCGGTGTAGTAGCCTAGTGTAGTAGCCTAGTGTAGTAGCGTAGTGTAGTAGCCTGGTGTAGTAGCCTAGTGTAGTGGCCTGGTGTAGTAGCGTGGTGTAGTAGCCTGGTGTAGTAGACTGGTGTAGTGGCTTGGTGTAGTAGCGTGGTGTAGTAGCCCGGTGTAGTAGTCTGGTGTAGTAGCATGGTGTAGTAGCCTGGTGTAGTAGCCTGGTGTAGTAGCGTGGTGTAGTAGCCCGGTGTAGTAGCATGGTGTAGTAACGTGGTGTAGTAGCCTGGTGTAGTAGCCTGGTGTAGTAGCGTGGTGTAGTAGCCTGGTGTAGTAGCCTAGTGTAGTAGCCTGGTGTAGTAGCCTGGTGTAGTAGCCTGGTGTAGTGGCCTGGTGTAGTAGCATGGTGTAGTAGCGTGGTGTAGTAGCGTGGTATAGTAGCCTGGTGTAGTAGCCTGGTGTAGTAGCCCGGTGTAGTAGCCAAGTGTAGTAGCCTAGTGTAGTAGCGTAGTGTAGTAGCCTGGTGTAGTAGCCTGGTGTAGTAGCCTGGTGTAGTAGCCTAGTGTAGTAGCCTAGTGTAGTAGCCTAGTGTAGTAGCCTGGTGTAGTAGCCTGGTGTAGTAGCCTGGTGTAGTAGCCTGGTGTAGTAGCCTGGTGTAGTAGCCTGGTGTAGTAGCGTGGTGTAGTAGCGTGGTGTAGTAGCCTAGTGTAGTAGCCTAGTGTAGTAGCCTGGTGTAGTAGCATGGTGTAGTGGCCTGGTGTAGTAGCCATGGTGTAGTAGCCTGGTGTAGTAGCCTGGTGTAGTAGCCCGGTGTAGTAGCCTAGTGTAGTAGCGTAGTGTAGTAGCGTAGTGTAGTAGCCTGGTGTAGTAGCCTGGTGTAGTAGCCTAGTGTAGTAGCCTAGTGTAGTAGCCTAGTGTAGTAGCCTGGTGTAGTAGCCTAGTGTAGTAGCCTAGTGTAGTAGCCTAGTGTAGTAGCCTGGTGTAGTAGCATGGTGTAGTGGCCTGGTGTAGTAGCCATGGTGTAGTAGCCTGGTGTAGTAGCCATGGTGTAGTAGCCCGGTGTAGTAGCCTAGTGTAGTAGCCTAGTGTAGTAGCGTAGTGTAGTAGCCTGGTGTAGTAGCCTGGTGTAGTAGCCTAGTGTAGTAGCCTAGTGTAGTAGCCTGGTGTAGTAGCCTGGTGTAGTAGCGTGGTGTAGTAGCGTGGTGTAGTAGCCTGGTGTAGTAGCCTAGTGTAGTAGCCTGGTGTAGTAGCCTGGTGTAGTAGCGTGGTGTAGTAGCGTGGTGTAGTAGCCTGATGTAGTAGCCTGGTGTAGTAGTCTGGTGTAGTAGCGTGGTGTAGTAGTCTGGTGTAGTAGCATGGTGTAGTAGCCTGGTGTAATAGCCTGGTGTAGTAGCCTGGTGTAGTAGCGTGGTGTAGTAGCGTGATGTAGTAGCCTGGTGTAGTAGTCTGGTGTAGTAGCCTGGTGAAGTAGTCTGGTGTAGTAGCATGGTGTAGTAGCCTGGTGTAGTAGCCTGGTGTAGTAGCCTGGTGTAGTAGCGTGGTGTAGTAGCCTGGTGTAGTAGCGTGGTGTAGTAGCCCGGTGTAGTAGCATGGTGTAGTAGCCTGGTGTAGTAGCCTGGTGTAGTAGCCTGGTGTAGTGGCCTGGTGTAGTAGCCTGGTGTAGTAGCCTGGTGTAGTAGCCCGGTGTAGTAGCCTAGTGTAGTAGCCTAGTGTAGTAGCGTAGTGTAGTAGCCTGGTGTAGTAGCCTGGTGTAGTAGCGTGGTGTAGTAGCCTGGTGTAGTGACGTGGTGTAGTGACGTGGTGTAGTAGCCTGGTGTAGTGGCCTGGTGTAGTAGCCTGGTGTAGTAGCCTGGTGTAGTAGCCTGGAGTAGTATCCTGGTGTAGTTGCCTGGTGTAGTAGCGTGGTGTAGTAGCGTGGTGTAGTAGCCTGGTGTAGTAGTCTGGTGTAGTAGCCTGGTGTAGTAGCCTGGTGTAGTAGCCTGGTGTAGTAGCGTGGTGTAGTAGCGTGATGTAGTAGCCTGGTGTAGTAGTCTGGTGTAGTAGCCTGGTGTAGTAGTCTGGTGTAGTAGCATGGTGTAGTAGCCTGGTGTAGTAGCCTGGTGTAGAAGCGTGGTGTAGTAGCCTGGTGTAGTAGCGTGGTGTAGTAGTCCGGTGTAGTAGCATGGTGTAGTAGCGTGGTGTAATCGCCTGGTGTAGTAGCCTGGTGTAGTAGCCTAGTGTAGTAGCGTGGTGTAGTAGCGTGGTGTAGTAGCCTGGTGTAGTGGTGTGGTGTAGTAGCCTGGTGTAGTAGCCTGGTGTAGTAGCGTGGTGTAGTAGCCTGGTGTAGTGACGTGGTGTAGTAGCCTGGTGTAGTAGCCTGGTGTAGTAGCCTGGTGTAGTAGCCTGGTGTAGTAGCCTGGTGTAGTAGCGTGGTGTAGTAGCGTGGTGTAGTGACGTGGTGTAGTAGCCTGGTGTAGTGGCCTAGTGTAGTAGCCTGGTGTAGTAGCCTGGTGTAGTAGCCTGGTGTAGTAGCGTGGTGTAGTAGCCTGGTGTAGTAGCGTGGTGTAGTAGACTGGTGTAGTGGCGTGGTGTAGTAGCCTGGTGTAGTAGCGTGGTGTAGTAGCCTGGTGTAGTAGCGTGGTGTAGTAGCCTGGTGTAGTAGCGTGGTGTAGTAGCCTGGTGTAGTCGCCTGGTGTAGTAGCCTGGTGTAGTAGCATGGTGTAGTAGCATGGTGTAGTAGCCTGGTGTATTAGCTTGGTGTAGTAGACTGGTGTAGTAGCCTGGTGTAGTAGCCTGGTGTAGTAGCTTGGTGTAGTAGCCTAGTGTAGTAGCCTGGTGTAGTAGCCTGGTGTAGTAGCCTAGTGTAGTAGCCTGGTGTAGTAGCCTGGTGTAGTAGCCTAGTGTAGTAGACTGGTGTAGTAGCCTGGTGTAGTAGCCTGGTGTAGTAGACTCGTGTAGTAGCATGGTGTAGTAGCTTGGTGTAGTAGCCTGGTGTAGTAGCCTGGTGTAGTAGACTCGTGTAGTAGCCTGGTGTAGTAGCCTGGTGTAGTAGCATGGTGAAGTAGCCTGGTGTAGTAGCCTGGTGTAGTAGCATGGTGTAGTAGCCTGGTGTAGTAGCTTGGTGTAGTAGCCTGGTGTAGTAGCATGGTGTAGTAGCGTGGTGTAGTAGCCTGGTGTAGTAGCCTGGTGTAGTAGCGTGGTGTAGTAGCGTGGTGTAGTTGCTTGGTGTAGTAGCCTGGTGTAGTAGCCTGGTGTAGTAGCGTGGTGTAGTAGCCTGGGTAGTAGCCTGGTGTAGTAACGTGGTGTAGTAGACTGGTGTAGTAGCATGGTGTATTGGCGTGGTGTAGTAGCCTGGGTAGTAGCCTGGTGTAGTAGGCTAGTGTAGTATCCTGGTGTAGTGGTGTGCTGTAGTAGCATGGTGTAGTGGTTGGTTGGTGTAGTGGTGTAGTTGTTCGCATTTGTGTTTCTCACGTGTGCCCCAAAGAATGAGGTGATTTGATAAAATACTATGCTCAAGATTACCATCAAAGCGCCGTCGGGATGATGGGGTAAATAGCTTCGGCTACCATCATCTTTTGGACGTTCGTGATGGTCGAGTGGTGAAGGTGTCCTGTACACCAGTTGCTTAGTGCTCCTGGCAGTATGGGTTCGAGTCACTTCTGGGGTGTGAGTTTTCAGTTATATATATATATATATATATATATATATATATATATATATATATATATATATATATATATATATATATATATATATATATATATATATATTTGTAGCAGTCTTTCTTGTAAACATGTGTTGTTGAATATAACCGAAAGGGTAAATTAATAATTCTAACACGAATCTTCTCAATATTTCTTGCGTTTTTCTTCACTGTCGAGGGTAATTGAAAAAATTTACTCTCCAAAATTAATTTTTTACATTTATATTTTTGGTCCGATGCCTAAAAAGCGTTTTGTAAGGCCTTCTTATATTCTCAAAGACGGGTTTACATTCAACAAATATCATGCTTATATGCATTTTGAGTGAGGTGATATGACACAAATGTTTTGGGTGAGGTGGGTATAAATTGGGTGTGAAAACATAAGAATGAAAGTAACTACAGAAGGCCCATTGGCCCATACTCAATCTTGCTGCTTCTGTTTGGGGTCTTGAAGTGGGTAAAAAACAGTTGTGTGTTAATTTGCTGTTGATTGCTGGTGTTGACGTTTTGATGTGTAGTGCCTCGCTGATGTCGAGCCGCCTGCTATCGCTGTATCTTTCGATGATTTCTGTGTTATTTGTTAGGATTTCTCTGGTGATGGTCTCGTTGTGAGAAGAGATTATATGTTTCTTAATAGAGCCCTATTGTTTGTGCATTGTTAATCGCCTGGAAAGAGATGTTGTTGTCTTGCCTATATACTGAGTTCTTTGGGGCTTACAGTCCCCAAGTGGGGATGTAAAGGCATAGACGACGCTGGTTTCCTTTCAAACGTTCTGTTTGGTGTCTGGAGAGTTTTTCATGAGTAGGTTGGCCTTTTTTTTTTAAATTCTCAATTGTATTTTCTGATTTTCGTCTGTAGGGATAACATTCCTATTAATAATGTCTTTCAGGACACTTTCCTCCGTTTCATGAGTCGTTGAAAAGAAGTTCCTGTAAAACAGTCTAATAGAGGGTACAAATGTTGTGTTAGTTGACTCTTCAGAGGTTGCATGGTGTTTCACTTTTCTTTTTATGACGTCTTCAACATAACCGTTAGAGGAGCCGTTGTTGACTAGGACCTGCCTTACCCTACAGAGTTCTTCATCGACTTGCTTCCATCCTGAGCTGTGACTGAGAGCACGGTCGTCGTAAACGTTGACAATACTCCTCTTGTATCTGTCTGGGCAGTCACTATTGGCATTGATGCACATTCCTATGTTTGTTTCCTTAGTGTAGACTGCAGTGTGGAAGTCTCCGTTCCTTTCCGTGACTGTTACATCTAGAAAGGGCAGCTTCCCATCCTTCTCCATCTAGTCAGTGAAAATTAACACAGAATTCTGCTCGAATGCCTCCTTCAGCTGCTGCAGACGTCTGACATCAGGTATTTGCATAAAAATGTCGCCAACTTACCTGCAGTATTTGGCGGGTTTCAAGTCCATGTCAACTAAGACCCTCTGCTCTATGGTACCCATGTAGAAGTTCGCAAACAGGACACCTAGGGGAGAACCCATGGCGACCCCATCTACTTGCTTATACATGTGCCTATCTGGCCTCAAGAAGGGTGCCTCTTTAGTACAAGCTTGGAGTAGTTTCCTTAGAATGTTTTCTGGTATGTCAAGAGGAGTACAAGCCAGATCACGATATACTCTGTCCATTATCATCTCTATTGTTTCGTCCACAGGTAAGTTGGTAAACAGCGACTCTACATCCAAAGAGGCTCTTATCCCTGTAGTAAGTCCGCACTTCCCGCAGTAAGTCAAAACGAATTCCTTTGGAGACTTCAGGCTGAAAGCAAAAGGTACGTAAGGAGTCAACAAGCAGTTGAGTCACTTAGCAAGTCTGTATGTGGGTATCTGGCTGATGATTGGCCGAAGTGGGTTTCCAGGCTTGTGGATCTTGACATTCCCATACGCATAACTAGGTTTGTATTCCCTGATAACCTTTGGTAGGTGGAGTATGGATTTCTTGGCATTCACAGTTTCGATCAACCTGTTTACCTCCGTTTTCAATTTGGCTGTAGTGTCCTTCGTTAACCTTTGGAATTTAGTTTGGTCAGAGAGTATGAGATTCACTTTTGCCAGATATTCGTCTTTTTTAAGAATAACGTATATTGGCGACTTGTCATCTCTCCTGACGACTATTTTCAAATTCTTACGAAGGGTCTTAGCTGCCGCTTTGAGCTCGGGGGACAGTATGGTGGTTCTGTAGTTACCTCGAATCTTTCCTTCTTATACAATAAGTTCCACTTGCAAGGTGTCTTTAGTGGTAACCTTCTTTTGCTTCTCGAGCTAGAATATTTCGTCCAATAGGACCTCTAACTCCACTTTCTGGGTCCTTACGAAACGCTTTTAGGCATGAGACCAAAAATAAAAATGTAAAAAATGAATTTTGGAGAGATAATTTTTTAATTACCTTCGACAGTGAAGAAAAACGTAAGAAATATTGAAAAAATTCGTGTTAGAATTATTATTCTTACCCTTTCAGTCATATTCAACAACATGTGTGTGTATATATATATATATATATATATATATATATATATATATATATATATATATATATATATATATATATATATATATATATATATATATATATATATATATATATATATATATATATATATATATATATATATATATATATATATGTGTGTGTGAGAATGCTGCATGAACGCGCAAGCCATATATCACTAAGAACTCTTTGACCCAGCCAGGATTCGAACCCATGCCGTCCATGTTCACCCCTAAACGTACACAGTACCGTGACCACCGCACCAATGATCGTCTATAAGGATTGGTCAGTCTTGGCGCTTATTAACTAAGCTCCCTGACTGACCAACCCCCGACGACACTCATGGATCCATTTGGGTACAGTTTTTCATCAAATTCTGGCGCATGCACGGGCCGCACTGAGTCTAACATGTGCTGACCAATCCTTATAGACGATCATTGGTGCGGTGGTCACGGTACTGTGTACGTTTAGGGGTGAACATGGACGGCATGGGTTCGAATCCTGGCCGGGTCAAAGAGTTCTTAGTGATATATATATATATATATATATATATATATATATATATATATATATATATATATATATATATATGTCGTACCTAATAGCCAGAACTCACTTCTTGGCCTACTATGCAAGGCCCGATTTGCCTAATAAGCCAAGTTTTCATGAATTAATTGTTTTTCGACTACCTAACCTACCTAACCTAACCTAACCTAACTTTTTCCGCTACCTAACCCAACCTAACCTATAAAGATAGGTTAGGTTAGGTTAGGTAGGGTTGGTTAGGTTCGGTCATATATCTACGTTA
The DNA here is from genome assembly GCF_040958095.1 of Procambarus clarkii. NCBI lineage: Eukaryota > Metazoa > Arthropoda > Malacostraca > Decapoda > Cambaridae > Procambarus > Procambarus clarkii. The sequence goes on from NC_091192.1 coordinate 34,357,011, forward strand.
ATTTTAACTCTAATAAAAAAAAATTGACCTCATTCATAATGAAATGGGTAGCTTTATCATTTCATAAGAAAAAAAATAGAGAAAATATATTAATTCAGGAAAACTTGGCTTATTAGGCAAATCGGGCCTTGCATAGTAGGCTGAAAAGTGAGTTCTGGCTACTAGGTACGACATATATATATATATATATATATATATATATATATGTCGTACCTAATAGCCAGAACGCACTTCTCAGCCTACTATGCAAGGCCCGATTTGCCTAATAAGCCAAGTTTTCATGAATTAATATATTTTCTCTATTTTTTTCTAATGAAATGATAAAGCTACCCATTTCATTATGTATGAAGTCAATTTTTTTTTACTGGAGTTAAAATTAACGTAGATATATGACCGAACCTAACCAACCCTACCTAACCTAACCTAACCTATCTTTATAGGTTAGGTTAGGTAGCCTAAAAAGTTAGGTTAGGTTGGGTTAGGTAGGTTAGGTAGTCGAAAAACAATTATTTCATGAAAACTTGGCCTATTAGGCAAATCGGGCCTTGCATAGTAGGCCGAGAAGTGCATTCTGGCTACTAGGTACGACATATATATATATATATATATATATATATATATATATATATATATATATATATATATATATATATATATATATATATATATATATATATATATATATGTCGTACCTAATAGCCAGAACGCACTTTTCAGCCTACTATTCAAGGCCCGATTTGCCTAATAAGCCAAGTTTTCATGAATTAATGTTTTTTCGTCTACCTAACCTACCTAACCTAACCTAACCTAGCTTTTTTTGGCTACCTAACCTAACCTTACCTATAAATATAGGTTAGGTTAGGTTAGGTAGGGTTGGTTAGGTTCGGTCATATATCTACGTTAATTTTAACTCCAATAAAAAAAAATTGACCTCATACATAGAGAAAAGGGTTGCTTTATCATTTCATAAGAAAAAAATTATAGTAAATATATTAATTCAGGAAAACTTGGCTTATTAGGCAAATCGGGCTATGAATAGTAGGCTGAGAAGTGAGTTCTGGCTACTAGGTACGACATATATATATATATATATATATATATATATATATATATATATATATATATATATATATATATATATATATATATATATATATATATATATATATTATTCAGGTGTCATGAAGCCAGCCTGCAGCGTAGTGGTCTACGTCCTGGACTCACAATCAACAAACCCGGGTTCAATCCCTGCCAGGACAACAACAGGGTTCGGCATGTTTCCTTTCATCTGATGTACCTGTTCACCTGGTGGTATAATAGGTGGCTGGGAGGCAGTCAACTGTTGAGGGTTGCATCCTGCAGCAGGTCAGTAGCTGGCCTGGAGGCACGATACTAAGCCTTATGCGCACGTCTCCCGTCTCCGACGACGGGAACTATTCATATATTAATATATATAACAGTCAACCCCAAAGGTAAAGTCAAATGTTGCAATAAAGTAATGCAACAAATAAAGTAATGTAATTCATAGATCACGGTTGCAATACAATAGTGTGAGGATGTCGCTCATTGCAAGATGCCGGCGATAAGAAGAGATTAAACAGGAACATTTAACTGTCGTGTTTCAGTAATTACATCCCACATGATGCCACTGAGGCTCCCACATGCTGGAAATGGACATCTCTGCAATGGTCATGAAAGCAAAATAGAAAAATCAAACAAGCGTACATATGTGACCAGCCCAAAACGTGTAGCAACCACAGCAGGAGACGGCAACAGCTCCCGCAGTGAGGGTCATTCATCACGATGCGCACCCAACGGGTCAACAAGAAGCCAACACCAGGAGTATGGCACAGTAAACAAATACTGGTCCTCTGTGAACGGGTATATGGACAAGCAGGCGTCTTCTGGCCTGTTTAAGATGAGCGCAAGCTTAAGGTGGGCCAAGTTATGTGGAAGCTGGAGACCCGCTGCCCCTCCTAGAATAAGCTGAACTGTAAGCTTACCTATTTATAATGCCTACTTACCCACTCAGTGAGAATATAATACAAAGTATTAAGAATGCAACGTTTGCAATAATGTGCATTATGAGAGAGACAGATCACACCCGGACCCCCACAAGCAGACCCGCGGGGTTCGTACACTCACACAAGTCTATGATAAGCATTTTGGTACGAAATGTTTCGTAACACTAAGGACTGGTAACAGTGGGGACTAGTAACACTGGGGACTAGTAACACTGGGGACAGGTAAAACTGGGGACTGGTAACACTGGGGACTGGTAACAGTGGGGACTAGTAACACTGGGGACTGGTAACACTGGGGACAGGTAACACTGGGGACTAGTAACACTGGGGACTGGTAACACTGGGGACTAGTAACACTGGGGACAGGTAACACTGGGGACTAGTAACACTGGGGACTAGTAACACTGGGGACAGGTAACACTGGGGACTAGTAACACTGGGGACTGGTAACACTGGGGACTGGTAACAGTAGGGACTAGTAACACTGGAGACTAGTAAAACTGGGGACTGGTAACACTGGGGACTGGGGACACTGGGGACTGGTGACACTGGGGACTAGTAGACTGGGGATTAGTAACACTGGGGACTGGGGACACTGGGGACTGGTGACACTGGGGACTAGTAGACTGGGGATTAGTAACACTGGGGACTGGTGACACTGGGGACTGGGGACACTGGGGACTGGGGACTAGTAGACTGGGGATTAGTAACACTGGGGACTGGGGACACTGGGGACTAGTAACACTGGGGACTGGGGACACTGGGGACTAGTAACACTGGGGACTGGGGACACTGGGGACTAGTAACACTGGGGACTTGTAACACTGGGGACTAGTAACACTGGGGACTGGTGACACTGGGGACTAGTAACACTGGGGACTAGTAACACTGGGGACTAAAAACACTGGAGACTAGTAACACTGGGGACTTGTAACACTGGGGACTAGTAACACTGGGGACTGGTGACACTGGGGACTAGTAACACTGGGGACTAGTAACACTGGGGACTAGTAAAATTGGGGACTAGTAACACTGGGGACTTGTAACACTGGGGACTAGTAACACTGGGGACTAGTAACACTGGGGACTAGTAACACTGGGGACTAGTAACACTGGGGACTAGTAACACTGGGGACTAAAAACACTGGAGACTAGTAACACTGGGGACTGGTGACACTGGGGACTAGTAACACTGGTGACTGGTGACACTGGGGACTAGTAACACTGGGGACTAGTAACATTGCGGACTAGTAACACTGGGGACTGGTAACACTGGGGACTGGTGACACTGGGGCCTAGTAACACTGGGGACTAGTAACATTGGGGACTAGTAACACTGGAGACTAGTAACACTGGTGACTGGTGACACTGGGGCCTAGTAACACTGGTGACTGGTGACACTGGGGCCTAGTAACACTGGGGACTAGTAACATTGGGGACTAGTAACACTGGGGACTGGTAACACTGGGGAATAGTAACACTGGTGACTGGTGACACTGGGGACTAGTAACACTGGTGACTGGTAACACTGGGGACTAGTAACACTGGGGACTGGTAACACTGGGGACTAGTAACACTGGGGACTGGTAACACTGAGGACTAGTAACACTGGGGACTAGTAACACTGGTGACTGGTAACACTTGGGACTAGTAACACTGGGGACTAGTAACACTGGTGACTGGTAACACTTGGGACTAGTAACACTGGGGACTAGTAACACTGGTGACTGGTAACACTTGGGACTAGTAACACTGGTGACTGGTAACACTTGGGACTAGTAACACTGGTGACTGGTAACACTTGGGACTAGTAACACTGGGGACTAGTAACACTGGGGACTAGTAACACTGGGGACTGGTAACACTGGGGACTAGTAACACTAGGGACTGGTAACACTGAGGACTAGTAACACTGGGGACTAGTAACACTGGGGACTAGTAACACTGGGGACTAGTAACACTGGGGACTAGTAACACTGGGGACTAGTAACACTGGGGACTAGTAACACTTGGGACTAGTAACACTTGGGACTAGTAACACTTGGGACTAGTAACACTGGGGACTGGTAACACTGGGGACTAGTAACACTGGGGACTGGTAACACTGGGGACTAGTAACACTGGGGACTAGTAACACTGGGGACTAGTAACACTGGGGACTGGTAACACTGGGGACTAGTAACACTGGGGACTGGTAACACTGGGGACTAGTAACACTGGGGACTAGTAACACTGGGGACTAGTAACACTGGGGACTAGTAACACTGGGGACTAGTAACACTGGGGACTAGTAACACTTGGGACTAGTAACATTAGGGACTAGTAACACTTGGGACTAGTAACACTGGGGACTAGTAACACTTGGGACTAGTAACACTGGGGACTAGTAACACTTGGGACTAGTAACACTTGGGACTAGTAACATTAGGGACTAGTAACACTTGGGACTAGTAACACTGGGAACTAGTAACACTAGGGACTAGTAACACTTGGGACTAGTAACACTTGGGACTAGTAACATTAGGGACTAGTAACACTTGGGACTAGTAACACTGGGACTAGTAACACTTGGGACTAGTAACACTTGGGACTAGTAACATTAGGGACTAGTAACACTTGGGACTAGTAACACTGGGGACTAGTAACACTGGGGACTAGTAACACTGGTGACTGGTAACACTGGGGACTAGTAACACTGGGGACTAGTAACACTGGGGACTAGTAACACTTGGGACTAATAACACTTGGGATTAGTAACACTTGGGACTAGTAACACTTGGGACTAGTAACATTAGGGACTAGTAACACTTGGGACTAGTAACACTGGGGACTAGTAACACTTGGGACTAGTAACACTTGGGACTAGTAACATTAGGGACTAGTAACACTTGGGACTAGTAACACTGGGGACTAGTAACACTGGGGACTAGTAACACTGGGGACTAGTAACACTGGGGACTAGTAACACTTGGGACTAGTAACACTTGGGACTAGTAACACTTGGGACTAGTAACACTGGGGACTAGTAACACTTGGGACTAGTAACACTGGGGACTAGTAAGACTGGAGACTATTAACACTTAGGACTAGTAACACTGGGGACTAGTAACACTTGGGACTAGTAACACTGGGGACTAGTAACACTGGGGACTAGTAACACTGGGGACTAGTAACAATGGGGACTAGTAACACTGGGGACTAGTAAGACTGGGGACTAGTAACACTGGGGACTAGTAAGACTGGAGACTATTAACACTTGGGACTAGTAACACTGGGGACTAGTAACACTTGGGACTAGTAACACTGGGGACTAGTAACACTTGGGACTTGTAACATTGGGGACTAGTAACACTTGGGACTAGTAACACTGGGGACTAGTAACACTGGGGACTAGTAACACTTGGGACTAGTAACACTGGGGACTAGTAACACTGGGGACTAGTAACACTGGGGACTAGTAAGACTGGAGACTATTAACACTTGGGACTAGTAACACTGGGGACTAGTAACACTGGGGACTAGTAACACTGGGGACTAAAAACACTGGAGACTAGTAACACTGGGGACTAGTATCACTTGGGACTTGTAACATTGGGGACTAGTAACACTTGGGACTAGTAACACTGGGGACTAGTAACACTTGGGACTTGTAACATTGGGGACTAGTAACATTTGGGACTAGTAACACTGGGGACTAGTAAGCTGGCTCCTACAAGGTCTAAATGTTGCTAGAAGCAAATTTCAAATAATTGTGTTTAAAAGTTCAGTATTCATAGTGCTGTCATTTAGATCTCTACGATCACCAGAAATGATACGCCGAATATTAACTTTTCTAATCGCCTAAGTATTGACTGTTGACTGACCAATTTCATATTCTCTCTAAAAACTGACCTATGTTTGTATTGAGCACAGTTCTATTTTTTCCAAAGAGAATTTGACTGAGAGATTCATCCATAACACATAATATTTATTGACAATCTTTGCCTAGGTCGAACATATTGCACGAGTGGCTGGTTCATTGCTCTTCTCAACATTTGCAAGTAGATACTGTATGTAAAAACATGACACACATTATCTATTCAGCAATGTTTCCAACACCGCCTCCACGAAATAAAAGTACGAGTAATCACGACCTCAAAATGAGATTCACACATTCATGAGGAATGACAAGATTTTATTGAGTGAAAACTCAAGGCCTTACACATCTGTACCTCCACCAGAACCAGGGTGTGACACGCCCCAGAGAACCCACCACAACCAGGGTGTGACACGACCCAGAGAACCCACCACAACCAGGGTGTGACACGCCCCAGAGAACCCACCACAACCAGGGTGTGACATGCCCCAGAGAACCCACCACAACCAGGGTGTGACACGCCCCAGAGAACCCACCACAACCAGGGTGTGACACGCCCCAGAGAACCCACCACAACCAGGGTGTGACACGCCACGGAGAACACACCAGAGCACAGAGCCACACCCTGGAGTCACACCCTGGAGCCACACCATGGAGCCACATTATAGAGCTACACCCTGGAGCCACACCCTAGAGCCACACCCTGGCGAGCCACACCCTAGAGTCACACCCTGGAGCCACACCATGGAGCCACACCATAGAGCCACACCCTAGAGCCACACCCTGGAGCCACACCCTGGAGCCACACCCTAGAGTCACACCATAGAGCCACACCCTGGAGCCACACCATAGAGCCACACCCTGGAGCCACACCCTAGAGCCACACCTTGGAGCCACACCATAGAGCCACGTCCTGGAGCCACACCCTAGAGCCACACCCTGGCGTCACACCATAGAGCCACACCCTTGAGCCACACCATGGAGCCACACCATAGAGCCACACCCTAGAGCCACACCCTGGAGCCACACCCTGGAGCCACACCCTAGAGTCACACCATAGAGCCACACCCTGGAGCCACACCATAGAGCCACACCCTGGAGCCACACCCTAGAGCCACACCTTGGAGCCACACCATAGAGCCACGTCCTGGAGCCACACCCTAGAGCCACACCCTGGCGCCACACCATAGAGCCACACCCTTGAGCCACACCCTAGAGCACTCCCTAGAGCCACACCCTGGAGCCACACCCTAGAGCCACACCCTTGAGCCACACCCTGGCGCCACACCATAGAGTCACACCCTGGAGCCACACCCTGGAGCCAAACCCTAGAGCCACACCCTGGAGCCACACCATAGAGCCACACCCTAGAGCCACACCCTAGAGTCACACCATAGAGCCACACCCTGGAGCCACACCCTAGAGCCACACCATAGAGCCACACCCTGGAGCCACACCCTGGAGCCACACCATAGAGCCACACCATGGAGCGACACCATAGAGTCACACCCAGGAGCCACACCCAGGAGCCACACCCTAGAGCCACACCCTAGAGCCACACCCTGGCGCCACACCATAGAGTCACACCCTTGAGCCACACCCTAGAGCCACACCCTGGAGCCACACTCTGGAGCCACACCCTGGAGCCACACCCTAGAGCCACACCCTGGCGCCACACCATAGAGCCACACCCTGGAGCCACACCCTGGAGCCACACCCTGGAGCCACACCCAAGAGCCACACCCAAGAGCCACACCCAAGAGCCACACCCTGGAGCCACACCCTAGAGCCACACCCTAGATACCACACCTCTGGAACCACACCCTGGTGCCACACCCTGGAGCCACACCCAAGAGCCACACCCAAGAGCCACACCCAAGAGCCACACCCAAGAGCCACACCCTGGTGCCACACCCAAGAGCCACACCCTGGTGCCACACCCTAGAGCCACACCCTGCAGCCACACCACCACACAGCTACCAAGCTACCTGTCCTTCCTTACAATACTCTTAGTGGGGCACCTCCAAGTAACACTTCACCTCACAACACCACCAAGTAACACGTCACCTCACAACACCACCAAGTAACACGTCACTTCACAACACCACCAAGTAACACGTCACCTCACAACACCACCAAGTAACACGTCACCTCACAACACCACCAAGTAACACGTCACCTCACAACACCACCAAGTAACACGTCACTTCACAACACCACCAAGTAACACGTCACTTCACAACACCACCAAGTAACACATCACCTCACAACACCACCAAGTAACACGTCACCTCACAACACCACCAAGTAACACGTCACCTCACAACACCACCAAGTAACACGTCACTTCACAACACCACCAAGTAACACCTCACAACACCACCAAGTAACACCTCACAACACCACCAAGTAACACATCACCTCACAACACCACCAAGTAACACGTCACCTCACAACACCACCAAGTAACACGTCACTTCACAACACCACCAAGTAACACCTCACAACACCACCAAGTAACACCTCACAACACCACCAAGTAACACCTCACAACACCAAGTAACACCTCACAACACCACCAAGTAACACCTCACAACACCACCAAGTAACACCTCACAACATCACCAAGTAACACCTCACAACACCACCAAGTAACACATCACCTCACAACACCACCAAGTAACACCTCACAACATCACCAAGTAACACCTCACAACACCACCAAGTAACACATCACCTCACAACACCACCAAGTAACACCTCACAACATCACCAAGTAACACCTCACAACACCACCAAGTAACACATCACCTCACAACACCACCAAGTAACACCTCACAACACCACCAAGTAACACCTCACAACACCACCAAGTAACACCTCACAACACCACCAAGTAACACCTCACAACACCACCAAGTAACACATCACAACACCACCAAGTAACACCTCACAACACCACCAAGTAACACCTCACAACACCAAGTAACACCTCACAACACCACCAAGTAACACCTCACAACACCACCAAGTAACACCTCACAACACCACCAAGTAACACCTCACAACACCACCAAGTAACACCTCACAACACCACCAAGTAACACCTCACAACACCACCAAGTAACACTTCACAACACCACCAAGTAACACCTCACAACACTACCACGTAACACCTCACAACACCACCAAGTAACACATCACAACACCACCAAGTAACACATCACAACACCACCAAGTAACACCTCACAACACCACCAAGTAACACCTCACAACATCAAGTAACACCTCACAACACCACCAAGTAACACCTCACAACACCACCAAGTAACACCTCACAACACCACCAAGTAACACATCACAACACCACCAAGTAACACCTCACAACACCACCAAGTAACACCTCACAACACCACCAAGTAACACATCACAACACCACCAAGTAACACCTCAAAACACCACCAAGTAACACCTCACAACACCACCAAGTAACACATCACAACACCAAGTAACACCTCACAACACCAAGTAACACCTCACAACACCACCAAGTAACACCTCACAACATCAAGTAACACCTCACAACACCACCAAGTAACACCTCACAACATCAAGTAACACCTCACAACACCACCAAGTAACACATCACAACACCACCAAGTAACACCTCACAACACCACCAAGTAACACCTCACAACACCAAGTAACACCTCACAACACCACCAAGTAACACCTCACAACACCGAGTAACACCTCACAACACCACCAAGTAACACCTCACAACACCACCAAGTAACACCTCACAACACCAAGTAACACCTCACAACACCACCAAGTAACACCTCACAACACCAAGTAACACCTCACAACACCACCAAGTAACACCTCACAACACCAAGTAACACCTTACAACACCACCAAGTAACACCTCACAACACCAAGTAACACCTTACAACACCACCAAGTAACACCTCACAACACCAAGTAACACCTTACAACACCACCAAGTAACACCTCACAACACCACCAAGTAACACCTCACAACACCACCAAGTAACACCTCACAACACCAAGTAACACTCACTACCAAGCGTGGTAGCCCTCACTACTTCCCTCACCCAGCCACTTGGGCTGGACGGTAGAGCGACGGTTCATGCAGGTCGGCGTTCAATCCCCGATCGTCCAAGTGGTTGGGCACCATTCCTTCCCCCCGTCCCATCCCAAATCCTTATCCTGACCCCTTCCCAGTGCTATATAGTCGTAATGGCTTCGTCCCTTATAATTTCCTCCCTCCCTCCTTCCTTCTTCGTCAGCTTAATCCAGATTATATCGTGTCATGTGACATCCTTTACCCAGGTATTACCCATCTTGCCTCACCCTCCATAGACGTATTTGTCCCAACACGGCCTCCTACAATGATGTTACTTAGAACAACTATTTTCTCTAGTTTACCAATATTATTACTTCCGTAGAAGCCTTCCTATAATAGATCTTCAAACCGAACTTAAATATTCCTAGGCCTAGTATACCAGATATATGGTATATTACGCCTAAGTTGGCGTATATTAGGTCTAGGGATGTTTGTATAGGTTAGATTAAATGAACAAATCCACAAGGGCCGTGACGAGGATTCGAACCTGCGTCCGGGAGCATCCCAGACACTGCCTTAATCGACTGAGCTACGACAGGGTAAAAAGAGTTGAAACCGAAGTTCTACTGAACTTACTAGATCCCGTAGCCTCTCCGAGGCACAAACCAGGATTTTACACAACTTCAGGTTAGATTACTTTCTTTCGTTACGTTTCCAATTTTCCTCAATGCATTTTCAACTACAGTAATTCAATAATTCAGACTCGTAAGCTATCTGAGGGTCCAAGAGTGCATCGTTAGAGTAAACAGTTGCTTTAAGTACCATCATTTTAGGAGGATAGGGATGAGTTTTGTCAGGACGCGCCCCCTCTCCCCACCCCCCTCCCCGCAGCCCTATCCCCCATGTACACCATCCCCCACCTCTCCTGTCCCACGCTGTTCCATCTGCTCCACACCCACCCATCCTCCCGTATAAGCCATCCCTTACCAAAAATTCCTAAAATTCTAACCCTCCCTGCAAGCATAATACTCCATTATCACCACAGCATGACCATCCATTCAACCTTTCCAGCAAACACAAAATATGAAAAAAACGTTAATTATGCGTTCTTACGACAGTGCAACGACGTAATAGCGTCATATCAACGTTTTTCCACGTCATATGCGTGTGTGTTTGCCGGGGGAGGGCTGGAGCAGCGGCGGGAGCCTCGCCCGGGGCTTACCTCTCCAGTCGAAGTTATTGTCGCACTCGACCGTCCTGTTCATGATCATGTAGGCGTTGAGGAGACGCAGCTTTTTGGACTTGACCAGAGACGTGCCGTTGTTGAGCCAGTCGTACGTCAACTCGTGCTTCTCGTACGATACTGTAAACAATAACAGATGTTTCACTTGTATATTATACAGGACTTGGTCAAACATCAATGTTTCACTTGTATATTATACAGGACTTGGTCAAACGTCAATGCTTCACTTGTATATTATACAGGACTTGGTCAAACATCAATGCTTCACTTGTATATTATACCGGACTTGGTCAAACATCAATGCTTCACTTGTATATTATACAGGACTTGGTCAAACATCAATGCTTCACTTGTATATTATACAGGACTTGGTCAAACATCAATGCTTCACTTGTATATTATACCGGACTTGGTCAAACATCAATGCTTCACTTGTATATTATACAGGACTTGGTCAAACATCAATGCTTCACTTGTATATTATACAGGACTTGGTCAAACATCAATGCTTCACTTGTATATTATACAGGACTTGGTCAAACATCAATGCTTCACTTGTATATTATACAGGACTTGGTCAAACATCAATGTTTCACTTGTATATTATACAGGACTTGGTCAAACGTCAATGCTTCACTTGTATATTATACAGGACTTGGTCAAACATCAATGCTTCACTTGTATATTATACCGGACTTGGCCAAACATCAATGCTTCACTTGTATATTATACAGGACTTGGCCAAACATCAATGCTTCACTTGTATATTATACAGGACTTGGTCAAACATCAATGCTTCACTTGTATATTATACAGGACTTGGTCAAACATCAATGCTTCACTTGTATATTATACAGGACTTGGTCAAACATCAATGCTTCACTGGTATATTATACAGGACTTGGTTAAACATATAAATATTTGTTATAGCGTCAGTTCAAGAATATTAATATATTCTTATACTGACACGAAGACATTCCAAATGACAAATTCAACTTCAATGTGTCAGAATATTATTTACTAGCGGAATTTTTTTCAACCCTTCAGCTGCATTTTATATCCAGCAGTAAACAGTAAAATTAAATACCTAATTTAACAGTAAAGAAAAATATTGCATTTTTCATAAAAAAAAATCGCTAATAATAACTAATTTCATTTATATGGCATTAATTTCTTTGCAAAACAAACAAAAAAATACACACAGAAATCACAATAGCGTAATATATGAAATGAACAAATCCACAAGGGCCGTGATGAGGGCTCGAACCTACACACGGAATGTTCCCCAGTGAATCGTGTGAAAATGAACACACGATTTGTTCATATTCCAAATCGTGTGATCTATATGATAATTTACCATAGTTACCGCCTCAAACCCCATTTAACATTCTTTTCAGTGACATCATTAGAGAAAACAAAAATATTAACATAAACAGATATATTTAGCAGAAGAAATTGACACAAATTTTAGATTGGAAATATTCGTAAAACATAAGCACCATAGAATAATTTGAAGCTTATGGTATATAATGACCTAAGTGATAACCAGTGCGCAATTCCATAGTCTCCTGAGACTGACTGATGCCTATTACTACTATTGTGTATAATGATATAGTATACTGTCATAATTATAATGACAGCATAATGTATAAGCTTAATGTATTTAGTTTTTGTTTTTATGTTTACATATGTGGATTCTAACAAAAAACTATGCTGTGATTATTGAAAAAATGGCGCACATGGACTTAAGGTAACGTGACGCGAATGATGCCGTAGCCAAGATGGCGAAGCAGCCTCTTAATAGCCTATCATAATACATGAAAAGGAAAACAGTTCACTAGGATCATGTATTTTCGCGGATCAGTGGTAGAAAACTGTAGCATATTACAGGAAACGGTACAAAAAAAAAAAACCCACAGGAATTAAGGACAAGGAGCTGAGATACGAGGACAAGGAGCTGGGATACGAGGACAAGGAGCTGAGATGTGAGGACAAGGAGCTGGGATACGAGGACAAAGAGCTGCGATACGAGGAAAAGGAGCTGGGATACGAGGACAAGGAGCTGGGATACGAGGACAAGGAGCTGGGATACGAAGACAAGGAGCTGGGATACGAGGACAAAGAGCTGGGATACGAGGACAAGGAGCTGGGATGTGAGGACAAGGAGCTGGGATACGAGGACAAGGAGCTGGGATACGAGGACAAGGAGTCGGGATACGAGGACAAGGAGCTGGGATACGAAGACAAGGAGCTGGGATGTGAGGACAAGGAGCTGAACAATGAGGATAATGAGCTAGGACAACACAAATGCATGTTGCATATGAAACAATTTGAAATATAAAGCTTTAAGATATAAACAATATCACAACCCCCCCAACAAACATTTAAATTAAACAAAATTATAAAGAATCACCAATTTGAAAAGAGCTTTGAAGTACTCACTACTTTCCATAGCGAAGGTGCAGGAAGGGTCATCAAATGGGAATTTATTGATATTTCCTTCACACGATAGAATAAGGTACCGCCTGTGGGAGATTAATGAGCTAACATTAGTTACTGCTATTACTTGCTAAGCACCTCTCTGTGGGCTCCATTCGTGGGCTCCACAGGCCATGAGGGGTCGCCAAGAATAAGTTAAACTCATGGGATCTATAACCAGCTTGTAGGCAGGTATGGTGCATGATGAGTAAGACTGTGTAGGAGTGGGGGCCGCTCACCGTATGGTGTAGGTGACGTTGCCTCTTCTGCCTATCTTGAGTGCGATGTTGTCTTGGGAGAGGTCGTACTTAAACTCTCCTCTCATGATGAAGTAGGTATCCGGCAGCCAGATGTCGCTCTGAAATACAGTATATACATCAGATTACCCGAGTATTTTGTTGCAATGTATTACTGGGTTACTGTATGCCCCTGTCACAACGTATCACAATGCTACTTTATGCCTTGTAGCAACGTTCCTGGTGCATAACATTGATTGATGTTCCTGCTACATATCACTGACTAATGTCAAGGGCACAAAACAGTACACTCTCTAAGAACAAACAAACACTGTGGTGAGCTGTCAGACTTACACGAGCACACAGCTGGCTCAGGTGGCACACCTACAGTCACACCACAGCTGGCTCAGGGTGTACACCTGAGCCACACCACACCCACACCGTACAACACACAGTATTGTACTGGTTTACACCCTCCCATTCACTAACCTCTTTTCACTCTACTATTTGATGAATACTAATACCACCAGTTGTACAGACGTGTTCACGAGTGTACAACATCGTAGAGTGGGTTGTACAGGAGTGCACAACTGGCCTGTTATCTTGTACAGGAGTGTGGTAGACTCACCAGGTGGTGCATGCCGCTGAGGTACAGATGGCGGCCGGCGTCGTTGTGCTGAAGGCGCGGGTCGTACCACTGCTGGTGCAGGAGCAGCTCCACCTCGTATATCTGTGGAACACACACAGTCACAGCTACACCTCGTATATCTGTGGAACACACACAGTCACAGCTCCACCTCGTATATCTGTGGAACACACACAGTCACAGCTACACCTCGTATATCTGTGGAACACACACAGTCACAGCTACACCTCGTATATCTGTGGAACACACACACAGTCACAGCTACACCTCGTATATCTGTGGAACACACACAGTAACAGCTACACCTCGTATATCTGTGGAACACACACACAGTCACAGCTCCACCTCGTATGTCTGTGGAACACACACACAGTCGCAGCTCCACCTCGTATGTCTGTGGAACACACACAGTCGCAGCTCCACCTCGTATATCTGTGGAACACACACACAGTCACAGCTACACCTCGTATATCTGTGGAACACACACAGTCACAACTCCACACCAAACAATCTCACGAGGGATTCACGACGCTGGAGTCTCAAGCCGTTGTGTTCGATTACACCTGCAAGTTGCTATCACGGTCGAGTGTGGGGAAGTGACTCCGTTCCTGCAACTGCTACTTCTCGTCCAATCATTATTTAACAAGTGGCAGAGACAAGGCAAGACGGAATATACCTCTTTATGACAGACTGAGCAGGGGGCCCACCCGGCTCAGTCTATCTTGTGTAGACTGAGCATTGTATACCCTCATTGAGTATTGTATACATACCCCCCAAGTATTGTGTACATACTAGGGGGGGGTATGGCGCTACCCAGTGATCAAGACGGTTCTCCTGCCACAGGTTCTTGTCTCAAGAACCAGCCGTGGGCTGGGAGTCTATCAATGGCGGTTCACTTACTGGAATTTATTCGGATGTGCCCTAAGGTAATTCTCAACCAAGTGCCTTGTACTGTACTAGTTTAAAATATAAATCAGGTTAATGCAAAGTCGAGATGTTTCAGTATTAACTTTACATGCACTAACTTGCTAACGTGAACACCAACGAGTATCTGGTGTGCATTACTTGTGATAGTGGGTAACGTTACCAATGAACCAGTTAACACAACAGGGTGGTAGAGTGATACTTGGCAGCCTGTATCACTAGTGAGCATGGCATGTATCACTATAGTGTCACTAGTGAGCATGGCATGTATCACTATAGTGTCACTAGTGACACTATACCTAAGGATGGGGACACACATGCACTCTTTACGCTGGACAAAACTCATGTGAAAAATCATTATGCATGTTGAGTGTAGCTGTGTGGTAGGTGGGCCTCTGTCATGGGTGGTAGGTGGGCCTCTGTCATGGGTGGTAGGTGGGCCTCTGTCATGGGTGGTAGGTGGGCCTCTGTCATGGGTGGTAGGTGGGCCTCTGTCATGGGTGGTAGGTGGGGCTCTGTCATGGGTGGTAGGTGGGCCTCTGTCATGGGTGGTAGGTGGGCCTCTGTCATGGGTGGTAGGTGGGCCTCTGTCATGGGTGGTAGGTGGGGCTCTGTCATGGGTGGTAGGTGGGCCTCTGTCATGGGTGGTAGGTGGGGCTCTGTCATGGGTGGTAGGTGGGCCTCTGTCATGGGTGGTAGGTGGGCCTCTGTCATGGGTGGTAGGTGGGCCTCTGTCATGGGTGGTAGGTGGGCCTCTGTCATGGGTGGTAGGTGGGCCTCTGTCATGGGTGGTAGGTGGGCCTCTGTCATGGGTGGTAGGTGGGCCTTTGTCATGGGTGGTAGGTGGGCCTCTGTCATGGGTGGTAGGTGGGCCTCTGTCATGGGTGGTAGGTGGGTCTCTGTCATGGGTGGTAGGTGGGCCTCTGTCATGGGTGGTAGGTGGGCCTCTGTCATGGGTGGTAGGTGGGCCTCTGTCATGGGTGGTAGGTGGGCCTCTGTCATGGGTGGTAGGTGGGCCTCTGTCATGGGTGGTAGGTGGGCCTCTGTCATGGGTGGTAGGTGGGCCTCTGTCATGGGTGGTAGGTGGGCCTCTGTCATGGGTAGTAGGTGGGCCTCTGTCATGGGTGGTAGGTGGGCCTCTGTCATGGGTGGTAGGTGGGCCTCTGTCATGGGTGGTAGGTGGGTCTCTGTCATGGGTGGTAGGTGGGCCTCTGTCATGGGTGGTAGGTGGGCCTCTGTCATGGGTGGTAGGTGGGCCTCTGTCATGGGTGGTAGGTGGGTCTCTGTCATGGGTGGTAGGTGGGTCTCTGTCATGGGTGGTAGGTGGGCCTCTGTCATGGGTGGTAGGTGGGCCTCTGTCATGGTGGTAGGTGGGCCTCTGTCATGGTGGTAGGTGGGCCTCTGTCATGCGTGGTAGGTGGGTCTCTGTCATGGGTGGTAGGTGGGCCTCTGTCATGGGTGGTAGGTGGGCCTCTGTCAGTGTTGGGGAGCGTCACGTGGCAGTGTTGGGGAGCGTCACGTGGCAGTGTTGGGGAGCGTCACGTGGCAGTGTTGGAGAGCGTCACGTGGCAGTGTTGGAGAGCGTCACGTGGCAGTGTTGGGGAGCGTCACGTGGCAGTGTTGGGGAGCGTCACGTGGCAGTGTTGGAGAGCGTCACGTGGCAGTGTTGGGGAGCGTCACGTGGCAGTGTTGGGGAGCGTCACGTGGCAGTGTTGGAGAGCGTCACGTGGCAGTGTTGGAGAGCGTCACGTGGCAGTGTTGGAGAGCGTCACGTGGCAGTGTTGGAGAGCGTCACGTGGCAGTGTTGGAGAGGGTGACGTGTGGCAACAGCTATGGTTATGGCGCCTGAGGCTGTGATGTTGCTTTAGTTCCCGCTACTCCTTCACTTCCAAGTAGCACGGGCTATGGTGACCCCATAGTAGACTTACCTGTCACAGGAGCGGGGCTGAGGATGTGACTGTTGTAGAGATAATAAAGTGGGGAAGAGGTGGGGGAGAATAGTAAGGAGGAGGGGGAGAAAGGGGGGAAGAGACCCGGGTGCAAGCGGGCACCCTTTTCTACATAAATAAATGAAAATATTTATCTATTCATGGATGGAACAGAGCGGGATGGGGTGAGGGGAAGGAATAGGAGAGGATGTGTAGAGGGAGAGGAAGAGCAGAGAGGAAGAGCAGACAGGGTCTCCTGGGCACCGCCACCTAGCATTCTTTTAAATAAAAACAGTTATCGATTCTTATGTCACATATAGGTCAAGGGCAGGAATCAATTTCCGGTAGTTGGGTTATGTTGCAAATGTGCTGGCTTGCGTGCACGTGCCGGGCAGTGCTGGGGGAACTGAGCAACACGAGACCATCGATCCCCCGACCGTCCGGGCACCGTTCCTTCCTTTCGTGTCATCTCAGCTCCACCTTCTGGCCGTGCCAAGTGGTATGTGGTCACACCGGCCAGGTGCTCGCTCCTCATCCCTACCTGACAAGACTTGTGGTGGGCTAGAGAGACTGGAGGAGGACTCACCAGGCTGGACTCATCAGGAGAGGAAAGACTCAGCAGATGGACGCTCACGTTGACCCGTAGCGGACCATCTAAGGAAGGAGAAAGACTCACGACAGTTATTACATTTATAAAGTTTCGGTTCTAATGGCTAATTTTTAAACACGTGTTTAATGGAATACATATAATGACAGATATATGGGTTATAAAAGCACACATATATGTATGCTTGTCTCAAACAGGAGAGGACAGGTTAGGCAGTGATCAGGAGGCCGTAGAAGAAGGCGCTGAAGCTCTAGTAAGTTGTGGGATATTCCACCCTATATGTCAAAATTATAATTGAAGAATCATATCAGATTCATTATCTTGAATCATAAATATACTGAATCCTATATCAGAATCATTATCTCTAATCCTACATTAGAATCCTACATCTATTGATCATACTTAAATCCTACATGTATTGATCATACTTAAATCATAGAGTCTAGATCCTATATGTCACTGCTACAAGTTTCGACAAGGAGCTATATTAATTAAAAAACTGTTGGAACATTATTTGACTTCCGGTGATGATTATCTCAAATCCATTATAAAGAATCAATTATACTACAAGTACAACCTATAATCATTGAATCCAATATATATTTATCTTATAATCTCCCTTTATCTCAATAATCTGTCTAGACAATAAAAATAACTTATTAATATTCATTGAAGGCTAACCTCCCTGAGAGAGGGAGGAGCCGCTTCGGAGAGCAAGCGCCCACTGGAGCGCCAGAGGGCAATGCGTTTGTTTACATCTAATGAGTACACGTGTGCTGTGCTTGAGACATTTTCGAAGGACAATACCGCAGAAACTAATCTTAAATCCACAGGGACAGCTCTCTAGGTACTCAGGGAGATATTGAACTATAAATTAGGACTAATTACTAATACGAGTGAAGAGAGTGGTCAGCTCACTGCATGTAAGGGCACCACCACCACAGAATCTATTCTCCATTAAATACTACTAGTGAATTAATCCAACAGCAAAGCTGCTATATTTCATCAAAATACTGTGTCTAATCTCAAGAAAAGAGATTTAATCTGGCAATGGTCAGATTGGCATCGGCACTCAAAACTGATAAGTCTTTAGTGTTTTGTAATGTGTCCAAATGAGCCAATTTTGCATGCTTTCATAACCTTAATCAATCCAATAAGTGCGATTTGTCGTTATATCGCGGGGTAATACCCAAATATCCAGTAAGAATTTGACTTAATCTTTTCAAATAACTTAATCTTTTCAATTTAATCTGAATATCATAAATATACTGAAGATACTTGAAGATATTTACAAATCTGTATATATATATAATTCATCAGCATAATTTATTAATTGCCATCATAAGTATCATCAATATATCATATTAGTTTATCATATTGCATATAATATCTTGCTTGTATAATACAATAACTTATATTACTAGTGTTTACTAGTACTGTACCAGTAATATTGTGAGGTATATTACAAGTATCTCATTATTGGCTGCAAGATCTCAGAGCTACGCTAGACTGTGTACAGTCTTGAGATCTTTAGATTATTGAACAGAACCAGTATTTACAGTCATAGTAAATTATTGTAAATTATTGTATTCATTGTATAAAATACATTGCTGATGTGTTGAAATGCCTGCAGGTAGATTGTGATTCTCCAATCAGTAACCAAGATCACCCTTAAGAGACACTATCTTCCCCCTACAGCCCATTTTCCTTCCTAGGAAAAGAGGAGCTAAATTTACAATCTAGCAAAGGACATTTGTAAAAGCTTAGAATATCAGTTTTTATTTTTACATGCTTAGTTAGAGTAATCTTTAAGTTCTAGTCCATTTATTTTTCCTCATACATTATCAATAGCATCTCCCGCACAGGAGTACCAAGGCCTGACCATGTGGTCGATATTGTCCACAGGGTTACCAACACTCTAGTTAAGGGTCAGGCACCAACTACCACCACCACTGGTAATGAACAGCGAGCTTATGTTGTTGAGAACAAGGGTATGTGAGGCTGTGCTTAACTATTAACGTTACTTGTGAATAATGAATTATTAATTGATGCAAATCATCTATGCATCAGTTATTAATTGATGCATTCGTGCGGACACAATTCAAAAGAATACACAGGCGATGAGTCACAATAACGCGGCTAAAGTATGTTGACCAGACCACACACTAGAAGGTGAAGGGACGACGACGTTTCGGTCCGTCCTGGACCATTCTCACAATCGACTTGAGAATGATCCAGGACGGTACGAAACGTCGTCGTCCCTTCACCTTCTAGTGTGTGGCCTGGTCAACAATACAATACATTTTCTACACTGCCGTTATTACTACACATCTCAACCTGTCATCATCATTTCATTAATTATTTATGATATGTTTAAAATTCGAATAACACAATCTAGAGCAAGTTTTGTTCCTGGGTAATGTTATTTTCCGACTGCTTACGTCTCCAGAGCATCAGTAAGCAATTATCAGAAGAACGCACCAAGCCGGAAACACTATGTAACCATCCTCCATAGTTTGGTAAATGGTCATTATTCTCAACAAGGTTTCCTTTGACCCTTGCCTCAGACAGCTTAGGAAGACGTCTTGAAGGTTCCTGAAGGCTGGAGACTCCATATCTAGAGCCGTGACACACTCACAAGACGGCAGCCTTCAGAAAACGTGAAGACATCTCCCCCTAAGCTGTCTGAGGCAAAGTCAAAGTCTCAGCTTTGACTGAGCTGACAAAGCAAAGCTTGATAGCTATAACAACAACTTACTGTAGTTTGCAGGCATAAGCAATCAGAAAATATCACCTATTATCCAGGATTTTTGTTTACACAGTGTAATCAATGCCTCGTGGTACCTTGTTATTAAAATTCTTCCCGTGTGTTAGTTGGTTGGGTAGGCCTAATAGATAAGGTAACAGCTAGTATAAATAAAGAAGAGTTGGGCGGTAGCAAGTCATATGATGGGCTCACCTTTAACGGGAGGTCTAATTCTCTTGTCATATCTGCTCTTGTGTAGCAGGTAGTCCAGGATCTCCTTGTCTGATGACTCCATGAAGAACCTGTTGAAAGGAAGCAGAGTTAGGCACTGATCCAAACACTTTGACCCTGGGTACCTTGGGCCCTGGACATTATGGCCCTCTGACATCTAGGCCCCGAACATCTTGGGCCCTGGACATTATGAACCTCTGACATCTAGGCCCCGAACGTCTTGGGCCCCTGGACATTATGAACCTCTGACATCTAGGCCCCGAACGTCTTGGGCCCTGGACATTATGGACCTCTGACATCTTGGGCCCTGGACATTATGGACCTCTGACATCTTGGGCCCTGGACATTATGGACCTCTGACATCTTGGGCCCTGGACACCTTGCACACTGGACATTGTGATATTGTAGCCTTAATAAGTATAGAAGCACTGACAATGCATAAATTGACGGAGGATCTGAAGGCGGCAATTTGGTGGAGAAAGGCATACTGGGGAAGGGAGGAAGCAAAGAATACACGGAGCCAGAGTGTGTGTAGGAATAGAAACACGAACCAGCAGAGGTGCAAGCATTTGGAGACCTTGGATGATAAGGTCTCGCCCAATATATTATTCTCTTTTTCTGATTTTCACGGAGTTTCAGGTTCCTATCTAACGGGCAGTGTCCGCCATCTTGTTTTCTGCCGCCGTGTTGCCTCTTACTCCCGTGGTACACATGCTCCCAGTGAGAGAATAGTGAAGACGGACTATGGGATCGAACCCTCGTCTCTGGACTCCCCAGAGACGACGCACATCTGTATGTGCTCCTAGACATATCATGCTCTTGTGATGTAATTGTGTATGTCTCCACTCATAAGGCTTAGACTTGCCAGGTGAACATCTATGCCTTTTACTCTGTCCTGATAGCTATCAGTGCATCAATATTGGGTTATGGCTTTCCACAGCTTATCTTCCAACTTTGCTGACGTTTTCTCATATGTTTTATTTGGATTCTCACATTTGATCCAATACTCTCTCAGTTTTTACAGTTCTTTCTGCCAATTCCTTTCAATTTCCTTTTTATGCTTCAGTTTTCACAGTTGCTACTGTTTACCCTCAGTGACTGCTTCCCTCGCTTAATTGTTCTGGTCACGTGGGGACGGTCTGGAGGTCGATCCCTGATTGACATTCTCTGCCACCCCCGGGTCCTCTCTGCCACCACGGGGTCCTCTGCCATCCCGGGGTCCTCTGCCACCCCGGGGTCCTCTGCCACCCCCGGGGTCCTCTGCCACCCCGGGGGTCCTCTCTGCCACCACTGGGTCCTCTCTGCCACCCCGGGGTCCTCTGCCACCCCCGGGGTCCTCTGCCACCCCGGGGGTCCTCTCTGCCACCCCGGGGTCCTCTGCCACCCCGGGGTCCTCTCTGCCACCCCCGGGTCCTCTCTGCCACCCCGGGGTCCTTTCTGCCACCCCCGGGTCCTCTCTGCCACCCCGGGGTCCTCTGCCACCCCCGGGTCCTCTCTGCCACCCCCGGGTCCTCTCTGCCACCCCGGGGTCCTCTCTGCCACCCCCGGGTCCTTTCTGCCACCCCCGGGGTCCTCTGCCACCCCGGGGTCCTCTCTGCCACCCCCGGGGTCCTCTCTGCCACCCCGGGGTCCTCTCTGCCACCCCGGGGTCCTCTCTGCCACCCCCGGGGTCCTCTCTGCCACCCCCCGGGGTCCTCTCTGCCACCCCGGGGTCCTCTCTGCCACCCCCAGGGTCCTCTCTGCCACCCCAGGGTCCTCTCTGCCACCCCCGGGGTCCTCTCTGCCACCCCCGGGTCCTCTCTGCCACCCCCGGGGTCCTCTCTGCCACCCCGGGGTCCTCTCTGCCACCCCTGGGTCCTCTCTGTAACCCCCGGGTCCTCTCTGCCACCCCGGGGTCCTCTCTGCCACCCCGGGGTCCTCTCTGCCACCCCCGGGGTCCTCTCTGCCACCACCCGGGGTCCTCTCTGCCACCCCGGGGTCCTCTCTGCCACCCCCAGGGTCCTCTCTGCCACCCCAGGGTCCTCTCTGCCACCCCCGGGGTCCTCTCTGCCACCCCCGGGTCCTCTCTGCCACCCCTGGGTCCTCTCTGTAACCCCCGGGTCCTCTCTGCCACCCCGGGTCCTCTGCCACCCCAGGGCCCTCTCTGCCACCCCCGGGTCCTCTCTGCCACCCCAGGGTCCTCTCTGCCACCCCGTGGTCCTCTCTGCCACCCCCGGGTCCTCTCTGCCACCCCCGGGTCCTCTCTGCCACCCCCAGGTCCTCTCTGCCACCCCCGGGTCCTCTCTGCCACCCCCGGGTCCTCTCTGCCACCCCAGGGTCCACTCTGCCACCCCGGGGTCCTCTCTGCCACCCCCGGGTCCTCTCTGCCACCCCCGGGTCCTCTCTGCCACCCCAGGGTCCTCTCTGCCACCCCAGGGTCCTCTCTGCCACCCCCGGGTCCTCTCTGCCACCCCAGGGTCCTCTCTGCCACCCCCGGGTCCTCTCTGCCACCCCGGGTCCTCTCTGCCACCCCGGGGTCCTCTCTGCCACCCCCGGGTCCTCTCTGCCACCCCAGGGTCCTCTCTGCCACCCCGTGGTCCTCTCTGCCACCCCCGGGTCCTCTCTGCCACCCCCGGGTCCTCTCTGCCACCCCAGGTCCTCTCTGCCACCCCCGGGTCCTCTCTGCCACCCCCGGGTCCTCTCTGCCACCCCAGGGTCCACTCTGCCACCCCGGGGTCCTCTCTGCCACCCCCGGGTCCTCTCTGCCACCCCCGGGTCCTCTCTGCCACCCCAGGGTCCTATCTGCCACCCCGGGGTCCTCTCTGCCACCCCCGGGTCCTCTCTGCCACCCCAGGGTCCTCTCTGCCACCCTCGGGTCCTCTCTGCCACCCCGGGTCCTCTCTGCCACCCCGGGGTCCTCTCTGCCACCCCCGGGTCCTCTCTGCCACCCCGGGTCCTCTCTGCCACCCCGGGGTCCTCTCTGCCACCCCGGGGTCCTCTCTGCCACCCCGGGGTCCTCTCTGCCACCCCGGGTCCTCTCTGCCACCCCGGGGTCCTCTCTGCCACCCCCGGGTCCTCTCTGCCACCCCGGGGTCCTCTCTGCCACCCCGGGTCCTCTCTGCCACCCCGGGGTCCTCTCTGCCACCCCGGGGTCCTCTCTGCCACCCCGGGGTCCTCTCTGCCACCCCCGGGTCCTCTCTGCCACCCCGGGTCCTCTCTGCCACCCCGGGGTCCTCTCTGCCACCCCCGGGTCCTCTCTGCCACCCCGGGTCCTCTCTGCCACCCCGGGGTCCACTCTCCACCTACTGTGATCTACGCTTCTCCCTCATTCTTGAGATAATCTAAAATTTGGGGATCTAAAATTTATCATTAAATGACCTTATTTCTTGCACTTATCATTCACACAAATGTCTTTCTTACATATTTAATATTAGGTTTTCCTTGTGTGTTGGGTCCATCATGTCCGCTCACTTCCGTATACGTGGAGCCAGAGAGGTGGCTCCCTCCACCACCCTCAGTGTTCCTCTGGTCTCTGGCTCCTGTGACCTGTAGCAGGTCACCTGGTGTGCTTCCGGGCTCTGATGAGAGAGAGAGAGAGAGAGAGAGAGAGAGAGAGAGAGAGAGAGAGAGAGAGAGAGAGAGAGAGAGAGAGAGAGAGAGAGAGAGAGAGAGAGAGAGAGAGAGAGAGAGAGGGAGAGAGGGAGAGAGGGAGAGAGAGAGAGAGAGAGAGAGAGAGAGAGAGAGAGGAGAGAGAGAGAGAGAGAGAGAGAGAGAGAGAGAGAGAGAGAGAGAGAGAGAGAGAGAGAGAGAGAGAGAGAGAGAGAGAGAGAGAGAGAGAGAGAGAGAGAGAGAGAGAGAGAGAGAGAGAGAGAGAGAGAGAGAGAGAGAGAGAGAGAACAAAAGGGTGGTGTGGACTTAAGAGAGACAAGACAAATTTCCGAATAATATTTGGTGTTAGAAGGAAACATTAGAGATAGTAAGACTTACTCTCTGGCGTGGACCTGGGAGACGCAGGAGCAGAGGAGGAAGGTGACGATGGCCAGCAGACACACGCCCGCCGCCGCCGCCCGCGGTAGCCCCCGCACCATCTTACATCACCTGCGGCACAGATAAACACCGCGTTATATTACCTGAGGCAGATACATAACACTCTTCAATTAACTTCCTCCTAAATCTATGTAACATCCTTCACCAGCTGACATTTGGGTCTACTTACGTCAACGTTTCGGTGCATGTTGGTCCCTTATCAAGTCGAGTCTGAGGAAGAGAGTTGAGGGAGGCAATACCGGGCAAGAGAGGAGCTGAGCTTGGAGAAGGTGAGGCTTAAGGGGGAGGATATATGTCGGAAAAACCCGACATCATTTACTAATCTTTAATACAATATGCAGATAATAATGCTGCTGATTTTGTACTAACAAATTAACTTTTTCTTTAAATATTCAAATAAAATTAGAATTGTGGCCTTTTTCCCCGAGAAAATGAGAATATCGCTGCCACCTCACAAGAATATACACTATTAAATAATTCCTAAAACACCAGTCTTGGCATTATAATCAATAAAAAAGTATTCTCTACGACTGGACCTAATATAACTATCGATAAAACTAAGGTGTACCTCCCATTGTCAATAAAAGGGCAGAATTAGAACTGTTGTGGGGGAGCGTCCCCCTACACCAGCAGAGGGAGACGCCATTGAAGAACATCAACAAAGCCTCACCTGGGAGCCCGCTTGAAAGCTCCACCAATATTTCCCTCTAGTCGCAGTGTTGTGGGACGCAACTCTCCCATCATCAGCACATCTTCCCTGGCCGATGAGGGAAGTGCTCTGTAAATCTAGTCATTCCTGGCCAGTAATGTAGGTAGATTAGGGGTAGAACAGTGAGGAGACGAGGCGAGCCACCCGAGAGGGTAAATATCATTCTTTAATTAGAATAATCATTTCCCCTGATTATTCTAATCACGGGAAATGACGGCTATAATGATTAGAATAATCATTATAGCCGTCATATATTGGTTACGATTATTACTGTGTACTGCTTTGACAGGTGAAATTGAAGGGGAAGAATAATAATCAGCAGTTACCTGGTGCAACAGGTGACATGTGATGACGCTAGCCTAACCCACGAGGAGTATCTCGTGCCGTGATCTGTCGTGTTCATACCTGGGTTGACTAGGCTGTAAACAACTATACAGCTAAGATGTGTTTAACTTTTGTTCACTAACAAATGTAGTCTAACACCTAGTAACATTTTTATCAAATTGCTACCAATCGATTAATTTTGATTTGTAGGCTATATAATTAATTAACCCCCAACTTGTGGAGGAAACTACTTGTGGGAAAATTAAACATACAGTCCACTTTAATATCATACAGTCCGCTATCGAAATAAATAAATTAACGTAAAAAGTAAATGAATATAAGAAAAAAATTATAAATAATTAAATAAATGAATTAATACTTGTAATTAAAATACAAAAACCATGAAAACCAAGCTAAATGCACCAGCTGGCGACGAGATGAAAGGAAAACTAAATGTAAGCAGAGAAGAGAAGTAGTAAACATGTTTACTTTTCCTCCCTTCATCAGATATCTCTCTCTTTCAGGTCGTTTTCCTTTGCAGGAGTCTATCCTATGCCTTTACATAAGGATTGCCAGTTCCAACCATCTAAATATACACAGTAGAGAACAATATATCTAAAAATGCGTCTGCCAATGTTCAAACAACGAGGCTCTGTAAAGCATCTCGCATTCGTAACTACGAGATATCGTAATTCAACAATATCGAAATAATCGATAGAAACAACGACAATGGAAGATTAGACATAGCCGAAACACTACATATCAAACACTCCTCCAAGCTCTCAATAGTCCCCTTCCACTTAGGTACACCTTAACATCGTCCACGAAACCAAGACAGAACTCCCACAGTACACCTAACCTGCTGTCCCTACACAGCCGACGCATACCTTGTGTAACACCTTACTTCACCTGATTCCACATAGAGTATATAAAGTAGTCCCTCCCACAGTGTATTTACGGGCTCACCATAGCCCGTGCTACATGGACATTTCGTTCTGAGTACCTAAATCTAAAACAACAATAACAACACAGTGTATCCCCACACGCACTGATACCCGTCGAGGGTGTGGACACAATGCCACCCAAACGTCTGAAGGTTAGAGCTACTCCTCTTGACGGTCACGCTTTCTGGAAAAGCGATATTCTAAGCTGCGGCCACCCAGGCTGCCACACAAGGATTCTACTGCTTCGGTCTAAAAATACCACCCCACCAAATAAAAAGGGAACGATACCATGAGATCCAGCAGTGCTTCAAGTGCTACGAGCTCTCCCACCCGACCAACAAGTGTCAGCACCCTGTCCAGAGGTGCAGCCTGTGCGCACTGGACCATCACTACTCCATATGCAAGGCAACAGTCCATCACTGCTTGCTCTGTGATGGCAATCATCCCGCAATTTCCTACCGCTGCCCCCGCAGACAGGAAAGCATCAAGGCCCAGGTTGAAGCCAAGAGAAACAACCCTTCTACTCCCGCGACCAGAGCTCCAGGTCCTCAACCCACCACTTCAGCTCCCACCAACTGACTAGAAGACTTTCCAGCCTTACCAAAGGGTGGCTCCTCCCACCAGGCGACCCAACCTTCACAATGGGGACCCCAAGGCCCCACAGGATCCTTCGCATCCCCCTGCATCACGTGCAGGCATTATTCCTGGTCTTATTAGACCAGCGAAAAGGCTTGCCGGACCAGACAACCACCATTTTGTCAGTGAACTGAACGCATTATACCTAGCCAATGGCCTGACCCCCATCATAGTCGCGGACGCAAGTCTCACTGCCTCCACTACCACTCCGGAGACTACCACCAGGACGACCGCGAGGTCGATTTCAACACCGACTCCAGAACCGCCCATGACCCGGGCGACACAGACAGAGGTAATTCCTTCTCCAGCTCCCAACACTCCCACCATCACCATCTCAGCAGCCACGCTAGCAGACGTGCTGTCTACAAATGCTAACAGCACCACCAACGCTCCTGAAATATCTTCTACCACCAATCCTGAGCCTATCTCAGGCTGCGAGGCGAAAGACTAAAACACCAAGTACGGAGGTTACGGACTCCTGAGACGAGGAAATCTTACTAAGATCTCCACCGCCGCACCACAAATACGACCCCTACTCGGTTCAAGACTTCCTCGTGGAGGCCACCTCACCAAACGACAACGACAGCACGACTCAGACAAAGTCTCAGGCAAAGAAAAAATCGGAAAACATAGAGGTCTACTCTTACCCCACCAGCTCCATAACTGGTGGAGGGCTGAACACCACCATGAAGACCCCCATCCATCGCCACATCTCTAGTATCAGCTATTGATACAGATAATGGCTCCAAAGAGCCTCCACTTACGGGCTCACCATAGCCCGTGCTACTTGGAACGTTTTGTTCCCAGTAGCTGAATCTAAAACAACAACTCCAACACTGTGCTCCAGGGTGCCTGTGCCTCCGTGGCTGTCATAGGGAGCTTCAGCGACACGTGTCCTCCGGGGACATGCCTCACCCCCATTTAACCTGCAAAGTAGACTTTGCATATTTCATTTTTCAAGTTTCTTTTGGAAGTGAATACAAAAGTGTAGAGCTTGATCTCATCCTTTCTGTCATATTCAAGAGCAGGTGCTCTCTCTGTCTCTCTCGTATATTGTTATTAAATATGACAGAAAGGATGAGATCAAGCTCTAGTCAAGTAGGTCTGGAGTAGTTGTGATGGGTCCTGGAGGGGTGGTTGAAGTTGTGGGTCCTGGGGTGGTGGTGGGTCCTGGGATGGTGGTGGGTCCTGGGATGGTGGTGGGTCCTGGGATGGTGGTGGTGGGTCCTGAACAACATAACCATTCAGCAACTCATCGAGCCACTACTGAGCAGATAATGTGTTGTTTAAAATTGATAAGACTCAAGTGAGCTAACCCGCCTCCCATACTCACCTCGTCTCCCAAACGTCTTCACACACAGACACTCCCCCTTGGCTCAAGGTAAGAGCCGTGTAAGTGATACGAGGGAAATTGCCGGCAGTCAAGACATTTATTGACATTGCCAAGGACTCGTTCCCGCCTTCCTTGCTGCATGTTAAAGTGATGTTTACTGACAAACAATATCCATTAAGCGTGTCCACACCCTTAATACATTCACGTCATATTCGCTAACGAGGGCTCATCGTTACCATAATGTCTGTATGACGGCCACTTTAGTCGTGTGGGCCCTTCTTGGCCAGGACGGGGCAGACGCCAGGCACCTGGTCCTTGTGGCACCTGGTCCTTGTGGTCCCAGGCACCTGGTCCTTGTGGTCCCAGGCATCTGGTCCTTGTGGCACCTGGTCCTTGTGGCCCCAGGCACCTGGTCCTTGTGGCACCTGGTCCTTGTGGTCCCAGGTACCTGGTCCTTGTGGCACCTGGTCCTTGTGGCCCCAGGCACCTGGTCCTTGTGGCACCTGGTCCTTGTGGCACCTGGTCCTTGTGGCACCTGGTCCCAGGCACCTGGTCCTTGTGGTCCCAGGCACCTGGTCCTTGTGGTCACAGGCACCTGGTCCTTGTGGTCACAGGCACCTGGTCCTTGTGGTCACAGGCACCTGGTCCTTGTGGCCCCAGGCACCTACTAGCACCACCAGCGAGAGGTGGCCCGGGCCGCCTACTAGCACCACCAGCGAGAGGTGGCCCGGGCCGCCTACTAGCACCACCAGCGAGAGGTGGCCCGGGCCGCCTACTAGCACCACCAGCGAGAGGTGGCCCGGGCCACCTACTAGCACCACCAGCCAGAGGTGGCCCGGGCCGCCTACTAGCACCACCAGCCAGAGGTGGCCCGGGCCGCCTACTAGCACCACCAGCCAAAGGTGGCCCGGGTCGCCTACTAGCACCACCAGCCAGAGGTGGCCCGGGCCGCCTACTAGCACCACCAGCCAGAGGTGGCCCGGGCCGCCTACTAGCACCACCAGCCAGAGGTGTCCCGGGTCGCCTACTAGCACCACCAGCCAAAGGTGGCCCGGGTCGCCTACTAGCACCACCAGCCAGAGGTGGCCCGGGCCGCCTACTAGCACCACCAGCCAGAGGTGGCCCGGGCCGCCTACTAGCACCACCAGCCAGAGGTGTCCCGGGCCACAACAAACACTGGGGGGAGGCAAGTGGGAGCATGGAAGCGGGACCAATCCCGACGCTCATAATAACGACGTGAAATATTGATTGGTTGTCGTTCCAGTTTCCTGACATCACAACCATCTTAAAGGGGATGCCCGAGCCATCGCAGGGGCTGGCAGATCAACTACAGCCTGGTGAATCACTAGGGTGCCAACAACCAAAATGACCTCATTACTCTCACTACAGGCTATAATGTCATGGCAGTAGTGCTATATAGCTGGGTGGGGAGTAGTTGGGGGTCAGTAGTAGAGTGGGGGGACGCAGGGTCAAAGGTCGGGTGGGGATAGTGGGTCAAAGTCGAGCCGAAGTCGAGTCATATTATAACCATGTCTACTCTGTCATGACGCAGGGTACAGTGTGGTGATCACCAGGCGGTCTGAGAGAGTATCTGGCCGCTCATATGGCTGCCGGCGTGGCTGGCTAGGCCGCCTCTAAAACCTGTGTTTATTAACATGTTGAGTTGGGTTATTACTGAACAATGGTTGAAACTCTACGGTGCGGGAGTGCCAGGTTTGACTATTAACATACCTAGACACCAACACTGGAATGTCTCGTATTTGCCGGCGTTTAAGACACACACATCTGCGTACGATGTTCAACTAGTTTACAGTCCAACCACTTGGACTGGTTGGTAGAGCGACGGCCACACTTTCCGCAGGTCTGAGTTCGATCCCCGTTCCTTATATCCTAGCCCCATGTCCACATATTATTTTCAAGTGGTTCATAATCACATTATTTGGCGCTTTCTCCTGATAATTACCTTTCGCTTTTAACCTTTCTATGGAAATTTTACACTTATGTAATACACAAATGGTTCTTACAGGTAACACCCTCGTCAAATAATGACATAGTCCACTACGGGCTCACCATTGCCCGTGATACTTGCAACTTTTGTTCCGAATTGCTGAATCTAAAGGTAGATTCGAAAGGTGATTTGTATTATCACCTGACCCAGTGCGGGTATAAAATCAACCAGCATTGTAAGATCTGTTCACTTGAGAATGAACCATGGAGGTTCGAAACGTTGGGCAAATTGTATAAATCAGTGTAATACATTCTATAGTAAATCACTTCTTTTCTTCACCTTAGAAGTACGAAAATGAGTTTTGGAGAACTCCTATTTCAACTAAGCCCTGATGCTAAGAAAATAGTTAGAGGGATAGAGGCCCTAAACCAGAAAATAATAAATACAGAATATGCGGTCATATTCAATGAAACATGTTTGAAAGAAAACCTGCTGCCAGTATACACCAATATATATATATATATATATATATATATATATATATATATATATATATATATATATATATATATATATATATATATTCAACACCATCTGTTCACCTAATGGCCTAATCTAAGCTGGCAAGAATGCAGTGGTTCAGGTTGTAAGTCTCCCGGTAATTAGTTCCATAATTTAACAAGCCTATTTAAATACCGGCGTTTATCTACTTAAGTTCTAAATATAAGTTTATTCAAGTTTTACCCATTTTGTGTTTTATTTGGAGCTGACATTTAGTCATCGAAATAACATCCCCCTTATTATACCCCTCACCCCCTTATTATACCCCTCACCCCCTTATTATACCCCTCACCCCCTTATTATATCCCTCACCCCCTTATTATACCCCTCACCCCCTTATTATACCCCTCACCCCCTTATTATACCCCTCACCCCCTTATTATACCCCTCACCCCCTTATTATATCCCTCCCCCCTTATTATACCCATCACCATCTTATTATATCAATTACGTCCTTATTATACCCCTCACCCCCTTATTATATCCATCACCCCCTTATTATACCCCTCACCCCCTTGTTATACCCCTCACCCCCTTATTATACCCCTCACTCCCCTTATTATACCCCTCACCCCCTTATTATACTCCTCACCTACTTTTTATACCCCTCACCCCCTTATTATACCCATCACCCCTTTATTATACCCCTCACCCCTTTATTATACCCCTCACTCCCCTTATTATATCCCTCACCCCCTTATTATACCCCTCACCCCCTTATTATACCCATCACCCCTTTATTATACCCCTCACTCCCCTTATTATACCCATCACCCCCTTATTATACCCCTCACCCCCTTATTATACCCCTCACTTCCTTATTATACCCCTCACCCCCTTATTATACTCCTCACCCACTTTTTATACCCCTCACCCCCTTATTATACCCATCACCCCTTTATTATACCCCTCACCCCCTTATTATACCCCTCACCCCCTTATTATACCCATCACCCCTTTATTATACCCCTCACCCCCTTATTATACCCCTCACCCCCTTATTATACCCATCACCCCCTTATTATACCCATCACCCCTTTATTATACCCCTCACCCCCTTATTATACCCCTCACCCCCTTATTATACCCCTCACTCCCTTATTATACCCCCTCACCCCCTTATTATACCCATCACCCCCCCTTATCATACCCCTCACCCCCTTATTATACCCCTCACCCCCTTATTATACCCCTCACTCCCCTTATTATATCCATCACCCCCTTATTATACCCCTCACCCCCTTATTATACCCATCACCCCCTTATTATATCCCTCACCCCCTTATTATACCCATCACCCCCTTATTATACCCATCCCCCCCTTATTATATCCCTCACCCCCATATTATACCCCCTCACCCCCTTATTATATCCCTCACTCCCTTATTATACCCCTCACTCCCCTTATTATACCCATCACCCCCTTATTATACCCCTCACCCCCTTATTATACCCCTCACCCCCTTATTATACCCATCACCCCCTTATTATACCCCTCACCCCCTTATTATACCCCCTCACTCCCCTTATTATACCCTTCACCCCCTTATTATACCCCTCACCCCCTTATTATATCCCTCACCACCTTATTATATCCCTCACCCCCTTATTATACCCCTCACCCTCTTATTATACCCCTCACCCCCCTTATCATACGCCTCACCCCCTTATTATACCCCTCACCCCCTTATTATACCCCTCACCCCCTTATTATACCCCTCACCCCCCTTATCATACCCCTCACCCCCTTATTATACCCCTCACCCCCTTATTATATCCCTCACCCCCTTATTATACCCCTCATCCCCTTATTATACCCCTCACCCCCTTATTATACCCCTCACCCCCTTATTATACCCATCACCCCCTTATTATACCCCTCACCCCCTTATTATACCCCTCACCCCCTTATTATACCCCTCACCCCCTTATTATACCCCTCACCCCCTTATTATACCCCTCACCCCCTTATTATTTCTGCGCCAGTTCAATGCAATTTCTGACCACTATGATATGGTTCACAGAACAATTTAGTACTCTAAATGGTTCGTAATAAGGACCAAATATTGCCTAAGAAGAAGAGTAATATCCTATTTGCCTATTTCGACTAATAAATGTTGATTTCTCTGTTTAAGATCTATGTTAATGATGACTTCCAGATCTCTACTGCGCTTAGATCTTGAAGCTTTAAGCAGACGAGGAGTCACAATAACGTGGCTGAAATATGTTGACCAAACCACACACTAGAAAGTGAAGGGACGACGACGTTTCGGTCCGTCCTGGACCATTATCAAGTCGATTGTGAATGTTCCAGGACGGACCGAAACGTCGTCGTCAGTTCACTTTCTAGTGTGTGGTTTGTCAACATTGAAGCATTAATGTTGTTCAGCTGATATATGTTAATTGTGTGTTTCCCAGTCTTGTTTAGCACAGGAGCAGACGACTGCTGACTCCTGTTAGTGGTCTGAGAGTGTTTCCATCCAATATTTCATGGTAAGACTTATGCTATTAGTTTTTCCTCGAACATGATCCGTCAATTAGTTAACAACCAAGTGCACAATTACTGCTGGGTGAAAAGGGACGAACAGCTATGGACTGGCACCCAGTCAATCTTTCCTTGCCAGGACTCGAACCCAAACGAAATCACTGGCGCGACGCGGAGTGATTGTGTTACCACTACACCACCAGACCCCGTATGCTTGTAAATATTATGGAGGAATCTTCAAAAATTTCGTCTAAGATAAAAGCCATGTTCTCTGCAGAACCCCTCTGGCTCAACACTCTACAGGAATGTTTGGACAGCCCCTCCACCTTCCCCCTGGCTTGTGGGGTTCCTGGATCATGTGTTTTCCTTTGTCTAAGGTCAGAGTCTTCTGGCGTGGTGGTCTACAGGTCGTCTCTTGCTAGTGGGAGGAGCTGAACCGCCGCTCCTGCACCGTCCTACTGGGAGAGAGGTCAACACCCTCTCCTTTGTGTGTGAGAGCGTGAGGCGGGGGACGCTCCCCCTCCCCACACAGGGGGGGGGGTTCTGGGGGTCACTCCGGAGAAGACCCCGTGTTCAAGCGCTCTCCCCAACCTCTTCTCTCCGATAATACATCGAATTTTGACGTATAAATCCCCAAGGGTCAAAAACCGGTGTACTAAAAACCATAACAGACTTGGCCGATTTTTATTCATTTTCCTCTGGTAGGTTAGGTTAGGTAAGGTTAGGTTGCTGCCAGTTAATACATCTGTTTAGAGACGTTGGCACCGTCTCTAGAGGATGGGACCCCTGGGGAGGACGGGACCCCTGGGGAGGACGGGACCCCTGGGGAGGACGGGACCCCTGGGGAGGACGGGATCCCTGGGAAGGACGGGACCCCTGGGGAGGACGGGACCCCTGGGAAGGACGGGACCCCTGGGAAGGACGACACCCCTGGGGAGGACGGGACCCCTGGGGAGGACGGGACCCCTGGGGAGGACGGGACCCCTGGGGAGGACGGGACCCCTGGGGAGGACGGGACCCCTGGGAAGGACGGGACCCCTGGGGAGGACGGGACCCCTGGGAAGGACGGGACCCCTGGGAAGGACGGGACCCCTGGGAAGGACGGGACCCCTGGGAAGGACGGGACCCCTGGGAAGGACGGGACCCCTGGGGAGGACGGGACCCCTGGGGAGGACGGGACCCCTGGGGAGGACGGGACCCCTGGGGAGGACGGGACCCCTGGGGAGAACGGGACCCCTGGGAAGGACGGGACCCCTGGGAAGGACGGGACCCCTGGGGAGGACGGGACCCCTAGGGAGGACGGGACCCCTGGGAAGGACGGGACCCCTGGGAAGGACGGGACCCCTGGGGAGGACGGGACCCCTGGGGAGAACGGGACCCCTGGGAAGGACGGGACCCCTGGGGAGGACGGGACCCCTGGGGAGGACGGGACCCCTGGGGAGGACGGGACCCCTGGGGAGGACGGGACCCCTGGGGAGGACGGGACCTCAGGGGAGGACGGGACCCCTGGGGAGGACGGGACCCCTGGGGAGGATAGGACCCCTGGGGAGGACAGGACCCCTGGGGAGGACGGAACCCCTGGGGAAGGCGGGACCCCTGGGGATGACGGAACCCCTGGGGAAGACGGGACCCCTGGGGAAGACGGGACCCCTGGGGAGGACGGAACCCCTGGGGAAGACGGGACCCCTGGGGAGGACGGAACCCCTGGGGAAGACAGCACCCCTGGGGAAGACGGAACCCCTGGGGAAGACAGGACCTTTGGGGAGGACGGGACCCCTGGGGAGGATAGGACCCCTGGGGAGGACAGGACCCCTGGGGAGGACGGAACCCCTGGGGAAGACGGGACACCTGGGGAGGACGGAACCCCTGGGGAAGACGGGACCCCTGGGGAGGACGGAACCCCTGGGGAAGACAGCACCCCTGGGGAGGACGGAACCCCTGGGGAAGACGGGACCCCTGGGGAGGAGGGGACCCCTGGGGAGGACGGGACCCCTGGGGAGGACGGAACCCCTGGGGAGGACGGGACCCCTGGGGAAGACAGGACCTCTGGGGAGGACGGGACCCCTGGGGAGGACGGAACCCCTGGGGAAGACGGGACCCCTGGGGAGGACGGAACCCCTGGGGAAGACGGGACCCCTGGGGAGGACGGAACCCCTGGGGAAGACGGGACCCCTGGGGAAGACGGGACCCCTGGGGAGGACGGAACCCCTGGGGAAGACGGGACCCCTGGGGAGGACGGAACCCCTGGGGAAGACAGCACCCCTGGGGAAGACGGAACCCCTGGGGAAGACAGGACCTTTGGGGAGGACGGGACCCCTGGGGAGGATAGGACCCCTGGGGAGGACAGGACCCCTGGGGAGGACGGAACCCCTGGGGAAGACGGGACACCTGGGGAGGACGGAACCCCTGGGGAAGACGGGACCCCTGGGGAGGACGGAACCCCTGGGGAAGACAGCACCCCTGGGGAGGACGGAACCCCTGGGGAAGACGGGACCCCTGGGGAGGAGGGGACCCCTGGGGAGGACGGGACCCCTGGGGAGGACGGAACCCCTGGGGAGGACGGGACCCCTGGGGAAGACAGGACCTCTGGGGAGGACGGGACCCCTGGGGAGGACGGAACCCCTGGGGAAGACGGGACCCCTGGGGAGGACGGAACCCCTGGGGAAGACGGGACCCCTGGGGAGGACGGAACCCCTGGGGAAGACAGCACCCCTGGGGAGGACGGAACCCCTGGGGAAGACAGGACCTCTGGGGAGGACGGGACCCCTGGGGAGGACGGGACCCCTGGGAAGGACGGGACCCCTGGGGAGGACGGGACCCCTGGGGAGGACGGGACCCCTGGGGAGGACGGGACCCCTGGGGAGGACGGGACCCCTGGGGAGGACGGGACCCCTGGGGAGGACAGGACCCCTGGGGAGGACGGGACCCCTGGGGAGGACGGGACCCCTGGGGAGGACGGGACCCCTGGGGAGGACAGGACCCCTGGGGAGGACAGGACCCCTGGGGAGGACGGGACCCCTGGGGAGGACGGGACCCCTGGGGAGGACAGGACCCCTGGGGAGGACGGGACCCCTGGGGAGGACGGGACCCCTGGGGAGGATGGGACCCCTGGGGAGGACGGGACCCCTGGGGAGGACGGGACCCCTGGGGAGGACGGGACCCCTGGGGAGGACGGGACCCCTGGGGAGGACGGGACCCCTGGGGAGGACAGGACCCCTGCGGAGGACGGGACCCCTGGGGAGGACAGGACCCCTGGGGAGAACGGGACCCCTGGGGAGGACAGGACCCCTGGGGAGGACAGGACCCCTGGGGAGAACGGGACCCCTGGGGAGGACAGGACCCCTGGGGAGGACAGGACCCCTGGGGAGAACGGGACCCCTGGGGAGGACAGGACCCCTGGGGAGGACGGGACACCTGGGGAGGACAGGCAGGTCTCACTGGTCAGCGGAGATGAGGGTTCGACTTGACGAGAGTCAGATGAGGAAATATAGGATAAAGTTCCCTTACATAAAAAATAAAACTTTAGACTACAACCATAAAGCCTACAACTATGAAGCCTACAACCATGAAGCCTACAACCATGAAGCCTACAACCATGAAGCCTACAACTATGAAGCCTACAACTATGAAGCCTACAACCATGAAGCCTACAACCATGAAGCCTACAACTATGAAGCCTACAACTATGAAGCCTACAACCATGAAGCCTACAACCATGAAGCCTACAACCATGAAGCCTACAACCATGAAGCCTACAACCATGAAGCCTACAACCATGAAGCCTACAACTATGAAGCCTACAACTATGAAGCCTACAACCATGAAGCCTACAACCATGAAGCCTACAACCATGAAGCCTACAACCATGAAGCCTACAACTATGAAGCCTACAACTATGAAGCCTACAACCATGAAGCCTACAACCATGAAGCCTACAACCATGAAGCCTACAACCATGAAGCCTACAACTATGAAGCCTACAACTATGAAGCCTACAACCATGAAGCCTACAACTATGAAGCCTACAACCATGAAGCCTACAACCATGAAGCCTACAACTATGAAGCCTACAACTATGAAGCCTACAACCATGAAGCCTACAACTATGAAGCCTACAACTATGAAGCCTACAACCATGAAGCCTACAACCATGAAGCCTACAACCATGAAGCCTACAACTATGAAGCCTACAACTATGAAGCCTACAACCATGAAGCCTACAACTATGAAGCCTACAACCATAAAGCCTACAACCATGAAGCCTACAACCATAAAGCCTACAACCATGAAGCCTACAACCATGAAGCCTACAACCATAAAGCCTACAACCATGAAGCCTACAACCATAAAGCCTACAACCATGAAGCCTACAACCATGAAGCCTACAACCATGAAGCCTACAACCATGAAGCCTACAACCATGAAGCCTACAACCATAAAGCCTACAACCATGAAGGCTACAACCATGAAGCCTACAACCATAAAGCCTACAACCATGAAGCCTACAACCATAAAGCCTACAACCATGAAGCCTACAACCATGAAGCCTACAACCATAAAGCCTACAACCATGAAGCCTACAACCATGAAGCCTACAACCATGAAGCCTACAACCATGAAGCCTACAACCATGAAGCCTACAACCATAAAGCCTACAACCATAAAGCCTACAACCATAAAGCCTACAACCATAAAGCCTACAACCATGAAGCCTACAACCATGAAGCCTACAACCATGAAGCCTACAACCATGAAGCCTACAACCATAAAGCCTACAACCATGAAGCCTACAACCATGAAGCCTACAAATATGAAGCCTACAACCATGAAGCCTACAAATATGAAGCCTACAACCATGAAGCCTACAACCATGAAGCCTACAACTATGAAGCCTACAACCATAAAGCCTACAACCATAAAGCCTACAACCATAAAGCCTACAACCATGAAGCCTACAACCATAAAGCCTACAACCATAAAGCCTACAACCATAAAGCCTACAACCATGAAGCCTACAACCATGAAGCCTACAACCATGAAGCCTACAACCATGAAGCCTACAGCCATAAAGCCTACAACCATGAAGCCTACAACCATGAAGCCTACAACCATGAAGCCTACAACCATGAAGCCTACAACCATAAAGCCTACAACCATAAAGCCTACAACCATAAAGCCTACATCCATGAAGCCTACAACTGTGAAGCCTACAACCATAAAGCCTACATCCATGAAGCCAACAACCATGAATCCAACAACCATGAAGCCTACAACCATGAAGCCAACAACCATGAATCCAACAACCATGAAGCCTACATCCATGAAGCCAACAACCATGAATCCAAGAACCATGAAGCCTACAACCATGAAGCCAACAACCATGAATCCAACAACCATGAATCCAACAACCATGAAGCCTACAACCATGAAGCCAACAACAATGAATCCAACAACCATGAATCCAACAACCATGAAGTCTACATCCATGAAGCCAACAACCATGAATCCAACAACCATGAAGCCTACAACCATGAAGCCAACAACCATGAATCCAACAACCATGAATCCAACAACCATGAAGCCTACAACCATGAAGCCAACAACCATGAATCCAACAACCATGAAGCCAACAACCATGAAGCCAACAACCATGAATCCAACAACCATGAAGCCAACAACCATGAAGCCTAAAACCATGAAGCCAACAACCATGAAGCCAACAACCATGAAGCCAACAACCATGAAGCCAACAACCATGAAGCCAACAACCATGAAGCCTACAACCATGAAGCCAACAACCATGAAGCCAACAACCATGACGCCAACAACCATGAAGCCTACAACCATGAAGCCAACAACCATGAAGCCAACAACCATGAAGCCAACAACCACGAAGCCAACAACCATGAAGCCTACAACCATGACGCCAACAACCATGAAGCCTACAACCATGAAGCCAACAACCATGAAGCCAACAACCATGAAGCCTACAACCATGAAGCCAACAACCATGAAGCCAACAACCATGAAGCCAACAACCATGAAGCCTACAACCATGAAGCCAACAACCATGAAGCCAACAATCATGAAGCCAACAACCATGAAGCCAACAACCATGAAGCCTACAACCATGAAGCCTACAACCATGAAGCCTACAACCATGACGCCAACAACCATGAAGCCTACAACCATGAAGCCAACAACCATGCTCCCAACAACCATGAATCCAACAACACAAGGGAAACATTGAGCAGAGACAATGAGGCGGGAGAGAGCGCATGGTTGACAACCAACCACCCGGAACCATTACCATGACTCAAGACACGCCTGGTGGCCGGGCTAGTGGTCGTGGAGGTCGTCATGGTCGTGGTGTTGTAGTAGTAGTTGTGGTAGTAGTAGTGGTAGTTGTGGTAGTTGTAGTGGTAGAAGTAGCGTTATCAGTAGCATTAGGAGCATTATTAGTTTGTGTATTAGCATCAGTATAAGTTGCAATAATAGTAGTAATGATCGTAGTTGCGGTACGATAGTAGTAGTGGCTGTACGATAGTCGTAGTGACGGTACGATAGTAGTCGTTGCTGTTCGATAGTAGTAGTGGCTATACGTTAGTAGTAGTGGCTATACGATAGTAGTAGTGGCTATACGATAGTAGTAGTGGCTATACGATAGTAGTAGTGGCTATACGATAGTAGTAGTGGCTATACGTTAGTAGTAGTGGCTATACGATAGTAGTAGTAGCTGTACGTTAATCGTAATCACGTAATCACGTGAGACGGTGTGTAATCACGTGATCACACACCGCTGACGTGAACACACGTTCTCCCAACACCAACAGTCTGATGAGACCGTATCCAGTAAATCAGAAGAGGACCAAACTTGGGTAATTGACCACGCCTCGCACCAATATATTACGTAAAATTTTATGTAAATCCTTAAGAATTGCGTCATTAAAGTCAAGATATGCAAATATCCCGGCGGGCTCTTGAGCACAATAGGCTCCGCTGAGTGTGTAACAAGATGGGCCGCGGGGTATATAAGATGGTGTGAAGGCCTTCTCCAGATCATCTTAAATATGCCTCCACACCGGCCTAGTTTTATGGCAGCTCTTAGAGGGATCACAAGACACTTTATCTCAGTTTATTACAGATGGGAAATCATTGTTTCCTGCGTAGTCAATCCGTACAGCGACGGTTTGGCTTCTTGCAGGTCGGCGTTCGATTCCCGATGGTCTAAGCGGCATGGTATAGTTACGTCTCTCACTACTCCCCCCCCCCATGTTACTTCCAGGTCATACTGGCTTAGTGCTTCCCCCTGATCATTGCCTAACTCTCCTATTATGCCTTGGGTGGGATAATAGGCTTGGGATCGCTGGGGTGTTTCTAATGTAGGTTATACATGAATGAGTTTGTTGGATATATGTATATAAGCTGCTCTCGTATGGACCAATAGGAGCTTCACTACCATCCCTCCCTCACCACCATCCCTCCCTCACCACGACAACCGCCGGTTCAGCCAATCAGAACACCTGGACAATTTCCTTTTGGTAATTAATGCTCACCCCCCCCCACCGACACCCTCCCCACACGGACGTCCCTCCCCCTCCCTCCCCCACGCCCACGACACACCTCTCTATCCCCCACACCGATCCACACATTTCCCCACCACACAGGACCATCCTTTTTCCCATAAAAATATAATATTATCCTTTTTTGTACTTGATAATGTAAATATTATCGGTAATTGCTATGCGCAGTGATCCTGCTCACCCACCCACCAACTACCACACGCTTGTATAGTTCATAATGGCGAAAAGTAGTTGAAGAACTACCAGTAATTGAAGAACTTCTCCCCCCACAAGCACTAGCAGCATAACTAACCACTACAAGCACAATAAGTTGCCCTGTTTTTCCTAATCTTCTGCTAAGATAAGTCTTAATTAATTCTTACTAATCTACAATGAGTATATTTTAAATATGGAAAAACAAAAATCTCACGAAAGCCGATGTGATTAAGGTAGTTTCTTAATCTTTAACATAAGGAACAAAGAAGGTGTTGCTGACTTAGGGGCGACGAGGATCGTGGGATCGGATGCGCCCCGGCGTACCGGTGAAGGGTTAATGTCTCGTATCAGCGGAAACTAATGTGCCTCGAGGCCAATAAACACCCTGATGGGCAGATGATTGGAGAGCCCCAGGAGTCCTTCAGGGAGACAAGCACCGGCCCCGCCACACAGAGAACACTGAGGAGCAAAACTAAAAACTCGGCCCCCAGCTAAAACGGAAAAGTCAT
Source organism: Procambarus clarkii (assembly GCF_040958095.1). Classification (NCBI taxonomy): domain Eukaryota; kingdom Metazoa; phylum Arthropoda; class Malacostraca; order Decapoda; family Cambaridae; genus Procambarus; species Procambarus clarkii. The sequence goes on from NC_091192.1 coordinate 34,399,273, forward strand.
CCAGTGTCCCCTGGCAGAACAGAAGCCGACCGCCCACCACGGCTGAGGGCACACCAGGAGCCCACCACGGCTGAGGGCACACCAGCCGCCCACCATGGCTGAGGGCACACCAGGAGCCCACCACGGCTGAGGGCACACCAGGAGCCCACCACGGCTGAGAGCACACCAGGAGCCCACCATGGCTGAGGGCACACCAGGAGCCCACCACGGCTGAGGGCACACCAGGAGCCCACCACGGCTGAGGGCACACCAGGAGCCCACCATGGCTGAGGGCACACCAGGAGCCCACCATGGCTGAGGGCACACCAGGAGCACACCACGCCTGAGGGCACACCAGGAGCCCACCACGCCTGAGGACACACCAGGAGCCCACCATGGCTGAGGGCACACCAGGAGCCCACCACGCCTGAGGGCACACCAGGAGCCCACCACGGCTGAGGGCACACCAGGAGCCCACCACGGCTGAAGGCACACCAGGAGCCCACCATGGCTGAGGGTACACCAGGAGCCCACCACGGCTGAGGGCACACCAGGAGCACACCACGCCTGAGGGCACACCAGGAGCCCACCACGGCTGAGGGCACACCAGGAGCCCACCACGGCTGAAGGCACACCAGGAGCCCACCAAGACCCACCAGAGGTGCCAATATCCCGGCACTTCTCGGTCGCGCCGGACACCGTCACCCCGCCGGGAGAACCAGCCTGAAAATGTTCGAAACCTATCAACTATCCTGTGACCCAAGGTGATATGTGCGCCAGGCGTCGTGACACTCCGACGCCAAACTGAAGTATCGAAATCCAAAACAGCGAAACAGAACGTGATCCGGCGGCCCCCAGGCGGAACAGGTGTCCAGACTTCCGCTCGTCGACAAGGTTGAACGAGGAGTCCAACAACGAAAGTAGATATGAGACTGTAATCACTTCAGTACCCCCTACAACATGAAGGAGATCAGAGAAAATGGCAGAGGAGCAAGAGGGAGAGAACCGACCAGCGGGGGTAGACAAGGAGCAGATAAACACGAGACCAGGCTCTCGCTCCCTCCTTGGGTTTGTACAGTTATTGAAAGCTTGTGTGTGAGTCAGTGACGGACGTTTGCTTAAACCCTTGTCTGGTGGATATTAAGGCACTAAAAGACTTAAGACTTGATTAACTGGGAATCGAACGTCATGACAAACTTCTCTCGAGTCTTACTGCAGTCTTGGATTCAGTTTTCAATTTACTAAACTTTTGAAATTCATTTCTAATATGGTTTACCGAACTTATAAAGACTCAAAGTTATTGAACTTTGGTTATTTGTATTTCTTTGTTCTTTAACCTGTAATTTAACGTTTTACATAGGCGCTTATTTCTACAATAGTTTTGCTTTGAAATGTCGATCTATATGTATAAAAGACGACTTCTTTCTGCCCCAAGATAGGAGGCAAGCTTGGGGCTAGTCTCATCCAATCTTGCAGGGTAACTGGTCGAGGCTAGGGGACTGTCAAAGGTAAGCTGAGGTGGGCGCCATTGCTCTACTTTTGTTGGTCAAGCCGGGCACCGCTGGGTACCCTATCTAGTTTATTTATCACGGTAAGATATGAGAAGAGAATCAGGGACAAGAAGTACTTGTGGTTAGAATACCTTCAAGCCCATCATGGTACAGTTGGTAGTGTGTGTGTGGGTGTTTGACCAGTTCACTGACACAAGTTCGATTCTAATGTATAGCTTTAATATTTTGCCAGATGTGTCACATATTTGTCGTTTAAGTGTGCATTTAAGGTCAAAAATTCATAAGGATCGAAGATCAAAAACTAATGATCATCATAGTATGAGAACAAATAAATAAATACAAAATAATGTACCTACACACACACATCCCATTACCAGAGTCTCGTTCACAGCCCTGTAAGGCGGCCAGCCACAGTCCTGGCCATATCAGACAATTCCAGTTATGACAACATCGCACCAACTACAAGCAAACATCGTAGCGACCCAAAAACAAATATAAGGTTGACGAAAATTCTCGACAATGGCCCGTCCTTCTTTTCAATAGCTATTAAGCCGGAAATACAAGTTTAAATGGCATCAGAAGTGGTGAGTCCCTGTGTGGGGACACTTGAAGCGGTGCTGGTCGCCACAATAGTCTTGTGCAAGTGGCTTTACTGGTGCTGCCCGGCGCCCTCTCTCACACACGCCCACAACAACCTCATTGTTTTTTAATAATTTTAAAGGTCTGCCCTACAACATCTCTGTGAGGTCACGGATGCTTACTCGCTCTGGTGTTTAGACTCTCTCTCTCTCTGCCTGTCTGTCTGTGTGTCTGTCTGTCTGTCTGTCTCTCTCTCTCTCTCTCTCTCTCTCTCTCTCTCTCTCTCTCTCTCATTCTCTCTCTCTCTCTCCCTCTCTCTCTCTCTCTCTCTCTCTCTCTCTCTCTCTCTCTCTCTCTCTCTCTCTCTCTCTCTCTCTCTCTCTCTCTCTCTCTCTCTCTCTCTCTCTCTCTCTCTCTCTCTCTCTCTCTCTCTCTCTCTCTCTCTCTCTCTCTCTCTCTCTCTCTCTCTCTCTCTCTCTCTCTCTCTCTCTCTCTCTCTCTCTCTCTCTCCCTCCCTCTCTCTCTCTCTCTCTCTCTCTCTCTCTCTCTCTCTCTCTCTCTCTCTCTCTCTCTCTCTCTCTCTCTGTCTCTCTCTCTCTCTCTCTCTCTCTCTCTCTCTCTCTCTCTCATTCTCTCTCTCATTCTCTCTCTCTCATTCTCTCTCTCTCCCTCTCTCTCTCTCTCTCTCTCTCTCTCTCTCTCTCTCTCTCTCTCTCTCTCTCTCTCTCTCTCTCTCTCTCTCTCTCTCTCTCTCTCTCTCTCTCTCACACACACACACAACAAAGTAGTACTTACATATGCTAATACAACACCCATCTAGGGGGCTGGTTCCCTGAAGTCATATACACAAATGCGTTTATCTGAACGCAACAATAAAATTACCATTTCCCTGACAGAAGGACACAAGTGCTTTCTCGGATAATTTCCATACTCTTCCTCGTGAAAAAATAAAGTAAAACTCTAAAGTTGGCAACAACGGAGGCGAGAGTGCCAGGAACCTCAATTTACTTTATGGAATAATTTTTCCGGAACAACACTTCAATGATCCGTTCATTTGTATATATAAATACTTATGAACTATTTTAAACTCTCCACTTGAAGGCAATTTCACAAAGTAGTCGTTTGATCGAATAGTTCTTTAACTTTCACTTATTCTGCATACGTGATATTTATTTTTTCCTTCTAGACGAAGATAAGATTTCAATTTAGATTCAACAGAGCAAAAGAACTTGTTAAGCTCATGGGGCAAAATCTTTCTGAAGCGACCATATGAGTCATAACTACTCATACTCCGTCTAAATAAAACAGAATCAAGCAACACTTAGTGGGCCAGCCAGAGGCTTAGGGCCCGCCTGCATATCCCCTCCCCACAAAAAACTACACTAAATATCCTATACTGCCACCCTACACTGAGCACCCTATACTGCCACCCTACACTGAGCACCCTATACTGCCACCCTACACTGAGCACCCTATACTGCCACCCTACACTGAGCACCCTATACTGCCACCCTACACTGAGCATCCTATACTGCCACCATGCACTGAGCACCCTATACTGCCACCCTACACTGAGCACCCTATACTGCCACCCTACACTGAGCACCCTATATTGCCACCCTACACTGAGCACCCTGTACTGCCACCCTACAATGAGCACCCTATACTGCCACCCTGCATTGAGCACCCTATACTGTCACCATACACTGAGCACCCTATACTGCCACCCTACACTGAGCACCCTATACTGCCACCCTACACTGAGCACCCTATACTGCCACCCTACACTGAGCACCCTATACTGCCACCCTACACTGAGCACCCTATATTGCCACCCTACACTGAGCACCCTATACTGCCACCCTGCATTGAGCACCCTATACTGCCACCCTACACTGAGCACCCTATACTGTCACCATACACTGAGCACACTATACTGTCACCCTACACTGAGCACCCTATAACTCCACCCTACACTGAGCACCCTATACTGCCACCCTACACTGAGCACCTTATACTGCCACCATACACTGAGCACCCTATACTGCCACCCTACACTGAGCACCCTATAACTCCACCCTACACTGAGCACCCTATACTGCCACCCTACACTGAGCACCCTATACTGCCACCCTACACTGAGCACCCTATACTGCCACCCTACACTGAGCACCCTATACTGCCACCCTACATTGAGCACCCTATACTGTCACCATACACTGAGCACACTATACTGTCACCCTACACTGAGCACCCTATAACTCCACCCTACACTGAGCACCCTATACTGCCACCCTGCATTGAGCACCCTATACTGTCACCCTATACTGAGCACCCTATAACTCCACCCTACACTGAGCACCCTATACTGCCACCCTACACTGAGCACCCTATACTGCCACCCTACACTGAGCACCCTATACTGAGCCACATTACGGTCTTGCCCCTATCATGCTCACGGCTTGCAGCAGTGTACGGAGGGGAGGGGAGGGGAGGGGAGGGGAGGGGAGGGGAAGGGAGGGTAGGGGGGAGAGGAAGAGGGAAAGGATGGAGTCGCCTGCTGCAGTGAGAGAAGAGGAAGATGAGGAGATACCTCAGTTTGGTAAGGTAAGGGGAGGTAGGAAGGGGAAGGGACCCCACACCAGAGTGGACCTCACACCAGAGGGGACCCCAGCCTGGGGTCTAGCCAGGACCCCAGCCTAACAACCTCTTTCCCAGTAATTCTCTCACTTCGTTGTATCTTTTGTCTGCACCACAAACACCGTAAAATACAGTAACTCTCATACATTCATACAACATTCTGTCCCATGACTGTCTGTGAGTTACTGAGTCTACAGTCACTGTGTCAGCCGTGGTCACAGGAGTGAGTCTACAGTCACTGTGTCAGTCGTGGTCACAGGAGTGAGTCTACAGTCACTGTGTCAGCCGTGGTCACAGGCGTGAGTCTACAGTCACTGTGTCAGCCGTGGTCACAGGAGTGAGTCTACAGTCACTGTGTCAGCCGTGGTCACAGGAGTGAGTCTACAGTCACTGTGTCAGCCGTGGTCACAGGAGTGAGTCTACAGTCACTGTGTCAGCCGTGGTCACAGGAGTGAGTCTACAGTCACTGTGTCAGTCGTGGTCACAGGAGTGAGTCTACAGTCACTGTGTCAGCCGTGGTCACAGGAGTGAGTCTACAGTCACTGTGTCAGCCGTGGTCACAGGAGTGAGTCTACAGTCACTGTGTCAGCCGTGGTCACAGGAGTGAGTCTACAGTCATTGTGTCAGCCGTGGTCACAGGAGTGAGTCTACAGTCACTGTGTCAGTCGTGGTCACAGGCGTGAGTCTACAGTCACTGTGTCAGCCGTGGTCACAGGCGTGAGTCTACAGTCACTGTGTCAGTCGTGGTCACAGGAGTGAGTCTACAGTCACTGTGTCAGCCGTGGTCACAGGAGTGAGTCTACAGTCACTGTGTCAGCCGTGGTCACAGGAGTGAGTCTACAGTCACTGTGTCAGCCGTGGTCACAGGAGTGAGTCTACAGTCACTGTGTCAGCCGTGGTCACAGGAGTGAGTCTACAGTCACTGTGTCAGCCGTGGTCACAGGAGTGAGTCTACAGTCACTGTGTCAGTCGTGGTCACAGGCGTGAGTCTACAGTCATTGTGTCAGCCGTGGTCACAGGCGTGAGTCTACAGTCACTGTGTCAGCCGTGGTCACAGGAGTGAGTCTACAGTCACTGTGTCAGTCGTGGTCACAGGCGTGAGTCTACAGTCACTGTGTCAGCCGTGGTCACAGGAGTGAGTCTACAGTCACTGTGTCAGTCGTGGTCACAGGAGTGAGTCTACAGTCACTGTGTCAGTCGTGGTCACAGGCGTGAGTCTACAGTCACTGTGTCAGCCGTGGTCACAGGAGTGAGTCTACAGTCACTGTGTCAGTCGTGGTCACAGGAGTGAGTCTACAGTCACTGTGTCAGTCGTGGTCACAGGCGTGAGTCTACAGTCACTGTGTCAGCCGTGGTCACAGGCGTGAGTCTACAGTCACTGTGTCAGCCGAGACCAGAAGAAGGTAGAGCACATAAGATAACAACAAGTGGAAGAGCACGTAAGATAACACACAGTAAAGAGCACGTAAGATAACAGCAAGTGGAAGAGCACGTAAGATAACACACAGTAAAGAGCACGTAAGATAACAGCAAGTGGAAGAGCACGTAAGATAACACACAGTAAAGAGCACGCAAGATAACAGCAAGTGGAAGAGCACGTAAGATAACACACAGTAAAGAGCACGTAAGATAACAGCAAGTGGAAGAGCACGTAAGATAACACACAGTAAAGAGCACGTAAGATAACAGCAAGTGGAAGAGCACGTAAGATAACACACAGTAAAGAGCACGCAAGATAACAGCAAGTGGAAGAGCACGTAAGATAACACACAGTAAAGAGCACGCAAGATAACAGCAAGTGGAAGAGGACGCAAGATAACACCAAGTAAAAAGCACCTAAGATAACAGCAAGTGGAAGAGGACGCAAGATAACACCAAGTAAAGAGCACGTAAGATAACAGCAAGTGGAAGAGACAATAAGCTAAGAGTGAGATAAAGAGAAAGTGACAATGGCATAATATGGTGGGAATCAAAGTGTGTCTGGCCGAGGTGAAGAGAACTGGAGGCTCACAATAGCACCGGAAATCAGGAACCAACCGCTGGATGACTGAGGAAAATTAGAATGTAAAATACTAGACCAGAGTTGACTGTACGACCCGTCCTTCAGTCCAAGTCCATTCCATCCAGCGGTCGACCCCAACGACCCATTCAACAATCTTACATGCTGTTTTTCATCCAAAACAGGAATTTTCGCAAATATAAATTAATATTATTATATATATTAGCATACTGAGCATATTTAGGCACTGGTTAGGTTAGGTGTTTAGGTTCTGTTGGCGATTATTTGTATTTGGTACAAGTGGGTCTGGTTTCCAGCCTCGGACAGACAGACAGACAGACAGACAGACAGACAGACAGACAGACAGACAGACAGACAGACAGACAGACAGACAGACAGACAGACAGACAGTCAGTCAGACAGACAGACATTCTCCCTCATAGCATAAATATAAAATCATTCACAATGATCATCGGAGATTCGAACGCGGGCCTGAAAGCTATATATTACACGGAAGGAAGGGGAAGAACCGCATTGCAGGGAGAGGCAGGTGGACCCCGCCCAGCCTCGCTACCTTCCTCACTCCCTCCCTCCCTCCCTCTACCTCCCTCTGCCTACCCTCTCTGCCTCCCTCTATACCTACCCTCTCTGCCTCCCTCTATACCTACCCTCTCTGCCTCCCTCTACCTACCCCCTTCTGCCTCCCTCTACCTACCCCCCTCTGCCTCCCTCTACCTACCCCCTCTGCCTCCCTCTACCTACCCCCTCAGCCTCCCTCTACCTACCCCCTCTGCCTCCCTCTATCTACCCTCTGCCTCCCTCTACCTACCCCCTCTGTCTCCCTCTACCTACCCCCTCTATCTTCCTCTACCTACCCCCTCTGCCTCCCTCTACCTACCCCCTCTGCCTCCCTCTACCTACCCCCTCTGCCTCCCTCTACCTACCCCCTCTGCCTCCCTCTACCTACCCCCTCTGCCTCCCTCTACCTACCCCCTCTGCGTCCCTCTATCTACCCCCTCTGCCTCCCTCTATCTACCCTCTGCCTCCCTCTACCTACCCCCTCTGCCTCCCTCTACCTACCCCCTCTGCCTCCCTCTACCTACCCCCTCTGCCTCCCCCCAGCACAAATACCTCGTCCACACACGTGACGCAGGAATTAATTGGAATGTAAGTTGTTAGTTATGAGAGAGAGAGAGAGAGAGAGAGAGAGAGAGAGAGAGAGAGAGAGAGAGAGAGAGAGAGAGAGAGAGAGAGAGAGAGAGAGAGAGAGAGAGAGAGAGAGAAGAGAGAGAGAGAGAGAGAGAGAGAGAGAGAGAGAGAGAGAGAGAGAGAGAGAGAGAGAGAGAGAGAGAGAGAGAGAGAGAGAGAGAGAGAGAGAGAGAGAGAGAGAGAGAGAGAGAGAGAGAGAGAGAGAGAGAGAGAGAGAGAGAGAGAGAGAGAGAGAGAGAGAGAGAGAAAGCAGATGAATGAATAATTTCAATGAATGAGAATGAATAAAGCAATCACCGAGCTGAAACTCACTGCACTATTTTTTTTAAATAAATAGGAACTCTGGTAATGAGATATGAGAACTTAATTTACATTTTTTACGCATTTTTGTGAAAGTTTTTGAGGTTGCCTGAGACGGCGCGGCTCCTGGGGTATGGACTCGTAAATCTGACTCATCTTATCCACTAATATCTTAGATACTGTGCTAATAATAATAATAATAGGTACCCGGCGGTGCTCGGGACACCCTCCTCCTAGAGGTGCAAAGTTATCACTATAACAATGTACTTTGAATGTCAATATCTTAATTCTGTAATGTTATGGTGACATGGTAAATCTTCTCTCCCTTTTTCCTCCTCTTTCTCCCCACCATTTCACAACTCCACCCTCACTTTTCTCAACCCTCTTTCCCACCATCCACCCTACGGCAAATTTCCTCCCCTCTCCCCCCCCCCATCTCATCGCTCTCCTTCCCTCTCCCCCTCTCTCTCTGTCCCCCCCTCTCTCACCTCTCCTCCATTCACCCATCCTACCAACCTATCTCCGTTCTCTCCTTCACTCTCCTCCAAACATCATTCCTGGTCTCTCCTGTCTCTCTCTCTCTTTCGTTCTCTCCGAAAATGGGAATATTACGAAGCTCTGCAAATTAACTCTACGGGACGCAGCATATACTTCAGCCTTGTGTAGCGGCGTCTCCCCGGACCCGCTAGGAGTGTGGAGGCACCCCGCTGGCACCCAGCTGGCACCCAACTGGCACCCAACTGGCACCCAACTGGCACCCAGCTGGCACCCAATCAAACGTTTACCCGCGTGCACTTTGGTGTAAATAATGGCCTCCTCCACCACCTGCTGCCGTCAAATACGACCTCTGCTCCAAAGAATTCTCCATAGATATTGAAATTCACGTTATGGTGATTTCGCGGGTGTACACATATGACTTCGCGAGCAGTGTTGGAGGAGCGGGGAGGACCAGGCCCGCAGAGGTCCCGCTCGCCGGCCAGGACGGCCAAGTGGCAGATCTCGGGAAGAAGAAATACAATGTTACTTCTTCATTTAGGAGGAGACGCGCCTTGATGGCGGAGGGGGAAGACGTGTCCAGCAAGTGAGATATTTCCTACGCTTACTGAGCACAAGACGGGCCGCTCGTCACCCAGTTCGAGCCCTGGCGAGCTAGCGACGGTTGTCTTCACCAACGAGAAGATTCGGATACATTATTCGATTCAATAATATACACGAAAGACTGCTACCAATATATATATGTATTTATATATATATATATATATATATATATATATATATATATATATATATATATATATATATATATATATATATATATATATATATATATATATATATATATATATATAACTAAGTGAGTATGACCGGTTACTGAAATCAATGCTAGAAAAAGCCCTTAACCTCTCTCTCGATGACTTGCAGTGGAAACAAGCCTCTCTTCCCGTAAGACTTGGGGGCCTCGGAGTTCGAACAGCAACGCAAATCGCTGTTCCAGCCTTCCTGTCCTCCTTATCAGCATCCGACGACCTTGTGAAGGAAATTCTACCTGCCCACTTACATCAGCTGGCAGGTGTACATGATCCCAATTTTACACGCTCTGCCACAGAGTGGGCCTCTCGTGCAGGCCAATCACCTCAACCACCATCCCGAAAAGCCCACAAGCAATCCAGCTGGGATGGCCCCATTGTAGACCAAGTTGCTGCAGAGTGCCTGGGTGCTGCAACAACACAACACGACATTGCTCGCCTCACAGCAGTAGCAGCACCACATGCAGGGGATTTCCTGTTAGCAACCCCAATGTCGGCAACTGGCACGCGTCTCACACCACACGCCCTCCGAATTGCTGTGGCCCTCCACCTTGCTGCCCCAATCCACACCAGATATAGGTGTATTTGCGGCGAGGTGGTGGCTGACAGGTACGGCCACCATGGCCTACTCTGCCAAAGCACAGGGGGATGGCACTCGAGGCACAATGAAGTTAACGACATCATCAAGAGGAGCCTCACCACAGCTGGATGCCCAGCTGAAAGAGAGCCCCGTTACCTAACGCCCCGTAACTCTGATGCTCTTATTGGTCGCCCGGATGGTATCACAGTGAACCCCTGGAAGAATGGCAAGCAGTTGGTATGGGACTACACGTGTGTATCAACCCTGGCTAACACCTACATTAACCTCAGTGTTGCACAACCAGGTGGCGCTGCCACCCACAGGGAAGCAGCCAAATCCCGTAAGTATAGAGAACTGGATCACCACTACAATTTTGTCCCCATTGCTTCTGAGACACTCGGCGCCTGGGGTAAAAGTGCTACCAGTTTTTTTAAGGAACTGGGTTCTAGGCTCATTGAAACAACAAGGGACCCTAGAGCTGCCAGCTTTCTTTTCCAGCGCCTCAGTGTGGCGATACAGAGGGGAAATGCGCACTGCATCCAGGGTTCCTGCCCCCCATCTGAGGAGCTGAAGGAACTCGACAACCTATGATAACCATCTTTGTAACCCATATGTAACTCCTTTTTTGTAACAAAGTTCAAATAAAGTAAATATATATGTGTACATACAAAAGAATGGGGGTGGTAGGAGAAGATAATATTAGTGTTCAGTGAGAAACCACAAGGTCTCCTCTGAATACTTTTTATTTTCTTCTCCGAGGCTATGGGTCCCCACATTGGCACCAGAGGTGGTACCCTCACAAACTTTTTACATATATATATATATATATATATATATATATATATATATATATGTCGTACCTAGTAGCCAGAACTCACTTTTTGGCCTACTATTCAAGGCCCGATTTGCCTAATAAGCCAAGTTTTCCTGAATTAATATATTTTTTCTAATTTTTTTCTTATGAAATGATAAAGATACCCATTTCATTATGTATGAGGTCAATTTTTTTTTATTGGAGTTAAAATTAACGTAGATATATGACCGAACCTAACCAACCCTACCTAACCTAACCTAACCTATCTTTATAGGTTAGGTTTGGTTAGGTAGCCGAAAAAGTTAGGTTAGGTTAGGTTAGGTAGGTTAGGTAGTCGAAAAACAATTAATTCATGAAAACTTGGCTTATTAAGCAAATCGGGCCTTGAATAGTAGGCCAAAAAGTGAGTTCTGGCTACTAGGTACGACATATATATATATATATATATATATATATATATATATATATATATATATATATATATATATATATATATATATATACATATGTCGTACCTAGTAGCCAGAACGCACTTCTCAGTCTACTATGCAAGGCCCGATTTGCCTAATAAGCCAAGTTTTCATGAATTAATTGTTTTTCGGCTACCTAACCTACCTAACCTAACCTAACCTAACGTTTTCGGCTACCTAACCTAACCTAACCTATAAAGATAGGTTAGGTTAGGTTAGGTAGCGTTGGTTAGGTTCGGTCATATATCTACGTTAATTTTAACTCCAATAAAAACAAATTGACCTCATACATAATGAAATGGGTAGCTTTATCATTTCATAAGAAAAAAATTAGAGAAAATATATTAATTCAGGAAAACTTGGCTTATTAGGCAAATCGAGCCTTGCATAGTAGGCTGAGAAGTGCGTTCTGGCTACTAGGTACGACATATATATATATATATATATATATATATATATATGTCGTACCTAGTAGCCAGAACTCACTTCTCAGCCTACTATTCAAGGCCCGATTTGCCTAATAAGCCAAGTTTTCCTGAATTAATATATTACTATATTTTTTTTCTTATGAAATGATAAAGCAACCCTTTTCTCTATGTATGAGGTCAATTTTTTTTTATTGGAGTTAAAATTAACGTAGATATATGACCGAACCTAACCAACCCTACCTAACCTAACCTAACCTATATTTATAGGTAAGGTTAGGTTAGGTAGCCAAAAAAAGCTAGGTTAGGTTAGGTTAGGTAGGTTAGGTAGACGAAAAAACATTAATTCATGAAAACTTGGCTTATTAGGCAAATCGGGCCTTGAATAGTAGGCTGAGAAGTGCGTTCTGGCTATTAGGTACGACATATATATATATATATATATATATATATATATATATATATATATATGTCGTACCTAATAGCCAGAACGCACTTCTCAGCCTACTATGCAAGGCCCGATTTGCCTAATAAGCCAAGTTTTCATGAATTAATGTTTTTTAGACTACCTAACCTACCTAACCTAACCTAACCTACCTTTTTCGGCAACCTAACCCAACCTAACCTATGAAGATAGGTTAGGTTAGGTTAGGTAGGGTTGGTTAGGTTCGGTCATATATCTACGTTAATTTTAACTGCAATAAAAAAAAATTGACCTCATACATAATGAAATGGGTAGCTTTATCATTTCATAAGAAAAAAATTAGAAAAAATATATTAATTCAGGAAAACTTGGCTTATTAGGCAAATCGGGCCTTGAATAGCAGGCCAAAAAGTGAGTTCTGGCTACTAGGTACGACATATATATATATATATATATGTCGTACCTAGTAGCCAGAACTCACTTCTCAGCCTACTATTCAAGGCCCGATTTGCCTAATAAGCCAAGTTTTCCTGAATTAATATATTTACTATAATTTTTTTCTTATGAAATGATAAAGCAACCCTTTTCTCTATGTATGAGGTCAATTTTTTTTTATTGGAGTTAAAATTAACGTAGATATATGACCGAACCTAACCAACCCTACCTAACCTAACCTAACCTATATTTATAGGTAAGGTTAGGTTAGTTAGCCAAAAAAAGCTAGGTTAGGTTAGGTTAGGTAGGTTACGTAGACGAAAAAACATTAATTCATGAAAACTTGGCTTATTAGGCAAATCGGGCCTTGAGTAGTAGGCTGAGAAGTACGTTCTGGCTATTAGGTACGACATATATATATATATATATATATATATATATATATATATATATATATATATATATGTCGTACCTAATAGCCAGAACGCACTTCTCAGCCTACTACTCAAGGCCCGATTTGCCTAATAAGCCAAGTTTTCCTGAATTAATATATTTTCTCTAATTTTTTTCTTATGAAATGATAAAGCAACCCTTTTCTCTATGTATGAGGTCAATTTTTTTTTATTGGAGTTAAAATTAACGTAGATATATGACCGAACCTAACCAACCCTACCTAACCTAACCTAACCTATATTTATAGGTAAAGTTAGGTTAGGTAGCCAAAAAAAGCTAGGTTAGGTTAGGTTAGGTTGGTTAGGTAGACGAAAAAACATTAATTCATGAAAACTTGGCTTATTAGGCAAATCGGGCCTTGAATAGTAGGCTGAGAAGTGCGTTCTGGCTATTAGGTACGACATATATATACATGTCGTACCTAATAGCCAGAACGCACTTCTCAGCCTACTATTCAAGGCCCAATTTGCCTAATAAGCCAAGTTTTCCTGAATTTATATATTTTCTCTAATTTTTTTCTTATGAAAAGATAAAGCTACCCATTTCATTATGTATGAGGTCAATTTTTTTTTATTGGAGTTAAAATTAACGTAGATATATGACCGAACCTAACCAACCCTACCTAACCTAACCTAACCTATCTTTATAGGTTAGGTTCGGTTAGGTTGCCTAAAAAGTTAGGTTAGGTTTGGTTAGGTAGGTTAGGTAGTCGAAAAACAATTAATTCAGAAAAACTTGGCTTATTAGGCAAATCGGGCCTTGAATAGTAGGCTGAGAAGTACGTTCTGGCTACTAGGTACGACATACATATATATATATATATATATATATATATATATATATATATATATATATATATATATATATATATGTCGTACCTAGTAGCCAGAATGCACTTCTCAGCCTACTAAGCAAGGCCCGATTTACCTAATAAGCCAAGTTTTCATGAATTAATTGTTTTTCGACTACCTAACCTACCTAACCTAACCTAACCTAACTTTTTCTGCCACCTAACCTAACCTAACCTAACCTATTAAGATAGGTTAGGTTAGGTTAGGTAGGGTTGGTTAGGTTCGGTCATATATCTACGTTAATTTTAGCTCCAATAAAAAAAAATTGACCTCATACATAATGAAATGGGTAGCTTTATCATTTCATAAGAAAAAAATTAGAGAAAATATACTAATTCATGAAAACTGGGCTTATTAGGCAAATGGGGCCTTGCATAGTAGGCTGAGAAGTGCGTTCTGGCTACTAGGTACGACATATATATATATATATATATATATATATATATATATATATATATATATATATATATATATATATATATATATATATATATATATATATATATATATATATATATCAGAATGATGTACCATTGTACCACCACCCTACAAGGCTCAGTGTTGTACCACTGTACCACTGTACCCCTGTACCACTGTACTACTGTACCACTGTACCCCTGCAGCGCTGTACCACTGTACCACTGTAGCACTGCAGCGCTGTACCACTGTACCCCTGCACCACTGTACCCCTGCACCACTGTACCCCTGCACCACTGTACCCCTGCACCACTGTACCCCTGTACCACTGTACCACACAGACACAAGTAGTGTCATGAGGGCTACCGTCTCTCAGTGTTGCCAACATTATGTCAAGTAAATAAACATTCGCTTGAATTTTGAATAAGACTCCTGAGAGCCAGCGAGGGCTGGCCGGGGTGAGGGCTGGCCGGGGTGAGGGCTGGCTGGGGTGAGGGCTGGCTGGGGTGAGGGCTGGCCGAGGTGAGGGCTGGCCGGGGTGAGGGCTGGCCGGGGTGAGGGCTGGCTGGGGTGAGGGCTGGCCGGGGTGAGGGCTGGCCGGGGTGAGGGCTGGCCGGGGTGAGGGCTGGCTGGGGTGAGGGCTGGCCGGGGTGAGGGCTGGCCGAGGTGGGGGCTGGCCGGGGTGAGGGCTGGCCGGGGTGAGGGCAGGCTGGGGTGAGGGATGGCCGGGGTGAGGGCTGGCCGGGGTGAGGGCTGGCCGGGGTGAGGGCTGGCCGGGGTGAGGGCTGGCTGGGGTGAGGGATGGCCGGGGTGAGGGCTGGCCGGGGTGAGGGCCGGCCGTGGTGAGGGCTGGCTGGGGTGAGGGCTGGCCGAGGTGAGGGCTGGCCGGGGTGAGGGCTGGCCGGGGTGAGGGCTGGCTGGGGTGAGGGCTGGCCGGGGTGAGGGCTGGCCGGGGTGAGGGCTGGCCGGGGTGAGGGCTGGCTGGGGTGAGGGCTGGCTGGGGTGAGGGCTGGCCGGGGTGAGGGCTGGCCGAGGTGAGGGCTGGCCGGGGTGAGGGCTGGCCGGGGTGAGGGCAGGCCGGGGTGAGGGCTGGCCGGGGTGAGGGCTGGCCGGGGTGAGGGCTGGCCGGGGTGAGGGCTGGCTGGGGTGAGGGCTGGCTGGGGTGAGGGCTGGCCGGGGTGAGGGCTGGCCGGGGTGAGGGCTGGCCGGGGTGAGGGCTGGCCGGGGTGAGGGCTGGCTGGGGTGAGGGCTGGCCGGGGTGAGGGCTGGCCGAGGTGAGGGCTGGCCGGGGTGAGGGCCGGCCGGGGTGAGGGCTGGCCGGGGTGAGGGCTGGCCGGGGTGAGGGCTGGCCGGGGTGAGGGCTGGCTGGGGTGAGGGCTGGCCGGGGTGAGGGATGGCCGGGGTGAGGGCTGGCTGGGGTGGGGGCTGGCTGGGGTGAGGGCTGGCCGAGGTGAGGGCTGGCCGGGGTGAGGGCTGGCCGGGGTGAGGGCTGGCTGGGGTGAGGGCTGGCTGGGGTGAGGGCTGGCCGGGGTGAGGGCTGGCCGGGGTGAGGGCTGGCTGGGGTGAGGGCTGGCCGGGGTGAGGGCTGGCCGGGGTGAGGGCTGGCTGGGGTGAGGGCTGGCTGGGGTGAGGGCTGGCCGAGGTGAGGGCTGGCCGGGGTGAGGGCTGGCCGGGGTGAGGGCTGGCTGGGGTGAGGGCTGGCTGGGGTGAGGGCTGGCCGGGGTGAGGGCTGGCCGGGGTGAGGGCTGGCTGGGATGAGGGCTGGCCGGGGTGAGGGCTGGCCGAGGTGAGGGCTGGCCGGGGTGAGGGCTGGCCGGGGTGAGGGCAGGCCGGGGTGAGGGCTGGCCGGGGTGAGGGCTGGCCGGGGTGAGGGCTGGCCGGGGTGAGGGCTGGCCGGGGTGAGGGCTGGCTGGGGTGAGGGCTGGCTGGGGTGAGGGCTGGCCGGGGTGAGGGCTGGCCGAGGTGAGGGCTGGCCGGGGTGAGGGCGCCGGGGTGAGGGCCGGCCGGGGTGAGGGCTGGCCGGGGTGAGGGCTGGCC